>NC_054468.1:32967859-33284974 GCF_017639515.1 Carcharodon carcharias | reverse complement strand
TAAGTTATTGAACTTAAACAATGCTGCCACAGGGAGACAATGAATAGATTGTAAATGCAGACGAAAATCTTAATGGCTTTTAGCAATATTATAATATTATAGGATAATATAGGATAGTGACATTGAGATAATACCTTGTCATCTAGAATTGTGCAGCAGAATCAAAGAAACTAGCAGAATATAAGAAAAGCCAGTGATAAGAATCCCAACAATGTTCATCACTCCAATATTCAAACTATCACAGCATTACATCCAATTGTATTTGAAATAAACTCAGAGCTTTTCAACTTCCCCGATCACAAACTTGAGCTCATTTGAAATTTGGCTGTCATATGCTAATTTACAAAAAGACCAGTTCACCTATCGCCCTTTTGCTCACAGCCTACGTTGACTCCTGGTCCAGAATCGCCTCGAATTAATAATTCTTATCTGTGTGTTTAAATCACTCCACGGCTCCATCCTCTCCTATCTCTATAACCTCCGAAAGCCACAGCCCAACACACTCTGAAACTCTATGCTGCTGCATTTCTGGCTTCTTATGCATCCCTGATTTGCTTTGTCCCACCTTTGGCAGCGATGCCATCACCTATCATATGGAAAGTGTTAGTTTTACTTGATAGCATGCACAAAGTTTCACATACCTAGTTTACTATTCTTATCGAGGAGAAGATTCCCTTTTTGTCTGATTGCGTTTTGCTGCCACCAAGTGCATAAACATGGCGATGAAATTACCAGTTGTTTATTTAGTAACATTCTGAGTTCTAGCTCTTGATGCCATCCTCCACAGAGACCGATAACTTTTAAAAAGAGACCTGAGTTCCCAGTGACCAACTGAAATGATCGCATGATAACATTTCACATTTTAATGCTTTTACTGTAACAAACAGAAGACAGAGAGTCGGGATTAATGGGTCTTTTCAGGTTGAAAGATGTAACTAGTGGAGTGCCACAAGGATCAGTCCTAGGGCCTCAATTATTTACTATCTATATTAATGACTTGGAGAAGGGGGGCAATGTATCCAAATTTGCTGACGACACAAAAATAGGTGGGAAGGCATGTTGTGATGACGACATAATTCTGAATTCAACAACTTTAGATCTTGAACTCCCTCCTCCATCCCCACCCCCTTTCCGTTTCTTCCTCCTCCCTTTTGTTTTTTCCAATAATTTATATAGATTTTTCTTTTTCCACCTATTTCCATTATTTTTAAATCTATACCTTTTGTGCCCTGTTAGTCTTATTTCACCCCACCCCAACTAGAGCTGTACCTTGCGTGTCCTGCCAGCCAATCTTAATTAGCACATTCTTTTAGATAATATCACTGCCTTCAACACCTCTTTGTTCTTTTGTCTGTGACATCTTTTGATTATCTGCTCCTATCATTGCTTGCTTGTCCCTACAACCGCACCCCCCACCCACACTTCTCTCCCCCTACCCCACCCCCCCACCTTAAACCAGCTTATATTTCACCCCTCTCCTATTTTACACAGTTCTGCTGAAGGGTCATGAGGACTCAAAACGTCAACTTTGTTCTTCTCCGCCGATGCTGCCAGACTGCTGAGTTTTTCCAGGTAATTCTGTTTTTGTTTAAGTCTTGTTACAACTGTACAAGGTGTTGGTGAGGCCACACCTGGAGTACCCATATTTAAGAAAGCCTATACTGGCATTGGAGGCCATTCAAAAGAGATTCATTAGGCTGATTCCTGGGAAGAAGGGGTTGACTTATCAAGAACGGCTTAACAGGTTAGGCCTTTATTCATTAGAGTTTAGAAGAATGAGGGGTGTTCTTATTGAAACGTACAAGATTCTGAGGGGGCTTGAGATGTTGAGAGGTTGTTTCCACTAGTGGGGGAATCTTGAACAAGGGAATATAGTTACAGGATAAGGGGACATTCATTTAAAACTGAGATGTGAAGGAATTTCTTCTCAGAGAGTAGTGAATGTTTGGAATTCTCTACTTCAGAGAGTTGTGGAGGCTAGATCACTGAAAGTATTTAAAGGGGAGGTAGATAGATTTTTGAAATATCGGGGAGTTGAGAGCTATGAGAAGCTGGTACAAAAGAGGAGCTGAGGCCTAGGGCAGACCTGCCATTATTTTATTGAATGGCGGGACAGGCTTGAGGGACCGAATGGCCTACTCTTGCTCCAATTTCTTATGCTCTTATTTCTTATGTAAACAAATTAAAATCAGAATTTACTCAATATTACTTAGTAGGCAACTAATACATTAAAGTAAAAGGTGTCTTCATTTAACTTCCTCATATGACCGAAAGCCCCACACTGCATTTATATGTTACACTGGACTCTTGGCAGAATTTTAGTCATTGCACGAACTAGTCCAAAGTTACTCCCAGCTTCCATAAGGCTTACTTCTCTCTGATTTGCTGAGTCATAACATCCAATGTCTGTTGAAAGTAATTTCCCTCAGCCTTCTGAGGATTCCCAAATCGACTTCCAGCAGCAGGGCCCACTCCGGCAACTCCTTCTCCCGGTCATGCCAGATTGAGTGTTCCAGTGTCCTTAAATTTCTATAGGTCTCATTTGTTCAACCAGAGAATGAGCTCCCATCAGCATCCTGCCTAGTGGCTAACAGAAAGAAAACCTTTTCCTCTCCTGTTCTTAGCAGCCGCTCTTTTCCTGTCTCTCTCTCGCTCTCTCTCCCTCTGGGACTTTCTCTCTCACTCACGCTAGCTGTCCAAGCTCTTGAGTCAGTAAGTCTGGCAGCATTAAGGCCAGCTACTTTTCCTTTGTCTCCAAGTGTTAAAAATTGGCACCTTGATTTCAATAAGGCTTAACCTGGGTCCCTGGTCACATGGGCTTATCGCTCGGCAGAGCTAGTAGGTGGGCACATGCCCTTTTCCATTACTCCATTTTACCTTGAATTAGAGGAGACAGTTTAAAACATAATCATTTTATAAACCCTTGCATATCATCAGTTCATGATTCAATATTTTAATCAGATGCGCCAAGGAACCCCAGCTAAATTGAAGTCAATGGGATTACAAAGCAAATCCTCTAAAGTCGTATGTGACACAAAAGAAGTTTTGCTTATCAGAGGTCAGACAATACTTCCAACAACAATTTCAATTTATATAGCACCTTTAACATAGCCAAGCTAACTAAAATCAACATAGGTCAAACATTAATTAACAGGCAGAGGATATTTCAAATAAAAAGGAAAATTTCACTTTAAGTAGTCACTACAACAAAGATACACCTCACGTAGTTACAAGTACTTGCATTGCTTCCTGCACAAAGGTGGCACTATGTGTAACCTCATAGTCTTTCCAACTTGGCCATCATTAAGTAGAATCTCTCACTTCCCTCTCAATCATTTTGGCCCTTAAGTTGCATTCACCAACAGCCGTATTCTAGCCGAAGTCCCTGGACATGGTTAACATTGAGAAGGTGCATGTCTACAAACCCTCTCTCACTTGGGTCATGACATTCCTGATGGTGTAGCTATCCAGAGCTCCCTTTTAACTGAGCAGCCAACACACCCGGTTCATGGTCTGGTTCTTTGATACAAACACTCAGCTTGCTCACACGTTGCCTCATCAATAGTGTCTGCAGATGTATTTTCTTCTTTCTGCCCAACGGAAAACTAGATTATTTGAAGAGAACTTGGCTAGCTCCCCTCACACGAATTCTGTGTTCTGAGCTACCTGCCACCGAACAGGCTGGAACCTGACACCATCGCAATTTGTTTTCCATTTATTTTTTGCTTCAACTTTCATACCCATAGCAATCTCAGATCACATAGTCATTTCTAGGAGCCTAATGATGTCATAACCAGGACCATAACCAATTGCCCCCTCTCAGAATACTCCCCAGTTTCACTTTGGTCTTAAAAGAGATATCACACAAAAATAAAATACAGGCTTTTCCAAAAGAACATGGGTCATCACAATGACTATTTCTGACTAGAGAGAATCTGATGATCTCCCTTGACATTCAATGTTAATACTATTGATTAATTCCCCCACTAACAACATCCTAGGGGCCACCATTGGCTAGAAACTTAACTTTATCAACCACATGAATACTGTCACTACAAGAACAGGTCAGAGGCTGGGAGGTCTGTAACATTTAACTTGCCTCCTGACTCCTCAAAGCCTGTCCACATTCCACAAGGGACAAGTCAGGAGTGCGATGGAATTCTTCCAACTTTCCTGGATGAGTGCGGCTCCCACAACACCCAAGAAGCTCAACATGAACTAGGACAATGTAGCCTGCTTAATTGGCACTGTTAAATGTTTGCTCCCTCCAGCAATGGCGCAGAATGGCAGCAGAATGTATTGTCTACAAGATTCACTGTGAAGGCTCCTTCGACAGCATCTTCCAAACCTTGACCCCTAGCGCTTAGAAGGAAAATGGAAGCAGGTATGTGGGAACATCACCACCTGCAAGCTATCCTCCAAGCCACACAGCAACCTAACTTGGAACTATATGGCCGTTCCTTCACTGATGCTGGGTGCTGGGTGAAAATCCTGAAATTCCCTCTCTGTCAGTGGGTGTATCTACATGAGAAGGACTGCAGTGGTTCAAGAAGGCAGCTCACCAACACCTTCCCAAGGGCAATTGTCATGTTTTTTTAAATTCATTCACAGGATGAGGGCTTCACTGGCTGGGCCAGCATTTATTGCTCATCCCTAGTTGCCCTTGAGAAGGTGGTGGTGAGCTGCCTTTTTGAACAGCTGCAGTCCATGTGATGTAGGTACACCCACAGTGATGTTAGGGAGGAGTTCCAGGATTTTGACCCTGCAACAGTGAAGGAATGGTGATATATTTCCAAGTCAGGATGGTGAATGCCTTGGAGGGGAACTTCCAGGTGGTGGTGTTCCCAACTTTCTGCTGCCCCTGTCCTTCCAGATGTTAGTGGTCATGAGTTTGGAAGGTGCTGTTGAAGGAGCCTTGGTGAACTTATGCAGTGCATCTTGTAGATGGTACACACTGCTGCTACTGTGCATCGATGGCGGAGAAAGTGAATGTTTGTGGATGTGTTGCCAAGTGGGCTGCTTTGTCCTGGATGGCGTCAAGCTTTTTGAGTGTTGTGGGAGCTGTACTCATCCAGGCAAGTGGAAAGTATTCCATCACACTCCTTGTGCCTTGTAGATGGTGGACAGGCTTTGGGGAGTCAGGAGGTGAGTTACTCGTCACATAATTCCTAGCCTCTGACCTGAATCCCATAAATGTAAAAAAAAATTAGATACTTACAATAATGCCATGTTCATAGTGAAATATCTTGGAATTCGATATTCTATTTCTGATTATCAGGCATTTTCCAGTGTTACTGACAGATCAAAACAATTTCAGGTTTGACATAACACAGAACCCTGCTATTACTGTCAACTTTCATTGATTCAGCATGTGAATCATTGGAATTACTCATCGCTCGCATCACTGTCTGTTGATTTCAGGAACACCACAGAGAGCTACTTCTCTCTTTTATCATTGATGGTTCCAATCAATATAAGCTTCAGGTTTGATAGGGCTGCTGCTTGTCTCTATCGCTATTAAGTGTTCGCATCAGTACTGCTTTTGGATTTAATAGGAAATGGTCTTTAACTCAAATGTCAATGGACTTTTAAATTAAATTTCTTGCAGTATTTTGTTCCAGTGGCATTGATGTTCCTCCTAGTGTTAGTGTCAATCCCATCTCCACCAAGGCCATCACCATTCTCAGCGTCATCGCCATCTTTCTCAACCATTTCTATCTGCTAGCTGTCATTCCAATCTTCCTCTGTACCTGAACAATCTTTCAATGTTGTTCTCATCTCCCTCAGAGTCACTCCCATCTTTCTCAGTGCCTTTCCTACCTCCCTCAGTTGCCTCAAAGTCTCCCTCTATTTAATTTCATCTCCACCCATCAGTTTCTTTTTTTGCCAATCTTTGAATTGTCACCATCACTCTCACTGTCTTTCCTATCTTCGTCAGTGTATGCTTCATCCTCCTCAGACTCATTACCATCTGTATCACTCCCATTCATCCCTCTTATATGCAAACCCAGATCTCAGGGATTTGGTCTTCAAATAAGCAATGATTTGAAAGCATTGATCTCATGTATAGGCATTGGTGATAGTTTTCATGCAATGATGGGGAAGTAGGAGGAGTCTATTGCAAGCATTTACAATGCATTGTGGGGAGTTTCCCATGATCTGGGGAGAGGCAGTGGCAATTCAGAAAATTACTGCTGTGTTCAGATGTGGCTTCTGGCATGATGGCTAATGGTGCTATAATAGATGCTTTTTTTGAGGGTCTCCATTAACGCCACACGTTCATCGGGTTTCTAAGGCTTGGGTAGGGATTTTCAGTGTATAATAACACTGACTAGTAGCTCCTGTGGGCTGCCAAGAGTCATAACAGGTGTCACTGTCTTTCTAGAGAGTGGCAATGAGCTTGCTTCTTTAAGACTCTCTCCAAAGCCTACATAGGCAGCTTTAGATATGGGCCAGGCAGCCTTTGCCACTGTAATAGAAAGACTGCTGGAAGTTGACACCTCTGTGACAGCTAAAATACTGCGGATGCTGGAAATCTGAAACAAAAACAGAAAATGCTGGAAAAACTCAGCAGGTCTAACAGCATCTGTGGAGAGAGAACTCTGTGACAGCAACTTTGTTGAGGTGAATTATCTCAGGTTTCTAAGTGTAGAGGCTTTTTCTGTGATGCTTCACTGTAATCTGGCTGTTGCTATCTCAGTTGTTTTTGCCTATTCCCATGATGTTGAGGTACAATATCCCTTTAAAACAGCTGACATTCAACATTAGCAGGACTCAAAGCAGCAGTCCATGTGGGTTCTGAAGGGCCAGAGCCACCTTCTTATGAGACTTTCTGTCTCACTCCTGAACAATCATTCCTCCTTTCAACCAATAAAATGCCTGCAGAGCTACCTGAAAATTTGGGAGCCGTCTCTGCTGTTAACTGAAGTGCCTGCCCCTGAAGTGCTGCTCAATCTGTCATTGTGACTCCTGGCCTGCTATAACATTGGCCTCCTTTAATTGGCTGTAATATTTTAAACACTGCAGAACCACTCTATGTCCGTCCGTCCCAATGAGGAACCATAATATCACTCTGAACCTGCCCCATGTAGCTAATTAAAGACAACAGAGCTAAAATGTCTGGGTTAATTAAGCAATCACATGGGCAAGTGGATGTTCTACACAACTACTGACTTGCTGATTGGAGGAAAATCAAGCCCAATGATTGGCTCTTTCAACTTGGTCGGTAAATAACAAATTGCTGCAAGACCAATTCATGACAATTGATGGCAGCCCTGAGCTTATAGAAGCCATTGCTCACTGCAGTCCCAGGGAATCAGTTGAACTACAGGAATCACTCAAAACTTGGGGGATAATAATCTAACTTTCAGCCATTAAGGGAATTTAAGGCCCTTTATAAAAAGCAATTTGGCAATAAATCTCTTCATCTGCCATTCTAGTGAGAAGACTACTTAATTATTTAAATACTTTAATTTACTACTGCAAGTAAGCTACCTACAATCAGAAAGAATGATTGATAGAACACTTTATTACAACCAAGGAAAGTATATCTGGTAGATGGAAAGATACCTGACTTTTATATATTTTGAAAGCAAAAATAAAAATTATTCGCTGTGTAAATAGCTATTTTATGAATACAAATTGACATTGTTTCAAAGTCAACTGCTTATAAAATGACATACCAAAGGTGAAAATATGTGATAAGGAAGAGGACTGGTAAATCTCATAAGCGTATTCAACATACTGATCGAAAAGAAGCCTTTTACTATAGATTCTCGGTATTTCTTGGTGTTTCTCAGGTGTTGGTGCAGACTCGATGGGCCGAAGGCCCTCTTCTGCATTGTGTGATTCTGTGATTCCATGATTCTGTGATTTCTAAAATACTCACTTGTGTATTTACATCCCTGTGAATGTAATTAATCCTACAACTTGCAGAAGGATATTTTGATATATGGGAAAATTCTCTCATTGCTGGTTTCATTCTGTGATATGTAGAAGATGTAAGAGCATAAAATCATAGTCTTATTGAAACATATAGGGGGCTTGACAGGGTAGATGTTGTTTCCCCTTGTGGGAGAGTCTTGAACCAGAGGGCATAATCTCAGAGTAAGGAGTCACCTACTTAATACAGAGATGAGGAGGAATTTCTTCTCTCAGCGGGTAGTTAATCTGTGGAATTCTTTACTGCAGAGCGCTGTAGAAACTGGGTTGTTAAGTATATTCAAGGCTGAGAGAGACAGATTTTTAATCAGTAAGGCAATCAAGGGCTAGGGAGAAAAGGCAGGAAAGTGGAGTTGAGGATTATCAGATCAGCCATGATCTCAATGAATGGAGGAGCAGACTCAGTGAGCCGAATAGCCTACTTCTGCTCCTACATCTTATGGCCTTATGGTCTAATTGTAGAGATTTAGATAACAGAAAGAGGTCAACCAGCTCATCACATCTGTGCCGGCCAAAAAAGCGTGATCCAACTTAATCCCGTCTTCCAGTTTTTGGTCCATAGCCTGGATGGCTATGGCATTCGCTTGCTTGAGTTGGCTCTGTGGGCAATATTCTTTAACAAGAAATTGCCTCTATCCATACAAATATTTATTCCAAGCTCTGCGTGACACATGGGTTTCATAATGCCCTTGCTGTTTCCATATCTTCATCAGCCACATCAAGTACTTCATGCTTCTACACCTTTGGCAGCCTTGTTGACAGCCTTGTCTCAATGATAGTACATAATCATGCCTCTGAGTCAGAAGGTCATGAAGCTGGAAAGTCATGAATTCAAGCGCCCAACTCCAGAATCTTGAAGCTCACAGTCTAGATTTACAATTCAGTGCAGTTTTGCAGGCATGCTGCACTGTCAGAGGTCCCACCTTTTAGATGAAATATTAGACTGAGGTGTCGTTTACCATCTCGGTGAACGTAAAACAGCCAGGAACAATTTTTGAAGATGAGCAGGGGAGTTCTTACAATGTTATAGAATGGTTGCAGCACAGAAGGAGGCCATTCAGACTGTTGTGTTGGTGCTGGCTTTCTGCATCAGCAACTCAGCTTGCCCCACTCCCCCGCCCTTTCCCTGTATACCTGCAAATTTCTTTCTTCAGGTGCTTATCCAATTTTCTTTTGAAAGCAACAATTGAATCGGACTCTAACACACTGTCAGGCAGTGCATTTCAGATCCATTTTGATGTGATCAGTGACAGAGGGAAGACAAGGGGCAGAATCTTGTGCCCTCCCCACAGCGAATTTGGTGGCGGTGGGATATTTAATCAGGCAGGAGGGTGGTGGATGGGGACCCCGCCACCTTTGCATCTCCTCCCTGATTAAGTCCTAGGTGGGAAGGCCTGTGGGCGGCCTTTCCATCCCAGAACCAATTGATGCCCTTTAGTGGGTAATTAATGGCCACTTAAGCATCTCATCCTGCCATCGCTGGTATTAACTTGCTATGCAAGGAGCATGACAAGCAAAAGCTGGCATGTTTGCTTGTGGGTTCCCGGGGACAGGGCAGAGCGAGGGTCCCTCATTTAAAGGCACTTAGTTCCTGATCGAGGGACCCAGAATCAGAAAGAGTGGGGCTCGCTGAGAGCCAGCCCCCTGCCCTTGTTGCAAGAGGTAGGAAAAGGGTTAACTTAAAGACAGAATTGTCATCATTAGATGTGTTAGAAGGAAGATTTTGGATAGAAAGTCATCAGTTTAGCTTGAAATCAAAACAAAAAAAGTTCTCTTTGGTAAAACCATGTGCAGTTGCCTAAATCAGTCATTCTGTAACTAGAACAAAAACAGAAATACCTGGAAAAACTCAGCAGGTCTGGCAGCATCGGCGGAGAAGAAAAGAGTTGATGTTTCGAGTCCTCATGACCCTTCGACAGAACTTGAGTTCGAGTCCAAGAAAGAGTTGAAATATAAGCTGCTTTAAGGTGTGTGTGTGTGTTGGGGGGGGGGGGGGGGCCCCACCTTCCCCCTCCCCCCCCCCCCCCCCCACACACACACACACACACACACACACACACACACACACACACACACACACACACACACACACTCACACACACACCTTAAACCAGCTTATATTTCAACTCTTTCTTGGACTCGAACTCAAGTTCTGTCGAAGGGTCATGAGGACTCGAAACATCAACTCTTTTCTTCTCCGCCGATGCTGCCAGACCTGCTGAGTTTTTCCAGGTAATTCTGTTTTTATTTTGGATTTCCAGCATCCGCAGTTTTTTTGTTTTTATTCTCTAACTAGGTCCACAGATTAGAGCAAGTACCATTTCCCAGCTACAGGTAGAGGACATGGGCAACTGCTCAGGGGGCAATGGTTGAGTAAATGAGTTAGTGGCGGCTGGAGGTCTGTTCTACTCAATCTCATGCTCTACTCTTTCCCCTCCTCCTTTAGTGCACCCTCCAGGCTCCTGGTCCCCTGTTTTCTCTGTGCTCCTACTCTCCCCAGGCTCCTGCTTTCTCTGTGTTTCTACTCTCCCCATCTTTCTGCTTTCATTGTGGTGAGCGTCCCTATTGCTCCTGTTCTCCCACTGCAACCCAATTCTGTCCTCATGTTCTGCTGTCCCTAGGCTTCTGTTCTCTCTGGGCTACTGCCAAGGATAGATAGTCCCGCAGTGAGAAGCAGGCATATCCACCATACGGACAAGTGTAAGTAAATACCTGTTTTCCTCTAAATATTATTGAAACACATTTTATAGGCAGCATGTTCATATTATGAGTATGATATAGTATTGTAATTTGTAAATTGCAATTTGTATTGTAAATAGATGGGGGTCCATGATTACAAATCTATTTCAAAAGGAGTTATTCCACCAAAAAAGTTTGAGAACCATTGCTTTAAATGGTTGGTGAATATGGAAAGAATGAAAGTAGTTTAAGCTGTTGTTAAATGGTGTAGTTTTCATTCTTAACATAAAAACCCACCCTTTGTCATGAATTAATTTCCTTCTTTGTTGACTATTGAAAGGTTTTATAATATTTATTATAATAGTTGTATTAATTTTGAAAATAATGTTCTATTTCATACCTCTAGTAATGAAACCTTTCCTCCCCTCCCTCTTGCAGCTGTAGGAATTGGTATTTAACATCTGTGACTTTTAGTTAATTGAGAAATTACTTTCTTTCTATCAGTTTGCTTATTTGATATTTGTAGCATCAGTTTGGCCCAGATGGAACCATTTCAAGAAGTTCTTAATTGGCTGTGAAGCATTTTGGGGTTATCTGAGATCATGAAGGATACTATAGAAATGGATGTTCTTCCTTTCATTTGTTGAAAAAGCTAGTTGACTCTTATACTTAATGGATAGAAAGATATGTCAGTGCATGACAAAGAAAAGGAGCCACAGAAACACAATGGTGAATGCCCTTTGGAATCAGACAGTTTTTACAGTGGATAATAGAAGTTTCTTCTTCCCATTTCCTCCATGGCTTATGAATAAACTAACAAATCTTATCAAAATAAAACTTTGCAAGGATTTTCAATGTGAGAAACGTAGATGTTCAACTTATACAGTAACAACTAATTATAGACCAAAAGGAATTGAATATGTTTGAAGCGGCTTGCATATATATTATTGATATAATATCATAATGAATTTATATCTGAGGGAATAGAATGTGGTGTTGATGAGAATGTGCAACATGCATCAGAATCATGAGTCAGAGAAGGTGCTAAGTTTATATACTACATGGTAAAATACTGTGTTTGTGCTTTTATTCTGCCCATGTTTTTGGTGTAATTATGTGTTGAATTATATTAAGAAATGAGTCAGTAGAACACAGAGCCCTCGGAGACATTTTGGGATGGAAATAATTTTAGAAACAGAGAGGGAAGAGGCCATGAAGAACAGAATTTTATATTTGAGGCGTTGGGGAACTGGGAGCTAATGTAAGGCAAGAAGCATAGGGCTGATACATGTGTACAACTTGGTGCAGGAAAGGATATTGGCGGCAAAGATTTGGATGAGTTGAAGTTGATAGAGGGTGGAGAATGGGAGGCTGCTTGGGGATAGTTGAGTCTGGAGGTGACAAGAGCATGGATAAGGGTTTCAGCAACAGAGTAGCTGAAGCAGGGGAAAATGGCAGGTCACATAATGAAGGTGAAAGTAGGGTGAAACTTTCAAACTTTAGGAAAGGCTTGTGCTGAAATCGTGCCTGGGTTATGACTGATTAGATTTTCAAGTGGGCCTTGAAATGGTTGGCCAGCACTCCTGAAATAGGTGGAGGTTATTTAAATATTTAAATTGCATCCTACATTTTTCAATGGCTGGAGTATCACCTAGTAGTAATAGTGAGCATAGAGAGCATTTCTGAAGGCCCCATTGAAAATGGAGAGAAACCACAGCAAGATTGATTGTTTTAGGGCCTCCAGACACTTCTGCCATTGCCTATTGCTTAATGGCCTCCCCTAAGACTACCTCCCACCACTTTAATGTTTATCAACCGGCTCAGCTCTGGAGGAGCCACTGAATTTTCCACCTTTCCAAAACAATTCATTTGAGGTGCATCAATGAAAATGGTTCTGGCCTCTTGTAAGTGCATTTGGGCAGGTGGTGGGATTACTCTAGCCACTGCCTGCCCAATGTGCACTGCTGTTGAAAATGGGCCCCACAATGTCTTGATTTTATGGGGCGAAGAGGTAGAGGATTTAGTGTGAAATTTTTGAAATGGATCTTTTATGGAAAGAGGGGGGATTTGAATTATCCTTCTATTTCTAAACAGTGATTATCTTTTGGTTGACAGGAGACGGGAATAGTGCAAAGAATGTACAGCTCTCCTGAGGATTCTGTGTACTCATTTTTCTAGGGATTTTTCACTGGTGAGGGAAGATTCAAATTGAAGGGATTTAATGTGGTGATTGTGAGTCTGTATGTTTTTCTTTCATAACTCTGCTTGGGACTGATGTTGCCATATTTTTTGGTAATGGCAGAACTCGTTTCTCCTGAAGATCATGTTTGGAGATTTTCACTTTAATTGGATTGTGCCGGGTAAACACATGAGAGGGAGATATCAGAGAACTTTTGGGATCTAAATAATTTTATTTTTAAGAAAGTTCCATTTATGAAAATGTTTAGTGATTGTTGATTGAGCTAAGCTTGGAACTCACTGAGTTGTGATTCCAACCTAGTATAGAGAGAATTAAATCACAAATATTATTTTTCTTCTTTGAAGCCTTCCTCTGTCAGCCTCAAAAATAAAATTTATTGTGATCTTGCACAGAGGAGGGGAGAAAAGGCTGCAGAAGCCTGGGGGGGTTACCAGATATAGCATCACATGTCCTATATAGTTATTTATGTATTTGGGATGTGGAAAATCAGAATTGAAGTAAGCTGTCTTAAAATATCAAGGCTGAACCTGAAAGTGAATGGAATAGCTCACGATGCAGCAAAGAAAACAAGCAACTGTCTTTATATAGGGAGATTTTGAATTTACTTAGAAAAAATCTAGAACACGCCCAATCTCTGCTTATATTCAAATATAATTAGATCATTTGTAATCTTTCTTTTATTTAATTCTGTGTGTTAGTGAGTATACACACATATATATAATATCTATGTATATATGCATATTTATCTATATGAGTGGTTAGTTATGGCATACAAGGTTAGGGTACTCACCATCCAGTATTGATATGCTTAGGGCTGTTATCCTTCTCTCCAAAATATCTCACTTTGACACCAATCCTGTGTTATTATACTAAACCAATCTGAATGCAGATTTAATTTACCTTCAGTAAGGTAAAGTATTCTGTCAGCTCTGCTGCTCCTTTCATTAAATTCAGTCACGCATTTGAGCAGCTGACGTAGCACTTGTGCATTTTAACAATCCTTCCTGGAGTATATGACTGCACAGGGCAGCCAGTTCTTTCATATAGCACAGTACTGAGTTCACAGTACAGCCAACAGCTCTCACAGACACCTTCTTCAGGTAAAAACACAGCAGTCGAGCCTTTGAAGATAACTTCAACACGCTGAAGGCTTTAACCTCTGCCTAACAGGTACAGTAACAATTTAATATTCTAAACGTTGTACTCTACATTTCAGATTTCTCAGCTACAATGATGCTCAATATCCCCCTTTTAAAACCCTATATTCATTGCTGCAGTGGTTTGTGCTGCTATTGCTTTCAAGCACTGAATTGACTCAGAAGATAGTTCTTTTGTTGCTTTGGTTGTTGTCTTCATAAAAAGTATCCTTAGATTTGACAAGAGTGCAGCTTTTCCAATTCCAAAATGTTACTCATAATTACTTTCAAAACTTGTAAGATCTGATACGATCTTACTTGTACAAAATTATCTGTAGGATAATTTAAACAAGGTTGGAAACTGACAGTTAAATGTTACAGTGTTACCATAGATTGTGGCATGTAAATCAATTCAACGTATAAGACGTCTCTTTAGGCCTATACTTAGGGCGGGATTTTCCACACCCACCCACCACCGGGATCTTCCAGTCCCACTGCAAGTCAATGGACTACTGGCTGGGGTGCCGCCTCGCCCGTGGTGGGTCCTCCCTCCCACGATGGGGTTGGAAAATCCCAGCCTTAGTGTATAACTTGACCCCGCACCAACATCCCCCCCTTGCCCCCACCCCCCGACCTCTCCCCCCCCACCACCCCCCCCCCCCCCCCCCACCCCCCCCACCCACCCCACCCACCCCACCACCACCACCATCACCATTTCTGCTAGGAAATGCCATATTCGCGTTAGAAATTAGCCTCAACTTTCACCTCAGAAATGCATGTTTTACTCATCTTATCTGTCAGCGCATGGGATAAAACAGGCGATCTATGGGCCATGTTGCCAAGAAGATGTGCGTGATTTTAAGACATGCTCACGCGGAGCAGACTGCACATAGCAAATGGCAAGCAGAAACCGGTCCTCTGACAAAAAGAATAAAGGTGAAGCTGGTTTCAAGCTAAAAGTGTAACTCTTCAAATAACTGCACTGCAGCAGGGAATTTGATGTTAGTAAGAAATTGGTACGAGAATGAAAGGAGAATGAACATGCCCTGAAGAAAATGTCCAAGACCAAATGCGCCATAAGAACAGGGACCAGCCACTTACCTGAATTTGAGAAGCATGTATCGGAATGTGTCCTTGAAAATCATCAGAATGGTTACATCGTCTCCAAAAATGTAATGCATATATACGCACTTAAGTGGGCCAAATCAAACCCTGAGTCCAGCAAAGATTTCAGAACAACAGCTAAGTTGGTGTTGCTCCTTTATGGAACAAAAATGCCTAGTGTTGTGGCCAAAAACCAAGATCACTCAGAGACAACTAAAAGATCTCAATGCCAATATTACCAGTTTCCAGAACTTCATCATCAGATGGCGGCAAAAACACGAGTTTCCATTGTGTCATATCAGCAACATGGATGAAACGCCCATGAATTTCAACATGCCTAGCAACCAAATGTGGAGTGGAAAGGTTCGAAAACAACTCTAGTGAAAACCACAGGACATGAGAAGCCAAGATTCAAGGTGGTATTAGCCTGTATGGCTGATGGAATGAAATTAAAGCCTATGGTAATTTTCAAAGTTAAATCATGCCAAAATTTAAGTTCCTTCCAGGAGTTTTGAACTTGTCCATGATAATGCTTAGATGGATGAGGTTGGAGTGAAGTTGTGGATTGATAATGTGTGGAATAGGCGTCCCACTGGCCTACTCAAAGAACGCAGTTTACTACTGTTGGACATTCTCAGATCCCATATAATCCATGATATGAAGAGGTGCCTGTGAGGAAATACCACCTAAATTACAGTTATACCAGGGGGTCTAAGGTAGTTCAGCCTTTTGATGTGTGCCTCAACAAGCCATTCAAGAATCATGTTCACACCAAATGGAGTAGGTGGGTGGTTGACAGAGTAAACCCCTTCACAAAGAATGAAAATTTCCATGTTGCCACACTTGATGATTTGTGTGGTTTTGTCATCAACTCATGGGATGTTATTAATGGACAAAATGTAATCAGATCATTCAGAAAATATGACATTTCCAATTCAATGGCTGGAAAGAAGATGATTTGTTGTGGAGAATGATTTTGAAACCAAAAGCATCAGGAGGGGGATTAATTTAAACAGCCCTGATTCTTCCATTCACTACCCATCCACAAACAAAAAGGTGTTTTGGGGTTTTTGATTTCCCCCTTTATAAATGATGGTGTATTTTCCCGAACCCTTCAGTTTTGGAGTTATCCAATCCTATATTAACAGCAAACTCGAGATAAGATAAAATGAGGGGTAGTTTTTTTACATACACACACACACACACACACACACACACACACACACACACACACACACACACACACACACACACACACACACACACACACACACACACACACAACGCAGGAAGGGGTTTCACAATGACCACCTCTTTTGCACTCATATAACAAAAGAGGAATAAGGAAAGGAAAGGGGTTCAGGGCAAAGACCACAATAAAAATAAGAATTATGTTTCATGTGAGTCCAGAGTCCAGAATCATATCCAAGGAAGGCTCTTGTCGGTGGCTTTATCTGGCAGAATTCCTGCTCCTGGTCCGTGGAACTTGGTTGCAGGTTGAGTCCGTTGAAGATGCAGCAAAGTATTCTTGTAATAAAAACAGAAATAGAAACAGAAAATACTAGAAAAACTCAGAGGGTCTGACAGCATCTGTGGAGAGAGAAACAGAGTTAACGTTTTGAGTCTATACGACCCCTTCTTCAAAACTAAGAGAAGTAGAAATGTGAGCAAAAGTATTCTTGTTTCCTGGGTATTAATTCACTCTGTAGACTTGTAGAGAGTTGGAGGTCAAAGTCTGGCTCACCTGGAGTCTGGTTCTCTTTGGAGGTTAAACTGCAACTGGAGATAAAATTCAAAAGTTGTTTAATTAAAGGAATTCAAACGTCTCAGGTCTCGGCCATAGGACAGGGTTCAGCTAATGAGGCGCCCTTGTTAAAACCCAAAGTGTTGTGAGCAGGTAACTGAAGAACTATTAATACAATAGTGTAGATGACGAGCCCCAAATAGCTCTGCCTTTGTCCAGAGCTGGCTGGTGCGGACATATCGTTTATGAATTCTTTGTGTTGGCTTGTCTGGAATGTTTAAACAATACAAGTCACATTCCAGGAATATGGTAAGGTAGCCTTTGTCCAGTGGAACAGCTTAGAACCTTGTAGAGCTATGAGCATGTGATCACCTGCAGCCATTTTATCAACCCAGCAATTATTCATTTTGAAAAACAGAGAAAAAAAATAATTTTATAAAGTAGCCAGGCTGACGTAGATATATATAAATATTTTTCTTCCTGAGTCCTGTACGAGACAGATGGAATACTCTCCACTTGCCTGCATAAGTGCAGCTCCAACAACACTGAAGAAGCACAACATCACCCAGGACAAAGCAGCCCACTGGATTGGCACCGCACCCACAAACATTCACTCTCTCCACCACCAACGTACAGTGGCAGCAAGTCTGTACCATCTACAAGATGCATTGCAGGAACTCACAAATGCTCCCTATCCAGGACCTTCTAAACTCACGACCACTACCATCTAGAAGGATAAGGGCAGCAGAGACATGGAAATACCACCAGCTGGAAGTTCCCCTGCAAGGCACTCATCATCTTGACTTGGAAATATATTGCTCATCCTTCACTGTCGCTGGGTCAAAATCCTGGAAATGTGGGTGTACCTGCACCACATGGACTACAGCTGTTCAAGAAGGCAGCTCACCACCTCCTTCTCAGGGGCAACTAGGGATGGGCAATAAATGCTGGCCCAGCCAGCGAAGCCCACATACTTTGAATGAATAAAAAATAGTGACTCAAAATGAATTTGATGAATGCTTTGCATCGGGTGCCAAAGACGATGAATTTTACAGTTTTAAAAACATTTTGATTGTGGATAATGATATCCTTGTAGAATTAATTCAATCAAAAAAAGGTGTCACATTGATTTAATTTGAATTGCCGGTGTTATGATTTTTTCACATTTCAAAATAGCAACTATCAGCAGTTTGCTCAATTATACTCTCATATAAGCCAACCTCCGTTTCTGGAAGAATTTTTCAAGTCTTCTAAGGTTGTCTTATACGTTGCAGTCTATGGTATCTAGTGTATCGTTGCTTCCGTACCAGCGTTGCATATGGTGACATGTGTATTTGTTGTACCAATGTTGTGAACTGTAATTCCATTTTATCCACGTGTTATTTAACCCTTTCAGCCCAGAACATTGTTCCAAAGATTCTCTCCTTTAACATCTACAAAAGTGACTGTGCATTAATCTTCATATGACTATGCATCAGAATTAAAACACAGTTGAAGAAGTGTTTCTTGTATGTAATATGTTTGAATAAGCACATATCTTATTATATTGGTTTGTTGGGACAGTCATTGCAATCTTGGGACAATGTAAAATATGGAGATCTTTGTGGATGTCACAAACAGACATTAGCAATTCAGGATGTATCCTTCCTCCAGTTAGTTTCTTTGTAACTAACCTCAAACTATTAGAATCATAGAATGAAAGAGCACAGAAGGAGGCCACTCAGCCCATTGTGCCTGTGACAACACTCTGAAAGAGCTACACAATCAGTCATACTGCCTTGTTCTTCCCAGGTAATGAGCTGCTCAGCAAAACAGGCCCCTCACAAGAAGGCACCTTGAGTATAAAAGCAGAGCAGAACTGGAGCTGCCATCTTTTATGAGGAAATTTTCACTACTTGAAGCCAAAACATTAAACATTACTCCATCTATACATTGACAAGAATATATAGGGCAGGATTTTTAGGTTGGTGCGTATTTGTGATCGGTGGACCCGGGAGTGGCCAAGGAACGGACCCGCCACCCGCGATCGGCCCTTGACCGCGATTTCACACTAGCTAGCCAATTAATGGCCAGCCAGCATGTAAAGCGTGCTGAAATGCTCAGAGCTGCCGGGGATGAGGGTGGGAGGAGGGCGAGCGCTGACGAGTGCTGAATGGAAGCTCCTTGAAGACAGAGAGCTGCCTCAGGGAGCTGCAGGCTATAAAACCAATAAATAAAGTTTTTAAAATCCAGAAAAAATGTCAATCACAATCAGTAACCTGAATATCTACATGATAAAAACCCTGTCCATACATTTGTTTTATTATTTAGTAACAGAAACCTCATCCCGCCCTTGGATGAGGTTTCATCAAAAATGCAAAGTCCACCAGGCAGATTCGCCCATCCGCCAATGGTGAGGTTGGATGGACCAAGTAAAATCGGGGACAATTGGAACTTTAACACCTTTAATTGTCTTCTTAGTTGTCAGCGTGCATGCTTCCGACACTCACGCGTGACCACCGACCGAAATATCGCACAAGTGCAGGATGATGTCGGGACGCCATCTCACGTAATTTTGCCGACCTAAAAATTCTGACCATAGTGTTGCAGACAAGACGGCGGTTTAATTTAAAACAGCCTTGGTATCTCCTCTTGCCACCCGTCCGTTGGTGTTTTTTTTAATTTTTGATTTCCCGCTTTTTAAGTGGTGGCATATTTTCCTCAACCCTTCACTTTTTTTGGAGTGATTCCATCCTTTTTTAATAACCTCACAGCAAACTCGAGATAGGATAAAATCAGAGGATTAGTTTATTTTACACACACTCAAAAACACGGGAAGGGGGTTCGCAACGTCATCCCAGTACATTCACACAATAAAAGAGGGATAAGGGAAAGAAAAAGGTACAGGACAAAGACCATAGACAAATAAGAATTTCTGTTTCACGTGAGTCCAGAATCTAGAATCAAAAGTCTAATGGTGTATTCCTTCAGAGACGTTAGCTGGTTGAAGCTGATGTGGGGTGATCCACTTTTCCAGTAGCGCTGACTTCCACAATGGGAGAAGCACATAGAGATGAATCAGTTTTGTAGTAGGCACTGGTATAGAAGTTCAGACGTTCCAGTAGAAAACAGTGTAGATGAACGCCAGACAGTTTATACTGGATAGAGCTCTGTTTCTGCCGCTGTTTTGTTGATGGAAGATGGCGGGCTACTTGGATTCAGCTCCACAAGGCAATAATACAGGTCCTAGCAGCTTGGGGATGGGGGGGATTCATGTGACATAACTCCCACTTCTTCCCCTTAGCTTAAACAAAGGATGTATATTCTTGATCTGGATTCTTGACATGGTTAACGTTTCACCCATTAATAAGTTTTAGCGATTCCAGGGCCCCTTTGTCCTCACAGACGTACCGTCTCTGTTGATCAGAGCTCTGCCTTAGAAATGTAAAGGGTCTTTGTGCATTTCCTTGGAATTAGATTTCTGCAGTCTCAGGAGACATTAGTGTCTCTTTAGAGATAATAAGGTCCTTGCTGTTTTCTGAAGGCTAGAAATTCATTTTGTGTGAGTCGCAGGTAGTCAGGCTTCAGTCAGTGTAAAGCCTTTGTCCACTTAAAAAAAAAATTATAAAGTAACCAGTTTGATACAGACATATATATATAATTTTCCTTCATGTCTTCTGGGCATGACAATATCCTCAAGTAAGTGTGATACATGACATTGAATTTCTAAAGAGTAAATTAGAATAAATTATGTTCTTATTGTGAAACTTGATTAATTCCATGTCTGATTCATGTTAATTGTCTATAGAATATTTTCAGTTGCAAGTAATTAGTCACTTGAACAATCAATCATTGAATTGCCAAACATCCTCTTTGGTCTACAGAGTGCTGCAGGTGTTTTGGGCTCATTTGTGTGAAAGAGCCTTGTGAGGTTTCAGATGAACTCATGGTTTGTGGCAGAAAAAACTTACTTTCTATCCCCCTAGCATCACCAGCCCAGTATTATCATATTTAAGTTACCTCTGAGCACAGTATTAGGATGACTGTTGGAGGTATAGGGTTAATATACCAAAGGTAAAGGATTAGTTAATTCAGGGTAAAAAGTGGCCATTTTTATTTCATCCTTGTCTGCTTTTCAATCCATTTGGAAATATTTGGTATTTATCATTTGATCTCTCTTCCTGATAAATTATTCATTTAAAACTCAAACATGGTTGCTTGCGGTGAATGATTCAACAGAATAGAGGACAGAGAGCAAACGATGAGCAAAATACACAGGACCATTTCCTATTATCATATAATCAGCTCTTGGTCATACTTAAA
Organism: Carcharodon carcharias; assembly: GCF_017639515.1. Lineage (NCBI taxonomy): Eukaryota > Metazoa > Chordata > Chondrichthyes > Lamniformes > Lamnidae > Carcharodon > Carcharodon carcharias. Next base: position 33,263,868 of record NC_054468.1, on the reverse strand, counting down.
CATCCAGATAAGGTACACGTAGATAGGCAATGGCTACAAAATTGGGCTCCGTAGTTCTGCTGGTGCCAGTGCCAAGGCAGAAAATGGCACAGGCCATGCTACAGCCACTTCTGGCACAGCCTGCACAGCACCATATGTGGGATCGGGTGCTTGCTTGGGGGCCAAATGTTCACTAGTGGTGTGAGGAGAAGACAGACCATGGCTATGCAAGTAAGCTGAATATCTATCATTATCACTCAAGAAATCCCAAACAGCACTATTTAAAGGGATATCCATTCAACTTGTGGCTGAAGTGCTTTTGACTTACTTCTGGAGAAGCTTATGGAAGTTGTTGTGAGCATGTGCATGCATTTATTGAGGGCATAAGATTTTGTCGCCTGCAGTTTGCAAGAGGTATGAGGGCTCTTGTTGCAGTGCCTCAGAGGCTGCAGTGAGGGGAAGCTCTGTGGGCAGGGGCAGGAAGAGGGACATACAGAGAAGGCTGTACCAAGCACAAGCTTTCTGAATGCATTTTTCATACCTCTATCTGAGCCAGAAGCAATCCTGAGATGTTTTAAGTTCACCAAGGAGGTGGTTACAGAACTGGGCTTCCTCCTTCACCACCACCTGGAGCCTTAGCCCAGGGTGAGGCAGCACTACCAGTGGCTATAAAGATCACGGTGACATTAAACTTCTTGGCGACTGGGTCATTACAGATAGGCGTGGGTGGCGTATCCAACATTTTCTGGTATTCTGTTCCATCCATCAATGCACCTGGGAGTAATAGATGCCCTTAAGAGATGATTGCATTGTGTTCTCTCTGAGGAGGAAGAAGCAGGATGAGCAGGCTCTTGGTGATGCTAGGATAGAGGGATTCCAATGGTGCAGAAAGCCATCGACTGTACATCCTTGGCTCTGTGGGCCCCCAGGTCAGCTATAGAAAATGCAAGAACTACCATTGCTCAAAATGCAATTTGTGTGCGACCATGCAGAGTATGTCATGTTGCTGAATGGCCTTTAGCCTATGCCTTAATTCTGAAGCAGTCTGCTGTTCCTGCTATTGGCGTGCCTCTCAGAACAACCAGTGGGTAGCTGCTTGGGGAAAAAGACTCTGCATTGACAGCACCCACCCCCCCTCACCTAATCACACGAGGACAGGGGGAGTATAACAAGAGCCATGGAATCACCAGGAACATTGTACAGTAGACCATCGGCATGTGGAGCAAACCTTCCTATCCCTGGACCGCTTGTGGGGGAGACTTTCAATACATTTAATAAGACACTATCCAGGACAAAGCAGCTGCCACCTTAACTATTTAATCCCTTTTTGAAATGGTAGTCTGCCTCATCCTCCACAATATCACTACCATGAGGGAACAGCCATTGCAACTAGGAATCTGGAGGCTACTTTGGGAGGAGGAGGCAAAGGAGGCATGGAGGAGACAACCAGGATACTTTCATTCTCGATGGGCTCAGATTCCATTTCCCCTTGGACAACTTCCCTTCACCATTATGGCTCCACTATTCCCCACTTCTCCATGCACCTGGGATTCTACACCATCCAACAGCCTACAGTAAAAGCCACCTTTTCATAACATCTTTATACAAAAACACATCCATTTTTACACACAAAAATGAACCATTCATCCTTCTGCATTCCCTTAGTGCCTGTCTTGTGGGTACCTTTCTTCATCCTAGTACTCCAGTGCAGTGCTACCCCTGTGGCTGGTGGAAGACTGCTAACTTTCACTGGGGGAGACTGTATATGACCTTGAAGGATGCCTTTGAGGAGCCCAGGGCCTTAAAGGTTCAGTGCCAAACTGTACCTCCTCAGTGTGGGCAGCACCAGTGTGGGCTCATTGGCTGAGAGGCGACAGCAAGGACATGGTGGAATGGCAATAGTGGAAGCATGAATGCTGACATTCTGAGAGAATAGCAGGCCTCTGCTTCATGGAGACACTGCCACTCTCTGAGGACAGCACCATAGCAATTCTATCAACCTGTTGGAGAACAAATTGCTGGACTGCCATTAAAGCTGGTCTGCTGCTTTGAGCACTGAAATCTGCAGCCATGATGGCAGTAGTCTGAACCTGAATGGCAGCAAGCATGGATCCCATGACCTCACCCTCTGCTTCCACTTCAGCACTGAGATGATGGATGGCTTCCGCCTGTGTTGAAGTGGAAGCTGAGACAGTGGCCACAAGACTCTGCATTATGGCTGGATCTGTTGGTGCTTTCATGCAGTTAGCCATCACTTCTGCAGTGGGAAGAATGGGCTTCAAGCTCACCAGAATGCCTTTTGCTATGTTGGAGCCAGCCATGCTGCTTGACAGTGGTAGGAGGTCTGCCAATGTACCAAGTGTCTTGGTGTGCATCCTTATCAACTTTCTCTTCTGTACTGCCTCATTGAAGTTCTCATCTGAGTTCTCTGCAGCAGAACTCATCTGCAACCTTGCCCTCTGAGCTGGCACATATGCTACCCTGTCCCCCGATCTGGCTACAGCCCACTCATGCCCAGTCAGTCACCATGTGCAATCCTGACTCTACACTAGTCTATAAAGTTCATACAATGGCATTTATCTAAAGTGGTGCCTCTGAGTGTCAGATCAAATAAAGCTGCTTCTTCAGAGCTGTGCTGTTGCTCTCTCTCTCTTGATCTTACTCCTCGGGACTGCAGTGGCTGGGCAGGTGGCAGTTCTTATGTGTCTGAAAGCATAAAATCAGAAGGGGAAGGTTATGGGTGAGGGAAGTGGGGTTGGGTGGAAAGTAAGAGGTTCATCTGCAGCTTGCAATTCATGCCAGATAGCAGGATGATGGTGAGGTGGGAACTTAGAAATAACATATGGCTATACTATTCCGACGTCCTGAATGATATCAGTGATGCTAGATGCCACAAGTTCTGTCACAGCCAGCCCCATGATGCACAATAGCTTCTCCTCCACTAAGGAGGCCTTAGTCGTTGAGGTCAACAAGAGGAGAGACGCTTCTGATTTAATATCTTCAGTCCCTCTCCAGTTCAGCTTTGCTCCCTTCTACTGTGGGCAGCCTTCTCCTGCAAGACACAGGGCAGGAAGTGTTGTGCTGTGTTTGGGTAATGTACCTGCCATAGCTGAATAGCTGGAGATAACTGGATGTGAGGCTGGCATTATTGGTAGGCTTTTGAGAGTGAGGTGGAGTGTCTGGTGTTAGATGTGGATCCTGACCACTGCTGATCTGTGGTGATGTGGGTGTGGTGCATTGAACAAATATCGAATGAGAGAGGCTGGTGGTTTGGTGGATAGGGTATGTCCTTTGAAGATGCATTCACTGGTCTTGACCACCCTTGGTAGGTCATCAAACATTTTGCAGCACTGCTGTTTGATTCACCTTCCTGGCCACCTTTTTTTTAATTCATTTGTGGGAATTGGGTTTTGCTGGCTGGGCCAGCATTTATTGCCATCTCTAAGTGCACTTGAGAAGGTGGTAGTGAGTTGCCTCCTGAAACTGCTGCAGTCCATGTGGTATAGATACACCCACAATGCTGTTAGGGAGGGAGTTCCAGGGTTTTGAACCAGCAACATTGATGGAACAGCGATATATTTCTAAATCAGGATGGTGAGTGGCTTGGAGGGGAATTTCCAGGTGGTGGTGTTCCCATCTATCTGCTGCCTTTTTCCTTCTAGATGGTCGTGGTCATGGGTTTGGAAGGTGCTATCTAAGGAGGCTTGGTGAGATACTGTAGTGCATCTTGTAGATAGTACACACTGCTGCCACTCTGCGTCGGAAGGAGTGAATGTTTATGGATGAGATACCAATCAAGCAGGCTGCTTTGTCCTGGATGGTGTCAAGCTTCTCAAGTGTTGTTGGAGCTGCACTCATCCAGGCAAGTGGAAAGTATTCCATGACATTTCTGATTTGTGCCTTGTACATGGTAGGCAGGCTTTGGGGAGTCAGGAAGTGAGTTACTCGCCGCAGGATTCCTAGCCTCTGACCTGCTCTTGTAGCCACAGTATTTATATAGTTAGTCCAGTTCAGTTTCCCGTCAGTGGTAACCCGCTGGGTGTTCATAGTGGGGGATTCAGTGATGGAAATGCTATTGAACACAAAGGGGCGATGGTTAGATTTTCCTCTTGTTAGAGGTGGTCATTGCCTGGCACTTATGTGGCATGAATATTACTTTCCATTTGTCAGCCCAAGTCTGGCTATTGCCCAGGTCTTTCTGTGTTTGAACATGGACTCCTTCAGTACCTAAGGAGTTGCGAATGGTGTAGAACATTATGCAATCATCAGCGAATATCCCCACTTCTGACCTTATGATGGAAGAAAGGTCATCGTTGAAGTAGCTGAACATGTTTGGGCCCAGGACACTTCCCCGAGGAACCCCTGCAGTAATGTCCTGCTCCTGTTCCCTTCAGAAGGCATTCCTCAAAGGCACCTGGGTGCCCGTGGAAACATGACATCATCTGACCAAGGCCTCAGTGCTGAATGCTTGAACCGCAGAGCCCTCTCTCAGCTTGGTGTTCCATTTGACTAATCTTTAATTGCAGCACAAATGGAACACCAGGGCTGGAAGGAGGCTGTGTTGTTATAGATCAGCACTGGAAGCCTTAGTCATGAAGGCCGACGGGGGAGAGATGCCATGTTTATGATGTCAAACCACACAAGGAGATATTTAGGCAGATGACCAAAAGCTTGGCCAAAGAGATAGTTTTAAGGAACATCATCAAAGAGGATGGAGAGATAGAGTAAAAGAAAATGTGGTAAATTCTAGGTCAGTTGTTATCTTTAAAAATAAATTGGATCAGCTTCAATTAAAGTATTTTGAGACATATAGGGACATTAATAGACAGGCAGATTCACAGGAGAGTGAGGAAGTAATTCCGTGGCTTATTATCCTACTGTAGTAAGGAATGCTGGCCTGATGATTATGCATTCACAGATCTTCTCAATCTGTTAATACCAATTTATAGCTGGAAATTCAGTTCTCAGGCCTGTGAATTCCCAGCCAGTGCTCACTAAGAGTGCTAATCCTTGCCAGCAATGTCCGGTTGGGGTGTCAGCCCTAATAAGTTGGAGACGAGGCCCGTGGTTGAGATAACCACTTACAAAGAGGACCTGTAGGTCTTTTCTCATTCCAATTTTTAAAAAATGTTCTTATACTAGCATGGAGAAGCTATTTTAGTAAGTTCAGTTACAAGATGTGTCTGTTAATTGGCTACACACAATAAATATATTCTTCAGTCTTTCTAAAGAATAAATGTCAATCTATCAGCCAACCAGAGTCTTATGGAACTGTATCACAAATATTGAGAATATTGGGAACTGGGGCAAGGGTTGGGTGCATAAAATCAGCTGCCTTTTGTATAAACTGCCCAATTCTTTTCCATTCAAAGCAAGTGGTTTCCATAGCGAGCAGTCAATTCGCAGAGTCTGTTTTATGCCTGGGCACCATTTCCCATGGTGATCTTTGTGGCTTTTCTCAGGAGATCATGAGTGCCAGTTTTGTTACATGAGTTTGCTGCTACAAGGAATGGGGTTTAATACTCTCCAGTCTCATTTTGGGTCTCTGCAGGGAAGTTCACTCTGAGAGTCAGCGAGAACAGTGGGGGATAGAAGTGCAGAGAGAGAGAGAGAGAACAGGAGTTCACTCCAAGAGTCGGCGAGAACAGCGGGCGCTAAAAGTGCGGAGAGAGAGAGAGGAGGAGAGGTGTGAGGAGAGTGTGAGAGGTAGATCCTGGGACAGGAGTGAGCAGCATCTGGAGGATCTAGTCTATCTAGAGGATCTAGCATCTAGTCTATACTCAAGTAGGAGTGAGGGTAAAATAAAAGCAAGGGTCCAAATTCTATTTAGTTAAGGTATGTCTGGGGAGCTCAGTCCTGGGATTTGAACATACTGTGATATGAGGGAAATCCTAGATGCTCTGGTGGTCCTGCTGACCGTGTGTGCAGGAGGTGCCTCTAACTGGAGCAACTAGAGCTCTGGCTTTTGGAACTTGAGCGGCATCTGGGGGCACTACAGTGCATTCAAAAGGCTGAGAGGTTCATTGATAGCAAGATTCAGGGTGTGGTCACCCTGCAGTTTAAGGAAGTTCAAGCAGAGAGGGAATGGGTGACCGCCAGACAGAAGAAAGAGACCAGTCAGGTAGTGAGGGAATCCCCCGAATGCATCTCACTTGCAAACTGTTTTTCGGCCTTGGAAAATGTTGAGAGTGACGGTTCCTCTGTGAAGGCCAACCAAAGCCAAGGCCATGGCACTGTGCGTGGCCCAGCTGCTCAGGGGGTGGGGAAGAAGTGTGGAAAGGCAATAGTGGTAGAGGATTCATTAGTGAGGGGAGTAGACAAGCGCTTCTGCGGCTGTAGATGTGACTCCAGGATGGTGTGTTGCCTCCTAGATGCCAGAGTCAAGGATGCCATGGAACGGCTGCAGGGCATTCTGAAGGGGGAGGGGGAACAGCCAGAGGTCCATGTTGGGACCAATGACATAGGAAGAAAGAGAAATGAAGTCCTGTAAGCAGACTTTAGGGAGTTAGGTAGGAAATTGAAAAACAGGACCTCAAAGGTAGTATGCTCCAGATACTCCCAGTGCCATGCAGTAGTGAATATAGGAACAAAATGACACAGCAGATGAATATGTGGCTGGAGAAATGGTGCAGGAGAGAGTGCGTTAGATTCATGGGGCATTGGGACTTTTTCTGGGGGAAGTGGGATCTATACAAGTTGGACGAGTTACATATGAACAGGAATAAGACCAACGTTCTTGCAGGGAGGTTTGCTAATGCAGTTGGGATGGATTAAAACTAAATTAGTAGCGGGATGGGATTCTGAAGGGTAGCTCAGAGGGGAGAGAAGCTGAGATGGAATTAGAAGTAAAAATGCTAATAAGTGTGTCTGGAAGGTAGAGGAAGCATAAGTAAGATAAGAAAGAAGTGAGTTTAGCAAGGCTAAATGGAATATATTTTAATGGAAGGAGCCTGAGGAATAAGACAGACAAGCTGAGGACACAGATAGGCATGTGGGAGTATGATATTATAGCAATGACCGAGACATGGTGAAAAGGACAGTATTGGCAACCCAACATTCCTGGTTATAGGGTATTCAGACAAGATAGAGAGGGGGATAAAAGAGGAGAGGGGTTCGCAATAGTGATCAAGGAATCAATTATAGAAGTGAGGAGGGATGATATCTTGGAAGGATCATCAAATGAAGCCATATGGGTAGAAGTAAAAAACACAAAAGGGGCAAACTATAGGCCCACAAACAGTTAGGGAGAGGTAGAGGATCAAATATGTAATCAAATTTCAGAGAAATGTAAGAATAATAAGGCAGTAATAGGGGATTTTAATTATCCAAATATTAACTGGGATAGTTTTAGTGTGTAAGGTAAGGAGGGAGCAAAATTCTTAAGTTGCATCCAGGAGAACGTTTTTAGCCAGTATGTAGAAAGCCCAACAAGGGAGGGGGCAGTTCTGGACCTAATATTCGGAAATGAGCCCGGGCAGGTGGAAGGCATATCAGTAGGGGAGCATTTTGGAGATAGATTTAGGATAGTTATGGTAAAGGATAAGGTTGGGCTGGGAATAAAAGTTCTAAACTGGGGGAAAGCTAATTTTACGAAGATGAGATACAATTTGGCCCAAGTGGACTGGGAGCAGTTACTTACAGATAAAACTGTGTCAGAGCAGCGGGAGGCATTCAAGGAGGAAATAGCGAGAGTACAGGGCAAATATGTTCCTGTAAAGACGAATGGGCGAAGGTGGGGGTGGCGGAGAACCAAGTCTGGAGAATCCTGGATGACAAGGGACATAAAGGTTAGGATTAAGAAAAAAAGAGAAGCTTATGGTAGACACTGAGGGCTCAGTATGGCAGAGCCCTGGAGGAGCATAAAAAGTGCAGTTTGGGGATTTAAACAGGAAATTAGGAAAGCTAAGAGAGTGCATGAGAAACATTGGTGGTAGAATAAAGGAAAACCCAAAGGGTATTTTTTTAAATATATAAAGAGCAAGATAATAACTAAGGAAAGAGTAGGGCCAATTAGGGACCATAGACCATAATCTGTGTGTGGACTGGAAGATGTGGGAACAGTCCTCAGTGAATACTTTGCATCAGTCTACACAATGGAAAAGGACGACGCAGGTATAGACATCAGGGTGGAGGACTGTGAAATATTAGAGAAAATTACCATAGAGAGAGAGGAGGTACTGGAAATAAATCTTAAGGCCCGGGTGAGATGTATCCCAGGCTGTTGAGGGAGGGAAGGGAAGAAATATCAGGAGCCCGGGCAGTAATTTTCAAATCCTCTCTGGCTACAGATGAGCTGCCAGAGGACTGGAGGACTGCTAACGTTGTCTCGTAATTAAAAAAGGGAGGAAGGTGTAGACCAGGAAATTATAGGCTAGGCAGTCTAACCTCCATGCTGGGGAAGTTACTAGAAAGAATTCTGAGGGACAAAATATAGCTGCACTTGGAAAGACACAGATTAATCAGGGATAGTGAGCATGGATTTGTTAATGGGAACTCATGTTTGACAAATTTGACCGAATCTTTTGAGAAGGTAGCCAGGATTGTTGATGAGGGTAATGTATATGATGTGGTCTACCTGGACTTTAGCAAAGCTTTTGATAAGGTCCCACATGACAGACTGGTCAAGAAAGTAAGAGCTCATGGGATCCAAGGCAAAGTGGCACATTGGATCCAAAATCGTCTGAGAGACAAGAAGCAGAGTGTGATGGTAGAGCGATGTTTCTGTGACTGGAAGTCTGTTTCAATGGAGTTCTGCAGGGCTCGGTGCTGGGACTCTTGCTATTTGAGGTGTACATAAATGATTTGGAATTAAATGTAGAGGGTATGATCAAGAAGTTCACAGATGACACGAAAATTGGTGGGATGATAAATAGTAAGGAGAATAGCCGCAAACTGCAGGATGATATCCATGGATTAGTCAGGTGGGGAGAGCAATGGCAAATGAAATTCAACCCGGAAAAGTGTGAGGTAATGCTCTTGGGATGGCTAACAAGGCAGGGGATTACACTATGAATGGGAGGACCCTGGGAAGTACTGAAGATCAGAGGGACCTTGGTGTGCATATCCCACAGATCCCTGAAGGTAGAAGCGCAGGTAGATAAGGTGGTTAAGAAGGCATATAAGATACTTGACAGCTCTTTCCTGGACTTGCTGGAACTGTATAAAACACTATTTAGCCCACAACTGGAGTACTACGTGCAGTTCTGGTCACTACATTATAGGAAGGATGTGACTGCACTGGAGAGGGTGCAGAGGAGCTCTGAGAGGATGCTACCTGGGCTGGAGGGTCTGAGCTATGAAGAAAGATTGGATAGGTTAGTGTTGTTTTCCTTGGAGCAGCGAAGGCTGAAAGGGGACCTGATAGAGGTGTATAAGCTTATGAGGGGCATAGATAGGGTGGATAGGAAGGCACCTTTTCCATTAGTGGAGGGGTCAAAAAGCAGGGGGCATAGATTTAAGGTAAGTGGTAGAAGGCTAAGCGGGAAGTTAAGGAGACATTTTTTCACCCAGAGGGTGATGGGAGTTCGGAACTCACTGCCTGAAAGGGTGGTTGAATCAGAAACCCGCATAACATTTAAGAAGTATTTAGATATGCACTTGCATTGCCATAGCCTCCAGAGTTATGGGCCATGCACTGGAAAATGGGATTAGTGTAGTCAGATCTTTGTTGACTGGCACAGACACGAGGGGCTGAATGGCCTCTTTCTGTGCTGTAAATGTCTATGAGTCCATGAGTCTTAACAGAGCAAAGATGCTGCATCAGCCTGGCCTGGATTCAAACTCAGAAACGAGAGGTAAAGAGGAATAAGCTTATTAACACTATACAACCCAGTCCCCAACTTCTGGTTCTACGATGCATAAACATGTAAATAGTTGGGACTGCATTTAAAGGCTGACGTGTAATGCAACAAACCACCACAGCAACATTTCGAAATAAATAGATTCCCATTTTACAGCATCATCAATTCATCTTACATGCTGTGGCCTCAAATGAAGAATGGTGTCAATAACCGTTAAAAATAATTAAGGTGACACAAACTGAAGACTGAGAGGCTATCATATTGCCATCACTATATGATAAATATTGTCAGAGAATTCTCAGACAAGTACAATAAGAAAAGTATTCTGAAGTTAGGAACTGCTGCAGGCCTGTTGACATTTACGGGCAGAATTTTAAGTCCTACGGGTGGGCGCGCACCTGACATCATCACATGATATTTTGCTCGGTAGGCATGCACAGGTGCCAGAGCGGCACTGGCCATTAAATGAGTGGCCACTTAAGGCCTTAACAGTCCAATTGACTGAGATTTTTTGTTGTCCGTGTGATTTTCTGCTTGTTGCATGGGCAAAACGGGCAGGCGGCCAGCTGGCAATTTCATAAACCTCATCCAAGGACGGGATACAAAGGGTCAGTGTGAGTAGTGAGGAATTTTGGAGATAGCTTGCTGCTGGTTGCTTTTTGGTACCTGGCAGCTTCATCTCTGTTCAGGGCTTCATTCTTAGCATTTACAGCTTCATTTCAGGACTCATTGCTGTCTGTCAGGCTCCTAGAGCATTCAGACGGTGTAGACCCTTAAGCCTGGTAATGGGGATTGTGCACTTCATTGGAGGTGCCTCCTCCTCTGAGGAAGAGATGGGTAGAAGGGAGAGGAGGCCAGGTGTCCCTTTGCAGTTTCCAGGGGAGGAACCTGTGGGAGGAGAGGCGCAGGCACCAGGGGCAGAAAGGGCAGCAGAAGACGCCACTATCCTGCTGCCAGGGTTTATAGGCAACGATGCAGCTACCTCAATATTTCCGAGGTGCAATGCCAAAGGAGGCTCCACCTCTCAAGGGAGAGCGTGATCTCCATTTGTCAGATAATAGGGTCTGAGATCTGTGCGGAGTCTCCCAATCAGCTATCCACAGTTGTGACAAGTTGGTAACAGAAGATCTGTTCAGGTGGGTACTGACCTTTATTCTTTACCATACTGAGGATGCCAGCCAGGCTGAGTGAGCCAGAGGCTTTGTAGCGATTGCTGTGTTCCCCCATGTTCAGAGTGCCATCAATTGCACATGTGGTCATCAAGGCGCCAGTATGTCAGCCGGGTGCCTTTGTCAATAGGAAGAGATTCCACTCCATGAACGTGCAGATAGTGTGTGACCACATGATGCAGATTCTGCAAATCTGTGCAAGGTACCCAGGCAGCTCCCATGATGCTTACATCCTGAGACACTTCCAGTTGCCTGGGCTCTTCAGTGCTCTAGCCTAATTGGATGGATGGCTGCTGGGTGACAAGGCCTATCTGTTGAAGAGGTGGCTCATGACGCCTCTCTGCCACCCAAGAACAGAGGCAGAGCAGCATTACAATAGGAGTCATGCCTCCATAAGGGCAGTGGTAGAGAGGACCATAGGTCTTCTCAAGATGCACTTCCAATGTCTGGACCGTTCAGGGGGAGCACTTCAATACCCCATCCAGAGCGGGTGTCCCTGATCATGGTTGCATGCGGCGCTCTTCAAAGACTGGCACTGGCATTAGGGGACCCACCAGAGGAAGAGGATCTTGACGCAGCTCTACAGGCGACAGATGAAGAGCCCAGTAGTGAGGCATAAGAGGAGCATGGTGAGGAGAGTGCTGAGGGCATGGAGTCAGACCTTGGTAGCCTCCAGGGAGGCAAGAACTCCTTGATCCAACGCTCCTTCAGCTAGGCTACCAAAGATCAGCTTCAACCGCATGCCAGGGCTGCTGCCTCCATCCCGAATGTCTGAAAGGACCCTTTCATTTGAACCCAAAGAGCGCTCAGTTGTCTGTGTAATAAAGTTCAGAGCCATCTATGTCCAGCATTACATACTGATGTTCCCTGCACCAATGAAATAAAAAGGTGAAGCATACTCAGGCCATCACGACAAAAACACAATTTATGACATTCTGACAGTTCAATAATCTTAACAGAAGCGTTCCTGGTATTCAACATCAGACCAGTGTGCTTAAGGAAACATAAGCTAACATAAAATCAACAGTGACCTGTCTCTCTTGTGCTCATGGTGCCTTCAACTTATGTTTGCGATTGCTGTGTCTAGGTGCTCCCCCCTTGCTGGCACCGACATTGGAGACAGCCTGCTGATCCTTCTGTCTTGTTGGCCTTGATGACTGTGGTAGTCGTCTTCTGGCCAGTATAGCCTGTGCTGGCCCTGCCTGAGAGGGAGCGGCCAGTGCCACGACTGGCATCTTCCAAGTCCTGCAGCCTCATCAGATGCTACGGTCATTGGCGGAGGGGTGGAAGACCACCTAGACGTAGCAACATAAGTTAAACGGACTCGAAACGTTAATTGTGTCTCTCTCCGCAGATGCTGTCAGACCTGCTGAATGTTTCCAGGTATTTTTATTATGGGTGATTTTATGTTCATTGTTGATTACTTTATGCAAAATAACCTATTGTTGAATACCAGAACTATTTCTGTTAAGATTATTGAACTGTCAGAATGACATAAATTGTGTTTTTGTCATCATGGCCTGATTATATTTCACCTTTTTATTTCATTGGTGCGGGGAACACCAATATGTAATGCTGGACGTAGGTGGCTCTGACCATTATTGCACAGGCATGGAGTGTTCTTTGGGTTCAAATGAAAGGGTCTTTTCAGACATCTGGGATGGAAGAGGCAAGCCTGTCATGCACTTGAAGCTGATCTTTGGTAGCCTAGCTGAAGGAGCATTGGATCAAGGCATCTCTGCCTCCCTGGAGGTTATCGAGGTCTGGCTGGATGCCTTTTTAGCATTCTCCTCACTGTACTCATCTTCCGCCTCACTACTGGACTCATCATCTGTGGCCTGTGGAGGTGCTTCAAGATGCTCTTCCTCCGGTGGGTCCCCCCCTTGCCAGTGCCAGATTGTGGAGAGTGCAGCATACAACCACGATCAGAGACACCCACTCTGGGGGGCATTGTAATGCTCCCCCTGAACAGTCCAGGCATTGGAAGTGCATCTTGAGAAAACCTATGGTCCTCTCTACCACTGCCCTTGCGGAGTCATGACTTGTATTATAACGCTTCCCTGCCTCTGTTCTTGGGTGGTGGAGAGGCATCATGGGCCACCTCTTCAACAGATAGGTCTTGTCACCCAGCAGCCATCCATCCAGTTGGGCTGGAGCACTGAAGAGCCTCACACCTGGAAGTGTCTCAGGATATACACATCATGGGAGGAGCCATGGTAACTTGCACATCCTGTGGTCAGACACTATCTATACGTTCATGGAATAGAAGCCCTTCCTGTTGACAAAGACACCCAGCTGACCCGCTGGTGCTTTGATGCCCACATGTGGGCAGTCAATTGCTCCCTTGACACGGGGGAACCCAGCAAATTGTTGCAAAGCCTCTTCCTCACACAGCCTGGTTGGCCTTATCCATACAGAAATCAATATCATTGCTCGCTTGAACAGAGCTTCTGTCACTAGCTTGATGCAACTGTGGACAGCTGATTGGGAGACTGTACTAAGATCCCCCACTGAACCCTGGAAAGAGCCGGAGGCATTGAAATTGAGGGCCACTGTGACCTTCAGAGCCACTGGCATGGTGTGCGCACCCACACCATTGGAGCTGATCTCAGGCCCAATCATCTGGCAAATAGATGCCATGGTCTCCCTTGAGAGGTGGAACCTCCTTTGGCATTGCACCTTGGACAAATTGAGGTAGCTGCATCGCTGCTTGTAAACCCTGGCAGCAGGACAGTGGCATCTTCTGCGGCCCCTTCTGCCTTGGACTTCCTGCTGTCCTGCGCCCCTTGTGCCTTTCCTCCCACAGGTCGCTCACAGGGAAGCTGCAGTGGGACACTTGGCCTCCTGCCTCTTCTGTCCCTCTCTGTCTCAGGTGCCTCCAGCATAGACCACAATCCCCATTACCAGGGTGAGGGAAGGCTGTCCGATACCTGGAAGGGTCCACACAATGTGAATCCTCCAGGGGCCTGGCAGACAGCAATGAAAGCAATGGAATGAAGCCTGGAAATGCTAAGAATGAAGCCCCAAACAGAGATGAAGCTGCCAGGTACCAATAAACAACCAGCTACAAACTATCTCCAAAACTCCTTGCTACTCACACTGACCTTTTTTATCCTGCCCTTGGATGAGGTTTGTGAAATTGTCAGCTGTCCACTTGCCTGTTTTGCCCATGCGACGAGCAGAAAATCGCACAGGCAAGGAAAAATCACAATCAATTGGACTGTCAAGGGCCTTAAGTGATCGCTTAATTAATGACGGCCGCCGCTCCGACGCCTGCCCTTTGAGCGAAAGAACACGCGGGTGCGCGATGACATCACCCTGCACTATTTCACTCCCGATCAGGTCAGGTGTATGCCTGCCCGACCGCAGGAGGAAACATTCTGTCCTTGGATAGGCATACACACACACACACACACACGCTCACACACACACGCTCACACTTACATACACACAAACATACACACAGGAACCAAGGATAAACTGAAAAACGCTTTGAGAAATGAGAACAAATCAATTTCCAACTGCACTACCTTCTTCAGTGCATTATGACCATTTGCTTGTATGCTTTCAAAGCCTTGCTGTATTTTTCATCATGCTGTTAAGTGCTGCTCGTCGCTTTGCTACAATCTTGGCAATAGGAGTAATGACTCTTGTTGAAATTATTGGCAACAGACAAAGGGCCCCTTTATTATATGTCACTCTCAGCAGGGATAGTGGAATTTGTTTCCCAGCAATCCAACAATGCAGTTAGCAGCTGAAATGTGTGTCAGAGGAACACTGATTGCTGGAGCATTAGTTTAAAAACTCTAGCACCGAATTTCATTTATCAATTGTCTAGATGACCCGATCAAACTCAAGAGCTTAACGGGAATCACAAAGACAAGCTACATTGTAACTTTTATCCTTCCCGGTCACTGGTTTAACAAAAATATTTACAAAATTCACCGGAAATAGATGGAGGAATACTGATGAGCGCTAATCGTTGTCCCCAAGTCAGGATGGTGAGTAACTTGGAGGGGAACTTCCAGGTGGTGGTATTCTCATCTATCTGCTGCCCTAGTCCTTCTGGAAAGTTACTCTCAGTGAAGGTGACCATGAAACTATCATTGATTGTTATAAAATCCCATCTGATTCACTAATTCCCTTTAAGGAAGGAAATCTGCCAAAATTATCTGGTCTGGCCCTCATGTGACTCCAGACCCACATCAATGCGGTTGACTTTTAACCATCCTCTGAAATGACCTAGAAATCCAATCCATTCAAGGGTAATTAGGAATGGACAACAAATGCTGACCTTGCCAGCGATGCTCACATTACATGAAAGAATGGGGGAAAAAAAATAATGTGGGAGACCAGCCAGCAGTGCATTTGAATAGTCGAGTCTAGAGGTAATGAAGGCATGGGTGACAATTTCAGCAGCAGATGAGCTGAGACAGGGGTGAAGTCGAGCAATGTTACAGAGTTAGATATAGGCGGTCTAATGGCTGGCGTGAATAAGAGGTCTAAAGCTCATCTCGGGATCAAATGTGACACTAAAGTTGCAAACAAACTGGCTTAATTTCAAACTGTTGCTATGGGGTCAATAGCTAGGGAATGGAATTTGGAGCAGGGACCGAAAACAATGGCTTCAGTCTTCCCAATATTCAATTGAAGGAAGTTTCTGCTCATCCAGTACTGGATGTCGGATAAGCAGTCTGATAATAGACCAACAGTGAAGGGGTCGAGAGGGGTTGTGATAAGGTAGAGCTGGGTGTCGTCTGCACACATATGGAAATTAATGATGTTGCTGACGTGTGGCTTGTTAATGAGAAATAGGTGGGGGGGGGTGGGGGGGGGGAGGGGGGGGTGGTGGTGGGTGGCGGCAAGCTAGATCCTTGATCCTTGGAGGACACCAGAGGTATCAGGGCAGGAACTGGAACAGTGCAGGAAGCCATTGCAAGTGATTCTCTGGCTATGATTGAATAGATAAGATGGAACCACATAAGAGTAGTCCCACCCAGCTAGACAACATTGGAGAGGCACTAGAGGAGGATTTTTAAGGAGGGTGACTTACTAAAAAAATAATCTATTGGAAACATTAGCAAATAATTTGTCCATGGAAATTCCTTCTTGCAGTCCTTTCTGTCTTTCCCATCACAGCATCTACGGTAAATTACATAACCCTGCAATTTTAATTTCCTGCTGACTTACTGCATCCAAGTTAACATTTACCACAGCATATTTGCATTTATTTTTTAACTGTTACTTTCTTTCATGGTCATATAGCTCCTGTGCTGATCTCTTACCATTTGCTGGAGTTCCTAGCACAACACTGACTCTCTCCGTCACAGTCTGTGACACTTGTTACCTCCCTTTTCATATAGAATGGAGCTACCTCCCCTCACTACAGGTGTGTTCATTTTTAACAATTCATTTATTCATGGGATGCGGGCGTCGCAGGCTGGGCCAGCATTTGTTGCCCATCCCCAGTTGTCCTTGAGAAGGTAATGATGAGCTGCCTTCTTGAACCACTGCAGTCCATGTGGTGTGGGTACACCCACAGTATTGTTAGGGAGGGAGTTCCAGGATTTTGACCCACCGACAGTGAAGAAATGGCAATATATTTCCAAGTCAGGATGCTGAGTGACTTGGAGGGGAACTTCCAGGTGGTGGTGTCTCCATCTATCTGCTACCCTTGTCCTTCTAGATGGTAGTAGTCATGGGTTTGGAAGGTGCTGTTGAAGGAGCCTTGGTGAATTTCTGTAGTGCATCTTATAGATGATACACACTGTTGCTACTATGCGTCAGTGGTGGAGGGAGTGAATGTTTGTAGATGTGGTGCCAATCAAGTGGGCTGCTTTTTCCTGGATGGTGTCAAGCTTCTTGAGGGTTGTGGGAGCTGCACTCATCCAGGCAAGTGGGGAGTATTCCATCACGCTCCTAATTTGTGCCTTGTTGATGGTGGACAGGCTCTAGGGAGTCAGGAGGCGGGTTACTTGTCACAGGATTCCTAGCCTCTGACATGATCTTGTAGCCACAGTATTTATATGGCTAGTCCAGTACAGTTTCAGGTCAATGGTGACCCTCAGGATGTTGATAGTGGGGGATTTGATGATGGTAATGCCATTGAAAATCAAGGGGCGATGGTTGGATTCTCTCTTGTTTGAGATGGTCATTGCCTGACACTTGTGTGGTGTGAATATTACTTGCCACTTGTCAGCCTAAGCCTGGATATTGTCCAGGTCTTGCTGCATTTGGACATGGACTGCTTCGGTATCTGAGGAGTCATTAGTAATGATTGTCTGGATGTTCAGAGCCTAGTTTAAAAATTGACAATATCTCATATTTAATTGTATAATTCCCCTCAAATATTGTGCAATCCATCTGTGCAACAATTAACTTTCTGCTGTTTAGATTAGTTAAGTGGCTCATTAGCTGCTTGCAACATATTAAAGGTTATTTTAATAGGTTCATTGTGATTGGTTCCTTTTCTTCTATATTTTAGAGAATAGTGCAAAATATAGCCCAAGTGATCCAGGACAGTTGCTAGTAAATTGCTGTGAATGCATTTCTGAATATTACATTGCTATAAAAAAGTAAATGTTACATGAAAAGATTTTACTTGTGAAAATGTCAGATGTTTTTACGTTTCTTGACTATCAATATTGTGAGATCTGGTGCATCCTGGTGGTGCTAGAGATCCCTCAGGCAGTGAGTTCATTATGCAATAGTATCTTTGACGAATGGGATGAAGGGAAGGAAAGGCTGAAAGGATGGTGGGGGGCGTTGGGGGGGGGGGGGGGTCGTTGGTGGTGTGAGTGGATGGCAAACTACAGCGTGAGTCAGCTTGACCTCATGCATCTCAGAACAGCTTGGTTTAATTGCTGTCTGCCCTTTTAGGTGTTTGAGCCAAGTTAATAGAAATAAAATTTGGGAGGGATTTAATACAGGCTGTCGATCACCATTTTTACGCTATTACACAAAGCTAAGATTATTCCCAGTCCTTATCTCCACTGTTTACTACCATATTTGGCATAGTTCGGGTTACTTTTCCATTTCAAGTCCTCTTAAATTGTTAAGAATGCATTACTAAAAAAAAATACCCTCAAGGTTAAATCGACTGGAAATTTAACCCCTTCCATAAATTAAGTTTTGGTCTTGTTTATGAATGTCTGATTGCTATTTGTTTAAATGAGACCCATCTCAGGGGAGAGTTTCATGATGATATAGATAGAGATACACATGTCAGTCTAAATCAGCAATGGGCTCAGAACTCCATTCCTCCTTTCAGATCCCCCTGCTGATCCAGCAAGCCACTCTTCTCATGTCACTTATTTCATGTGTCTTATTCCACCTGCCACCCATTTTGGCTGAAGGTTAACGTTCAATTATTGTTTTAAAATGTAGCAGGAGACTTATACATTGACCTTCCGATCTGATCCTGCGGACTGCAATTTTAAATTGCGGGCCCCAAGAATACCTGCCAAAAAATGACAGATACAGATCAGATCGCAATGATGTCAATGGGTTGCAATTGCCATTTTAATTCTGGCCTGAGGGAGGAAGTAAATTCAGCCTCCATGTCAGGCTGACACCAACATGTGGAGGCTAGAGAAGGGACTCCTTAATATAAAGGTAATTTTGATACTGTTCTTCCAGGCTACATAAGAAAAATATATCTTGCATATTCCTATCTGTTGGCCAGGAAACTGCCCTACTGAGTGCCAGTCTAGTGCCTGCCTTCCATCTTGGTGCCCCATATGGACTACCCTTCCTGAGCAAGATCTACCAGTAGACATCCTT
The DNA here is from genome assembly GCF_017639515.1 of Carcharodon carcharias. Classification (NCBI taxonomy): domain Eukaryota; kingdom Metazoa; phylum Chordata; class Chondrichthyes; order Lamniformes; family Lamnidae; genus Carcharodon; species Carcharodon carcharias. Next base: position 33,245,138 of record NC_054468.1, on the reverse strand, counting down.
TGGATCAAGGAATGAGAGACACGGGAAGTCACTGACAAGTTCCTTGTGGCAAACCCCATGTGAAACGGCAGGCTTTGAACCATCACAGTGAGAATGGTCCTTGCTAAACAGATTCACGACAGGCCAAGGCCCCTTCACAGCCAATGTCCACCACTGGGGCCTCTGTACAAACTCCTTATGCAATTAAGGAGAAACAAAGAATACTGTACATTGCCGAGGAGTGTCCCTCTGCAGATTAAGAGACAGACTAATCACCTTAAACTCAGCAAGTGAAGAGGCTATTGCTTGGCTTTGGGGATTTGCATTCGCTAAATAAATAAATAAGTGAATGTCAGCACTATATCAAGGCCTGCTTCACTCAATCTCCCCTCTTCCACTAAAACAGCAGAGGTGGTTAACAGGGTGGAAGATAAGGACTAACTATAGAGGGACTATTTAGGGTGTTAGATGAATAATTAGGAGTTGCTGTTTAATACAAATGTTAATTCATGCACCTAAGGAAATGGAATAGGCTGAGGGATAGCAGATTTAATGGGAAAATACTGGCAAAGTTGGATCAGGAAAGGGAAATGGGAGTCTTGGATAGATTGCCTGGGCAATAAAACTAATATTGGGCTGCTGTTAAAAAAGCTAATAAAGGGGAATAGTGAGTAGATCTATAGAAGTAATTTCACCACTAAGTAGAGCATTGGTCAAGGTCAGGAATAGTGAGCAGAATTTTTGCTCGGCGTGTGGGCACACGCCAGACATGCTCAAGCGTAAAATAGCGCGTGATGACGTCAGGTGAGTGCACTTGTGCGATATTTTACTCAGCAGGCACACACTGGTGCTGGAGCCGCATCCGCCATTAATTAAGAGGCCAGTTAAGGACATTAAAAAACCAACTGACGCCAATTTTTCGTTACCTGTGTGATTTTGCGTTTGTCGCATGGGCAACATGAGCAGGCGGCCAGCTGACAATTTCGAAAACCTCATCCACGGGCGGGATAAAAAGGGTCAGCAGCATTGCCAGTGTGAGTTGTGAGAAGTTTGGTAGATAGTTTGCTGCTGGTGACTTATTGGTATATGGCAGCTTCATCTCTGTTCGGGGCTTCATTGTTAGCATTTCCAGGTTTCATTTCAGGACTACTTGGTGTCTCCAAGGACCCCAGAGAATTCAGACTGTATGGATCTTTCCAGGTATCAACAGCCTTCCGTTACCCTGCTAATGGGGATTGTGGTCTCCTCAGCAGAGGAAAAGAGGGGCAGAAGGGAGAAGAGGCCAGGTGTCTCAATACAGCTTCCAGGGGAGGGATCTGTGGGAGGAGAGGCGCAGGGCCAGCAGGACATCCAAGGCAGAAGGGGCCACAGAAAATGCCACTATCCTGCTGCCAGGGTTTACAGGCAGCGCTGCAGTTACCTCAGTATTTCTGAGGTGCAATGCCGAAGGGGCCTCTGTCTCTCAAGGTAGACAATAACTTCCTTTTGTTAAATGATTGGGTCTGAGATCACCTCCGACTGTGTGGGTGGACACACCATGCCATTGGCTCTGAAGGTCACAGTGGCCCTCAACTTCAATGCCTCCGGCTCTTTCCAGGGCTCAGTGGGAGATCTGTGTGGAGTCTCCCAATCAGCTGTCCACAGTTGCGTCAAGTTGGTGACAGAAGCTCTATTCAGGCGGGTATTGACTTTCATTCATTTCCATATGGACAAGGCCAGCCTGGCTGAGTGAGTCAGAGGCTTTGTAGCGATTGCTGGATTCCCCCACATCCAGACTACAATCAACTGCCCACATGGCCATCAGGATGCCAGCAGGTCAGCCTGGTGCCTTCAAAACAGGAAAGGATTCCACTCCATGAAGATGCAGATAGTGTGTCACCATAGGAGGCATATTCTGCAAGTCTGTGCAAGGTACCCTGGCAGCTCTCATGATGTGCACTCCCTGAGACACTCCCGGGTGCTGAGTGTCTTCAGTCCTCCAGCCCAACTGGATGGATGGCTGCTGGGTGACATGGGCTATCCATTGAAAAGGTGGCTTATGATGCCTATCCGCCACCCAAGAACAGAGGCAGAACAGCGTTACAATAGGAGTCATGTCTCCACAAAGGCGGTGATAGAGAGGACCATAGGTCTTCTCAAGACTCGCTTCCGATGCCTGGACCATTTTGAGGAAGCACTACAATACCCCCCAGAGCAGGTGTCACTGATAGTGGTCGCATGCTACAATCTCCACAATCTGGCACTGGCAAGGGGGGACCCACTGGAGGAAGAGGATATTGACACAGCAGCACAGGCCACAGATGATGAATCCAGTAGTGAGTCCGAACAGGAGTATGGTGAGGAGAATGCTGAGGATGTGGAGGCAGACCTCTGTAACCTCCAGGGAGGCAGAAACACCAGGGACACCTAGATCCAACACTCCTTCAGCTAGGCTGCAAATAAGCACTACCACCTCATGCCAGGGCTGCCAAATGTCTGAAATGGCCCTTTCCTTTGACCCCAAAGTCTACTCAGTGCCTGTGCAATAAAGTTTCCAGCCACTCAAGTCCAGCATTACACATTGGTGTATCCTGCACCACATTAAATTAAAAAAGTGAAGCATACTCAGGCCATTATGACATAGGAAAATTTATCTCATGTTGACAGTCAAAACAAATTAACAGAACCTTCTCTGGTCTTCAATCCCAGACCAGTTAAAATAAACAAAATAGAAGATCACCCATGACCAGTCCCTCTTGTGCTCAAGGTGCCTTAAACTTGCATTTGCAAGTGTTACGTCTTGGTGCTCCCCCCTTGCAGGCACCAGTTTTGGAGATAGCCTGCTGACTCTGCTGTCCTGTTGGCTTTGATTACCTTGGTGGTCATCCTCTGGCTAGTGGAGCCTGTGCTGGCCCCGCCTGGGAGGGAGCAGCCAGTTCCACGGCTGGCATCTCCCCAGTCGCCACAGTCTCATTAGATGACCCGGACACTGGCAGAGGGACTGAGGAGCTGCTGTTATCAGGAGCGCCCTGAGATGAGCCCACAGAGATGACAGGCAGCTTGTGCATCAACTTGAGGTCGCTCTGGACCTCCCTGCTCACTATTGAAGGATATGCACCTAGCTGTGATACTGGGTGCCTCATCCATCTCCCACATGGACACTGACCATCTAAGATCAGTGCCTGTGTGAGGGCTTGCATATCTGAGAGCACAAAAGCAAACAAGAAATCAGCTCCCATTATGTTACTAAAATGATCAGCCTTTGGAATTGTTCATCAAAGATGGTTGAAGGACAGTTGCTTAGGTCTCTTCAAGGTAAAATTGGACAAGTATTATGAAAAAAAAGAAACACATCAAAACCATTACTAGGACAACAGGAGGGTAGAATGGATGAATCTAAGGACATTGTCAACCTTGAGATGTTTCATGTTTGCAAGGAGGGCATTGTACCCACTGGCTTTTTGATTGATATTCAGTGTACAAGCCAATGTTGTAATTATTTGGGTGTTTGCTTCCAATGACTAGAGTGACGGAGTACATGTTATGCATGATATGAACCCATTCACGATGTATTAGCTGAGAGTTATATACGGAAAACACTTTTATATCTAGAAAACAGAGTGGTTTTACTCAGTAATCATGATGACTTTCAAACATGATTAAAAAACAAGAATGTCCCAGCTCTACAGAGTTCCTTCAGGCTTCCAGGAAAGGAATCAGTTTGGCTTTGGGGGCTCCTGGGGGTGTTTCTGTGAAACAGTGATGCAGCATATTGTACCAGAGGGACTGCTGCTGCAACATCAATCACCTGCTTTGTGTGGAAGCAGTTCAATTGAATTTTCAGTTGATTGTTAAGGGGCTGCAATGTAACAAAATATCTTTGAAGTTAATTTTAGCTTTCATGGCCTTCGAGGTAATCTGGCAGAAGGGATTGCTTGTCTGATGTTGAACCTGCCCAATTTTTTCTCCATTCCGCTTTGCCAGATTGCTGCTCAGTTAATGACAGTGAAATAATTCCCAGTTGTTTCCTAGTAAGATATCTTCAATCTATTATTACCTGTACTTAGTTTCAAAATTTAATGTGAAACTAAAATGAAAAAATGGTTTAAAGAGCTCAAGGTGCAGCACATATGTTTTTCACAGTGTCACAAAACTCTCTGACTGTGCCCTTTTAGTGGAATTTGTAAAGCAGGTGATTTCTATTTGGTTTTCCATATTCAAGTCAGTCTGGAAAAATCTCCCCAACAAGCAAATGAGGTTGCTGGGTTTCAGTGGAACCTCATGAGATTGAAGTGGCCCTCTGCCTCCTTGGACTGGGTCGTGGGATGGCAATTAGATCCAGCAAATTTGCTGCTCTGGTGGTTTGCTGTCACATCATCTGCCATTTGAATGGCAAGTGAGTGTGATGTGGCATAACCCTGAGATGCAGCACCCTAAACTGTGACTACCTCTGCCAACAAACACTTTAAAGAGTAATTGTGAAATATTTGTGAGGCACGTGTACATCTCACTGATTCTCAAATATAAGCCAACACAGTAAGTGACTTGTATGCAATCAATACTTGAGCAAAGCCTCTTATTGATTTTTACTTATAAGAAGAAGCAAAGAGTAACTAATTTCTCCAGTGTGAAGGTAAGAGTGACTTATACAGATGGAATGACTATTGGCACATAGGAGGTACTTAAGAGATTTCATCTTCTTCAAAGAGCTCCCTGGTCTGCTAAATTTTTAGAAAACATTTATTTGCAGTTGGTTTCTTTTTGAAATAGGAAGCGGTGACTATTCGCCTAGAATTTTGTTGCCAAGGTGGGTACCCCAAGCAGGGAAATCTCCTCGCTCACTGCATCCACCTTGGGAAAAATTGCCCCAGATGGCATTCCAGGGAGTTGGGTGTGGGATGGAGTCGAGCCCACCACTCCCGGATGCAGATTGGAGGCAGTTACAAGGGCTTGTTTAGAAGGCTCACCTCAGTTCTCTGGGACTTTGTCCTAGTTGTTTTCTTAAACATTCAGCCCCCTAGCTCTCACCCCTCATACCCTCTCACACACCATGCCCATACATGCCTACCCTTGCCCCTGCCAACCCCCATAGCCCCTGTGGTACCTTACTGCTAACATATGACCTCACACCCATGTCTCCTTGTGGCCCCTAAGCCAACTTAATGCCAACTCATGCCAATTTGTGACTCCACACCCACCCTCATGGCCCCTTATAACCCATATGCCAACATAGAGCCAATTCATGCCTACTCATGCTTCCATACCTATCCCCTTGATCCCTTATAGTGCCAAAATATTCATCCACACCCACCACCCATTGCCCTTACACCTTCCATGCCAACTCACCCAGTTTCTGCCATAGGTAGACCACAGGAGCCATGCTGTGATAAAATAAACTAAAGTTCTAAAAATCTATTTCAGACTTCACTATATAAAAACTAAACTCTCATTCATGAAAGCCCATTCAATACATTCAAATCCCCCAAGTATTTAATCCCTTATAAAAGCAACATTTCTATTCATAACACCACATCAAAAGCAACTAACCCTTTATTAGCCTCTTTTAGCAAACAAACTGTGAACTCCCTCCCACCCTTACTATGATAATGATAGGTTGTGGAAAGCAGTCAAGTACTAATAATCCTATAATGATAGAACTGAAGGTTATGTCAACAAACTGATAGAAGATATTTTTGTCAACTCTCACAGACACTGGTGGCCAGTTTTTTTTAACTTTTACCAAATGTAACCTACAATGTCTGGGTAGTACTATCAACTCCCACCCAATATTTCCTCTAGTTTATGTGAAGTTGTTTTTGTTGGAGCGCATAAAATAAAGAGAATTCTGATTGTAAACATTGCACATGCTTTTAGATACTATTGAATTTCTTTGCTGTTTGCCTTGGCCTTTGAAATTGATAATACCTGCAAAATGTTCCTCACACCACACATATTACAGAATTCAAGAACTATCGTGACTCAATATGCATAGAACTGTGTTGTCATGCCTCTTTCTGGTCTTTGGGGGCCAATTGTAAAATTCTTGCCTGGTTCTGAGTTTATTTAATCTTCAGGAATTCTGGCCTCATGTACAAATGTGATGTTATTGAATTCCAATGTTGACTGATAGTGAAAGTTTTTTGGCAGAGGTGAGGGCGGGGGCTGGGGGGTGTTGGGGGGGGTTGAATATTGTGACAAAATCAAATGGTTTGGTCATTTTTGTTTTTGTAAATCAGGTTCAAAAGGCAAAATTGCACTTTGGTCTTTGTAAAAGCAATGCAAGACTTGTTAATCTAGTAAATAGTCCCAATTAATTTACTGATGCAGAATGAAACTATGAATTACTGGGAGAGGCAATGGACTGACAGAAACCACACTTTTCACATTGAACCAAATCCTTCCTTGCTTGCTTTTGCAATTCTATGATGTCTAATTATTGAAAATAATTAGCTCACTAACACACTGACAGTTGCACGATGTCCTCTTGGATTCTGTGATTCCCTAAACAGTAAGTTCTTTGTCTTGTGCAGCGTGTTACAATGAAATTAAATGAGAAATGTTTCCCAAGAGTAAGGGAGGAGATAATCAGAGAACAACACAGCCTGTAGTACAACTTTTCATGGATGGTTCAAAAATGGCCTGTGTTGGTGCCTTGGAAAAGATAGTTAGGTGGCTTTCCTAAAACAGATAACTTGAGAGAAGAGAAAGCACAAATAACATTGATAGGAAATAAGCAGGAATTTTTCAAAATTGCATTGTGTGCTATAAAATATCCATGATAAATATATAAAGAAATTGTGAAGTTATGCTGCTGGCATAGAGCTGTGATAGACATAAATGTGATTCAGCATCAGGGCTATAGCATTATAGCCTCAATTCTTCAAACTGCACTCTGTCAGAAAAACTCCAGACTGCCAACAGAACCTTTTAATTTCAGTTTTCTGTTGTACATTTCAACAGAAGTCTGCTGTGTATTTACTTTTATTTCTCTCTCATATATAAATTACAAAGAAACTAAGCACAAGCCTTGCAAGCAGATTTATAACTGGAAGAAAGAGCATTCATTTATAAAGCACCTTTCATGACCTCAGGATACCCCAAAGCAATTTACATCCAATGAAGTGTTTTGGAATGTAATTACTGTTGTAATATAGAAATACAGCAGCCAATTTGCACACAGCAAGACGTCACAATCAGCAATGTGATAATTGCCAGATAAGCTGATTTAGTGATGTTGGTTGAGAGAGAGATGTGGCCACTGAACCATAGAGAACTCCCCTGCCCTTGTTAGAAATAGTAACATGGGATGTTTTACATCCAGCTGGGAGCTCAGGTGTGGCCTTGGCTTAATGGCTCATCTGAAGTTCAAGTCCTCAATTGCAGCTGTTCATTTCCATCTGCGCATTTAAGATTAAATCCCTTGGGCAGGTTTTTCCAGTCGGCGAGCTGGGGCAGGGCCCGCTCGCCAACAAATCAAATGACGCGGGGATACGTTGGGCGTGTGTCCCGATGTCACCCCGCGTCATTTAGACTTTCAATTCAGCAGGCGCACAGCCAAATTGGCCCATTAAGGCCATTAAAAACTAATTAACTTGATTGATGGAACTTCCCCTCCAACCTTAGGGTTGGCAGGCAGGCCAGGAGCCCTGGCAGGTCTTGGAAAAAGCATGGCACTTCATCCATGGGCAGGATGAGGTTTCATGAAGGCTTTTAAATGTTTACTAAATGTTTAAATAAAAGTTAAGGACATGTCCCAACTCATGAGGGGACATGTCAGGGAATTTCTTTTATTACCTTTCTGTCAACTTTTGAATTGGAGCTGATCTCTCTGAGGCAGATCTGTGTGCATTTTCACGCACATGTGTGAAAGAGCATCCTCCTGGCTGAGGGAATCCCCCCTCCTGCCCGCACAGGGGGTGGATATTGTTTCCTGGCAGACATCGTGCTGGGCGGGCCTTAATTGGCCCACCCACATAAAATGGCAGTGCCCCTCACCCCCAACCGGGGCGCTGAGCGGAAGGCTGGCCACCGGCGCCCGCTCCTGCACTTCCCCCCCAATGGGGGGGAAAATGTTCCCCCTTATAAAAATAACAGGAGAGAAATATGCAGGCTGAAGTAAATGGACATTCTGGTTCAAGGTATATATGAGTATGCAATTACTCTTTGTCGAAAAGAAGGATGAAGTGTGTGATGGTGCCCAGAAAGGGGAGAGAAAAAAGGGAGTGTGTGGTGACATATAAGCTAGCCTGCTCTTGTTAATATTTTCACTTTTTTTGCCTTTTGCTCAGGCATGTGTGGGAGGGAGTTAGAAGTCAGCGCCAGTGCCAGCTCCCTGCAGGCAGGATGACTGATGTTGATGTCTGGTTTGGTGAAAGGAAGCCCCAGGAGTGTGGGACTGCTATCTCTTGGAAGCGGAATTGGTAAGCTTCAGCAGAGAAACCAATCAGGTTTCTTTTGCCTCCTGCCCTGTCTTAGTCACTGTAGCTAGCACCTACAGTGTCAAGCTCGATTAATATTGTATGTGAGAGAGAGGTTTGGTAATTACCTTGCACTCAGACAGTTGTCTGCATCTGTTGGATGTCTGTAGGGTGCTTGTAAAAGAGTTACAACATTGCTGTATTCAGGTTTACAGTGAGTGGTGATGAACTTACAGTTTCTACACTGAAGTTACACCAGATTTACCCAAAATATTTAAAGTTACTTACCCCAGAAACACTGCTGGTAATTGGTATATCTTTCTGGTGCAACAATGACCTAACATTGTGACCAAATTTGGGGCCATTGTGATTGTCATTGGATACAGGGATCTGATTAGCCACCTACTTTCACAATTTTAGTTTATATATACCTATATAACAGGTTGGTGCCTCACATTGTAGTCAACCAATATGACATTGTTAACGAATGAATTCTCCACATTATGGCCAAGAATTTGTTTTGTACTGAACCTGAAGGCTGGTGTAAACCAATTTTTTATGTCTTTAGAGAGATTTTAACATAGGAGATTGGATGGGAATGGGTGCAATTGGGATTGAATGAAGAAAAATACCAAGCACTTTGGGAAGTTGGCAGCTAGGACCAGGTCCCCAACCCACTTGAAATTTTCCCAATTCAACCCATGCCTCCAACCATCCAACTTTCGCATTTTGCAACGATAAGGTTGCATGCTGGAACCAATGCCTTAGGAAAGGCCCTGGACAATTGCAATGGATTAATTGCTCAATTCAATATTAACATGGGTTTAGAAGCTTAATTTTGGATCCATGGATTTCCTGAGTTTCCTGGAGTTCACCAGTGAAAACAAGTGAGAAGAAAACAGCAATTGAGGGGACTGAACCTTTGACAAGGAAATCTGGCAATAAGTATTAAAGCCTCACAATTGCTTTCTTATTTGCTTGTGTGAAAGTGTTCACACAGTATTTGTGCTGAGCGGTTACTTTACACACAGTGGGTGTTTAATTTATGCTTTGGAACTTCAGCTGGATGCTGCTTACTTACCCTGTATTACTTCAGACTTCAGATTAGGACTAAGATGACCCACAGCAGCATCGGGAGCAGTCAGACCTGCACCAGCAGCAGCTGCTACTCATGGACCTGCAACACCACTGAAGATAGGTGATCAGCAGAGAGGTGCAGCACGCAGGAAGTCATATACAGCACACAGGGCCTACAGGTGGAGGATATGCTTCTTGGACATGTTAGAACAGCAGTTTCTCAAGAGGCTCAGGATGTCATGCTAACTGGTGACAGACATTTGCAGCCCTGTTGCTAACTGGACCTGGTGGTCATGTTTCATAAGTCGCTATCAAAATTAACACTGCTGTCAGGAAAATATAATAGTTTTCATAATGTTATTGGAATTTATTGTAAGGTTGGAATTGTGTGTGTATGTTTGTGTGTGACTTAATTAAAGACAGTTAGTAAGAAAGCTTTAGTGTGTCAGTGGAGAAGCTAGGTTTGAAATGCTAAATAAGTAAACATGATTGAAGTTTTAGTATGTGAGGTGTAAAACAATTCTCTTGAATGTTATTACCTTAAGGGTAATGTTTTAATATGAAAATGGAGGCCTTATCATGTTTCAGCAAATGAAAGTTGAAGGGAAGTGCATCAGATTGTTATACCAGTTGGATATAGAAATGAGATTCTGAGAATTGAACAAAGAACAAAGAAAAGTACAGCACAGGAACAGGCCCTTTGGCCCTCCAAGCCTGCACCGATAATATTGCCTGTCAAACTAAAACATTTTGCACTTCCGGGGTCTGTATCCCTCTATTCCCATCCTATTCATGTATTTGTCAAGCTGCCTCTTAAACACCACTATCGTACCTGCTTCCACCACCTCCTCTGGCAGCGAATTCCAGCCACTCACTATCCTCTGCGTAAAAAACTTGCCCCACACATCTCCTCTAAAGTTTTCTCCTCTCACCTTAAATCCATGTCCCCTAATAATTGACTCTTCCACCCTGGGAAAAAGCTTCTGACAACTACTCTGTCCATGCCTCTCATAATTTTGTATACTTCTATCAAGTCGCCCCTCCATCTCTGTCGCTCTAGTGAGAACAATCCGAGTTTCTCCAACCTCTCCTCATAGCTAATAACCTCCAGACCAGGCAGCATCCTGGTAAACCTGCTCTGCACACTCTCCAATGCCTACATATCCTTTTGGTAAAGTGGCTATCAGAATTGCACACAATATTCCAAGTGTGGCCTAACCAAGGTTCTATACAGCGGCAGCATGACTTTCCAGCTTTTATACTCAATACCCCTGCCGATGAAGGCAAGCATGCCATATGCCTTCCTGACTATCTTATCCACCTGCATTGCCACTTTCAGTGTCCTGTGGACCTGTACAACCAGATCCCTCTGCCTGTCGATGCACTTAAGGGTTCTGCCATTTACTGTATAATTCCTACCTGTATTAGACCTTCCAAAATGCATTACCTCGCATTTGTCTGGATTAAGCTCCATCTACTATTTCTCTGCCCAAGTCTCCAACCGATTTATATCCTGTTGTATCCTTTGACAATCCTCTTCACTATCTGCAACTCCTCCAACCTTTGTGTCATCTGCAAACTTACTAATTAGCCCAATAACATTTTCCTCCAAATCATTTACGTATACTACAAACAGCAAAGGTCCCAGCACTGATCCCTGCGGAACACCACTAGTCACAGCTCTCCATTCAGTAAAGCACCCTTCCACTGCTACCCTCTGTCTTCTATGACCAAGCCAATTCTGTATCCATCTTGCCAGCTCACCTCTGATCCCGTGTGACTTTACCTTCTGTACCAGTCTGCCATGAGGGACCTTGTCAAGGGCCTTACTGAAATCCATGTATATAACATCCACTGCCCTGCCATCATCGATCATCTTTGTCACTTCCTCAAAAAACTCAATCAAGTTAGTGAGACACGACCTCCCCTTCACAAAACCATGCTGCCTCTCACTAATACCCCCATTTGCTTCCAGTAAATCCTGTCACGAAGAATCTTCTCCACTAATTTCCCTACCATTGATGTAAGGCTGACCGGCCTGTAGTTTCCTGGATTATCCCTGCTACCCTTCTTAAACAATGGAACAACATTGGCCATTCTCCAGTCCTCTGGTACCTCACCCGTAGCCAGTGAGGATACAAAGATTTCTGTCAATTGCTTATGAAATTCCAATGGGGGGACATTTAGGAATTAGAAAGACACAGGCAAAAATACAAAAACATTTTTATTGGCCTGGATGGCATAGAGATATAATCAAATTCTGTAGAACATATCAGGTGATAGGGAAACCACAAACAGTGATTAAGCCGGCACTTTTAATTTCAATTCCAGCATTTGAAGAACCTTTTACTAGGGTTATAATGATTGTGTAGGGTACCTCCCTAAGACTAAAAGTGGAAATTAGTACTTACTAACAATAATGGGTGCTTAAAAAGCAGTTTGACAGGAAAGAGAACCAAAAGGAGGTATTAGTGGTGGTAGATAATGAGAAAGAGGTAGAAATGCAGGATTCTGAAACTGATTTTCTTCTAACCAAATTGGAAAATGAAGGGGTACTTGAAAAGTTAAATGTAATATGAGTTACCTTCCAAACAAATGTCAAAGTAATTTGGAGAAGGTATTGCAGTCACAAAATTCTAATTGTGGCAATAAGTTGGGGAGGGCATTTGGCTATATATGATGTATATGTCGAAGTTTCATCTTCGATAAGACAACAACGTTACAGATTAAATTCGGCAAAGTTAACACAAGTACAGTAAGAAATTGAGTTCATGCTTCAAAATGTCATAATTGAGTCCAGTTGCAGTTACTGGAATTCACCTATAGTGCTGGTACTGAAACCGGTTAAAACATAAAGGCTGTGTATGGACTATCGAAAGGTGAATGCAGTGACAAAAGTGGATTCATATCCTATACCGCAGTTGGAAGATTGCAACGGAAAAGTAGCACAATCAAAACTTATCACAAAGGTTGACTTGCTAAGAGGATATTGGCAAGTATCATTATCAGAGAGAGCAAATGAGATGTCAGCTTTTGTGATGCCAGATGGCCTATATCAGTTTGTCATGTTGTTTGGTATGAAAAATGTGCCTGCAACATTTCAAAGACTGACAAACAAAGTAATTGCAGGTCTGAACGACTGTGCTGCTAACACTGACGACTTGATAGCTTTCAGTTAGACGTGGGAGGATTACTTACAGCATCTGAAAGAATTGTTTTGTTGATTGCAAGAAACTAATTTGGTTAAAAGTGAATTTGCGAAAGTGCAAGTTACATATCTAGGCCATACCATTGGACATGGTAAGGTGGCTCTGAGAGATGTGAAAGTCAAGGCTATTGTGGATTTCTCTGTGCCTACAACAAAATGAACATTTTTGAGATTTGTGGGCATGAGTGGGTTTTACTAGAAATTTGCACCAAATTTTAGCAATGTGGTTGTTCCATTGACTGAACTATTAAAAAAGAACAAGAAGTTTCAATGGACGCAGGAGTGTCAGAATGCATTTGACAGCTTGAAAACTGTACTAACTATGTCATCAGTTTTGGCAGTACCCAATTATGCCAAGCAATAAGTTGGCCATTGACGCAAGTTATATTGGCATTGGGGCCTTTTGTTACAAGAAGATGACACTAGAATTGAGAAACCAATAGGGTATTGAATGTACAACAGAGAAGATATTCAAAGATCAAAAATGAGACTTCACGGTTGGTGTTAGCATTGCAGCATTTTGAATTTTAAGTGGCAAACAATTCATCAGAAACAATTGTTTATACAAACCACAATCCTTTAAAATTTCTGGACAAATTTCAAGTGTAAGGCTGTTCAGTTGAAGTTTATTACTGCAACCATTTAATTTACAGATTATAGTGGCTGGACAAGAAAATCTGATTGCAGATGCATTGTCAAGAATTTGAAGCTTAAAGGGAAAATTGGACATTTAAAACCTGGACACTGGACTGGAATGATTTCTGTTGATATGAAGGATTTGATATATATTGTTATGTTAATTCATGCATCTGGTAATGTGGTAGTGTAATAAATATAGGAGATCATGTAAGACGAGTTAAGAAAATTAAGCCGTATTTTAAAATTATGATAGTTCATTTTTTAGTAAGGAGAAGGATGTGAGGAAAATATAATAATTTTCATAATGTTATTGGAATTTATTGTAAGTTAGGAATAGTGCGTATCTGCATGTATGTGTGTATGTGTGTGTGTGACTTAATTGAATTAAAGACAGCTGGTCTAAAGGCTTTGATGCGTCAGTAGAGAAGCTAGGTTTGAAATACTAAATAAGCACACATGGTTGAAATTTTAGTATGTGAGGTGTAAAAGGAAAATTTGCATTTTGAGATAAACCAGAGTAGTTATGACTTTCAAAGAGAGGGTGAAATATTACACTTAGCCAGAAGAAGCCAAACAGTGTGTTTATTTTTCCCAAAGCTTACTGATAAAATTGGCACCATGAAAGATTTTTATTATTAGAAAGGTAAAGTCCAAAGACATGTTGAAACAATGGGATTTACATTAAAAAGGGAGAAACATGTATAAAGGAGATGAGGTTATTTGTAAGGGGAATGAATTCTAAGACCTAACAAGTATGAAAAACCTCCAGCTGTTAACTCAAATTGCTGTCTGCAAGAACTGAAGTTAAGAAAACTCACTTTCAACATCACTGTCCAGGGTATTGTGTGTTGCTTTGCCTGGGTCTGTTAAAATCTATTTTGTTTTTACTGTTGCCTTAACGGAGGTGTAACTGGGAGTTAGTGTAATTAGGGGAGCTTGGAGTTATAATAGTAGTGCTTAAAATTATTTATTTTATTAATAAATGTTTTATTTAGTTTTGTAAAAAGCCTCTAAGACTCAGTGGACTTATTATTACTGAATTCAAGGCACACATCTTGAAATAAATATAAAAACTGTAAAACAGTTGTGGCAGTTGTTTCAAGTTTCCTTTTGGGATTTGAGCATTTACTATCTGCTGTGCCATAACACTGCCCACCACTTTTTTGCCTCGGAATCCTTCCAAGGATCCTTCAGAAACATTTACAAGATGCACAGTTGGCGGAGTACAAATACAAAAGGCAGGTAACTGATTACTTCTATCCTAGAACTGGCAATTGTGTCAACATTGCCTGAGATATCCTCATTATTGCAAGGTTCACTTACTTTCCCCCAGTCCACCATCTAACAGGCACAAACAAGACCCCTTTGGTCCCCCACAACCACCACCTCACTCCCCACCAATTCTACTAATACAAAGCAGGCCTGCAAACAACCAAGCTTCTCTTTCACACCCCTGGAAATTGCTGTGCCCCTAGCCAAGCTGTTCCAGCACAGCTACAACATTGGCATCTACCCGGCTATGTGGAAAATTGCCCAAATATGTCCTGTACACAAAAAGCAGAACAAATCTAACCCAGCCAATTACCGCCCCATCAGTCTGCTCTCCATTTTCAATAAAATAAAGGAAGTGGTCATCAACAATGCTATCAAGCGCCACATGCTTAGTAATAAACTGCTCAGTGACACCCAGTTTGGGTTCCGCCAGGGCCATTCAGCTTATTACAGCCTTGGTTTAAACATGGACAAAACAGCTGAACTCCTGAGGTGTGGTGAGAGTGACTGCCTTTGGCATCAAGGCAGCATTTGACCGAGTGTGGCATCAAGGAGCCCTAGCAAAACTGAAGTCAGTGGGAATCAAGGGGAAAACTCTCCATTGGTTGGATTCATACCTGACACAAAGGAAAATGGTTGTGTTTGTCAGTCATCTCAGCTCCAGGACATCACTGCAGGAGTTCCTCAAGGTAGTGCCCTAGGCCCAATCATCTTCAGCTGCTTCATCAATGACTTTCCTTCCATCATAAGGTGGGGATGTTCGCTGATGACTACACAATATTCAGCACCATTCACAATGCCTCAGATGCTGAACAGCCCATGTCCAAATGCAGCAAGACCTGGACAATATCCAGTCTTGGGCTGACAAGTGGCAAGTAACATTTGCTCTACAGAAATGTCAGGCAATGACCATCTCCAACAAGAGAGAATCTAACCATTACCTCGATGTTGAGTTGCATTACCATCACTGAATTCCCCACTATCAGCATCCTGGGGATACCATTGACGAGAAACTGAACTGGACTAGCCATATAAATACTGTGGCTACAAAAGCAGGTCAGAGGCTAGGAATCGTGGACTCCCCAAAGCCTGTCCACCATCTACAAGATGAAAATCAGGAGTGTGATGGAATACTCTATTTGCCTGGATGAGTGCAGCTCCCACTACACTCAAGAAGCTTGACACCATCCAGGAAAAAGCAGCCCACTTGACTGGTATCACATCCACAACCATTAACACCCTCCACCACCAACGCACAGTAGCAGCAGTGTGTACCATCTACAAGATGCACCTCAGGAATTCATCAAGGCTCCTTCGACAGCGCCTTCCAAACCCACAACCACTACCATCTAGAAGGACATGGGTAGCAGATAGATGGGGTCAACACCACCTGAAAATTCCCCTCCAAGTCATTCACCATCCTGACTTGGAAATATATCACTGTTTCTTCACTGACGCTGGGTCAGAATCCTGGAACTCCCTTCCCAACAGCACTGTGGGTGCACCTACATCACCTGGACTGCAGCGGTTGAATCACCACTACCTTCTCAAGGGCAACTAGGGATCGGCAATAAATGCTGGTGCAGCCAGCGAAGCCCACATCCAATGAATGAATAAAATAAAATTGCTCATCATCAATTCATGTCTTCCCACTTATCACACAATTGAAACAACCTCTTGAAGCCAGCAACCAAGAGTGGGCAAGGGAAGGCATCAAAGTGGCGTAAAAAGTAATATTGTTCACTTATGAAATACTAAAAATTCAATGATTGGATATTTGTGGAATGATTTGTGTTAGAGTGGGTGTCAAAGAACTTACCATTGCACTGCCTTATGGCCTTACACACTCAGCCTAGCTGAAACATGCCTGTATGAGGCCTTCATTGGCTTCTCTGGCAGCCAAGTGAGCAGCTGCAGGTATTCTACACCTGGTTCTTCCACCTCCTCCTCTGCTCCTCATCCTCCTCTTCACCTCCTCCTCCTCGGAGGAGGATGCCGAGCATCTCTGCACTCTTCCTCCTGCAGCTTGAATTCTCTCAGTAGGACAATGTTGTGCAAGGCACACAGACCAGTACCGTTCTGGAAAACCTATACTGGTGTATAATGAAGGGTGCCCCAAGCCCATCAAGGTGCCTGAATCTCTCTTCAGCAATGCAATGGCTTGCTCCATGATTTCCTTTGTGGTGATGTGGTTCTTGTTGTACCTCTACTGGTTCACTATTTGAAACAGTTTCCAGGCTGTCAGCTTCACTGCACAATGGTTTCCCACTCTACTTTCACCCTGTTGACCCTGGCGAGCTGACTGTTTGGAGAAATGCCATTGTGCACTGCTGACTCTTATGTACTTTGCTTGCCGTAGTCTTGTGACCTCCTGAGGTCACCTTGGGTAAAACATGCTTTGGGCAGAATCCATTTTTTAACACAATATGAATCATGGGGCGGAATCGTCCCGGATTTGCACTAAGTGCGGTAGTGGGTGGGTAAAACAACGTTTTACCCACCGGCCACAATGGCAGCTTTTCATGCCGTATCATCCCAAACCCACCATATTAATTATGCATTCCTGGGATAACGCCGTTTTGATGGTGGCCGGGCACTGATTCACCTGCCATGCCATCACCTCGCTGTTTCATCACACCAGGTACCACATTTAAAGTACAGCCGCACTCAGTGATTCCAGCCCAGGATTGCAGTAAAGAAGATATGGCCCCAAAAGGCAAAAAGGCTGCAGCCCTCAAGTGCCTTTTGGACATCGTGGAGGCCCGCTGTGATGTCCTCGACCCTTGTTCTGGCCGCAGGATGGGCAGCACATTACCACTCGGTCATGGTAGGCGATGGCAATGGTGATCAGTGCCAATGCTGCACAGAAGGGGTTGGCCATCCAATGCAGATAGAGGATGAATGATCTCATCCATGCAGCCAGGGTATAGGAACCATCTCATCACTCTAAAGTCACACACTCAAGGCCATCGCACATTCACTGGCATCTCACTCACTGCCAGCTCAAGGGACATCACCACCCATTCTCTCACACACACCCTCATATGTCCATCTGTCCTCATCTCCTCTGGAGGCTGCCTCCTCAGCCCTCACCATCTTGAGGCCACTTGCACAGATCAACATGTGACCCCACACACACCCTGAGATACCCTCCTTCCCCAATATAGCCCTCATCCTGCAGCCTCTTCCCTTGCCTAAGGCCACTTCTCCCCCTTCCCCAAGCAAGTTCTAGCCCTGCAGCTATTGAAAAGCCACCCACATATGGCTGATCTGGTAGGTAAGACCTACCCATGAGCCCCACTAAAAGTGATGTGGTGCTGTCTGTGAAGCCTGGCGCTGATGACTACGAGTGCTGACCGAAGCAAGGCAACCAAACAAACCTTGAAGTTCTGAGCGAAGTGCAGCCCACCAAGTGCATGCCTTATATATGCTGTTGTGAAACACGTCGGCATATTTTCCTGCCGATATGGGCGAACAATCCAGTGGGGTTGCGGGGGGTGGGGATGCGTCTGGCAGGCTGGCCTTATAATGATACTCTGATGTATTACAATGAGGCTCTCAATGTCCTAAGGTGGGAATACTGCCCGCCATGGGTGGCCGGAGTGGACGATCACAAACTGGTTTCACAAGGTTGTGAAACTGATTTTTGGCCTTCTCACCATATTGTTCACTCATGCCACTGAACATGCTTGACACCGGTGGGCACAGAAAATCCTGGCCATGGTTTCGGGAGTGCGCAGTTGAATTTGAATGGATTTTGATAGTTGTAAGAGAGCCAGCAACTAAAGAAACACCAGAGAATAATTAAAACTTCAGTCTGCATTGACTGCTGGGTGAGTCAGCGTGACTTTGAATATTCCAGTACCAGCTTCTATAGAGATGAAGGCCAATTTGAAAATGAATTGGGAATTCTTCCAGTCTCAAAGCAGAACTATTAAATTGCCACAGAATTAAATAAGAAACCTGAAGAAATAGGAGTAGCAAATCTGTTGTCAGTGCTGGGAACAGTGCTACAAGCTGTATTGTACCCTAGACCTCAATGAGGATCAGAAAAGCTAGTCCTGTGAAATTTTGGAGGACTTAAAAGCCCACCCTGAATCCTCTGCTAATGTTATTTATGAACATCATGTGTTCAATGCCAGAGCTCAGGAAGAAGAGGAGAATATTGATCAGCATGTGACTGCATTGAGACGTCAAGCTGAATCATGTGAATTTTGGCATCTTAAAGATGATCTCATGATATGATTGTCTTAAGAATGAGAGATCCTGCTGTGAGAACATGTCTACTGAGAGAAGGGGAACTTACTCTCAAGAAAGCTGTTGACATATGCAGAAGCTCTGAGGTTCTTATCATCAGCAGGAGATTATTAGCAGGAGAACTGATGAAAAAAAAATAACTATTTAGAAAAGTGCCAGCAGGAAGATCAAGGCCCAGAGTACTGGATGTAAATATTGCAGAGGACACCACAAAAAAAAAGGATGCATGCTCACCATAATGAAAGCAGTGCTATAACTGCAAGAAGCTGATCACTTTGCATGCAAGTGTTTTGCTGGAAAGAAGAAAAGCAAGCTTATAAAGATGATTAATGGAGAGATGTTAGACGATGATTTTGAAGAATCATTCTATACCCTAGAACAAGGTGAAAAATGGTTTCTGACTATCGGAATGATGACTGCAGAAGGAGAGCATCAAGTTAATGTGAAGTGTCAAATGGACACTGGAGTTATGTGCAGCATCATGAGCTTCGCAAACCTGTGTGATTTTGCCCAAGGTGATGACCTGAAAATGAAGCTGTTGAAGGTAATGTTGAGGCTCTATGATGGAACAATGCTCACCCCAAGAGGACAAACTAAACTGAGAGCCCAATGCAATGGGAAGAATGTAGATCTACTGTTCCAGAGAGTAGGCACTAAGCAAAATTGCCTCATCTCAGCTGAAACAAGTCAAAAGCTTGGACTGGTGACCCTTCATATACCAGATGAGATTTGCAGCGTATTTCATGGCACAAAGCCATTGACTGCTAAACAGATCTGGACAAAGATATTTTCACAGGTCTTTGGGATCTTCCTGGTGAACATCAGCTTGAAGTAGATGAGAGACTGAGACAAACTCAGCATCTTCCAAGGAGTGTTCCAGCTGCCCTCAGATTAAACCTGAGAGACAAAAATAGAGAAGCTTGAAAAGATGGGAGCAATCAAGCAGGTGACAGCACCTAGGGCAGAATCTTGCCCCGGTCGGGCGGGCTTGGTGGGGACGGGCAGGGTTGGCTGGAAAGCCGCCCACTGCCCGCGATCGAAGTAGGAAGGTGATTTCACACTGGTGGGCCAATGAAGGCCCACCCAGTGTGAAACGGAAGTGGCAGCACTCAGCACTGCCTGCGTGGGCAGGAGTAGGAGGGCGAGTGCGAACTTCACGCATGCGTGCGAGTGTGTACTTCAGAATCTCCCTGAGGTGCAGACGTGCCTCAGGGAGATGAAGAGTTTTTAAAAGAAAAAATAAAGAATTGAAAATGTAATAAAAGATGTCCCCTCATGTGACTCTGTTACATGAGCAGGGACATGTTATTAATTACAATTTAAAACTTATGTTTTATTTTTATTTGCTTTTGGAAACCTCATCCTGCCCTGGATGAGGTTTCCAAAAAAATGCAAAAGCTGCTTGGCCTTTTCGCCTGCCCACCAACTGTAAGGTTGGACGGGCAATGAAAAGTTTAATTGGTTCTTTAATGGCCTTAACAGACCTTATAATTGTCGGTAGGTGCACGGCTGATTCCCGTGTATGTCCACTGACCGAACCATCATGCAACTGCGCATTGACATCAGGACACTCGCCGGACGCCAATGCATGTCATTTCATGCTTGAGCGGGTTGGGTGCACGCCCGCCCGCCGACGTGAAAATTCTGCCCTTAAAAACTGGATTATCAGCATGTTGGAAGTGAAA
This sequence comes from Carcharodon carcharias, assembly GCF_017639515.1. Lineage (NCBI taxonomy): Eukaryota > Metazoa > Chordata > Chondrichthyes > Lamniformes > Lamnidae > Carcharodon > Carcharodon carcharias. The sequence goes on along the minus strand of NC_054468.1, from coordinate 33,224,625 downwards.
AATACCTGGAAAGCTGAGAGTGTGCATAGATCCAAAGGACCCCAATAAAGTTTCGAAGAGATCTCGCTACCCTACGCCAACCATTGAAAAAATTTTGCCATAACTTGCCAGAACAAAGGTTTTTACAGCCCTAGATGAGAAGGATAGATACTCACAAGTGAGGTTGCATGAAATCAGTTTTCTCACTACAACCTAGACACCATTTGGGAGGTACAGATAATTGTGCATGTCTTTTGGCACTTCTACTGCTCCAGAAGAGTATCAACACAGAAAGTCAATGATCTTCAAGGAGTGGAAGCGATTGCCAATGATCTCTAGCTGATTGGATGTGGAAATACAATGGAAGAAGCCATGGCAGATTATGATGAGAATTTAGTGAGAATGCTTAAGAGAGGAGAGCAAGATAAACTTGAAGCTGAACAAGAAGAAACTGCAACTGAAGACGACTGAAGTCAAGTACAAAGGTCATGTGTTGAGAGTGAAATGAGATTGCCCTGATCCTGAAAAGTTGAGAGCTGTCGCAGAGATGCAGCAACCAACAGGTGTGAAGGTGGCACAATGATTTGTGAACTACCTAGCCAAGTTCATGCTCAATTTGTCATTATAGCGTAAATCTCTATGCAAGCTCAATGCAAAGGACGTTCAGTGGTATTGGGGCATAGAACAAGAAGCAGCTTTCATTTGCATCAAACAGCTAGTGAAAAGAACACCAGTGCTGAGTACTACAATGTCAACAATGAAGTCACCCTGCAGTGTGATGCCAGCGAGACAGCACTTGGGGCAACCTTCATGCAGCAAGGACAACCAGTTGCATTTGCATCCAGAGTGTTAATGCAAACTGAATGATGCTATGCACAGATTGAGAAAGAACACCCTGGCTATTGCCTTTGCTTGTGAGCATTTTAATCAGTACCTGTTTTGGAGAGAGGAAGTGATGGTAGAGCCTGACTACAAGCCACTTCAAAGCATCTTTCTCAAACCGGTTCTACCTGCTCCAAAGTTCCTGCAAAGGATATTACTTTATTTGCAGAGATATAATTTGGAAGTGAATTACAAGCAAGGGAAGCAGATGTACATCGCTGACATGATGTTGAGAGCTGCACTCCCTTTGAAGGAAATTGATGATGCTCATACTTTCTGAAAGCTTTCAGAGTCAACGAGAAGCAACATGCTCTGGAAACCATCAACCCTGCAAAGACATTGAATCTGACAGACAAGCGTCTTGCTCAGATCAAGTAAACTACATAATGAGATGCAATTCTTCAAGTGCTACAGGAAGCAGTGATGAAAGGATGGCGTGAAACCAGCAAGGACACACCTGTTGCAATAAGAATATTGGGCATATAGAGATGAAGTGATTGGCCAAGATGGCATCTTGTCACAAAGGAAGAGGGTTCATTATTCTGAAGGAGATGAGAAAAAAGATGCTGAAGTGTATTCATGCAAGCCTTCAAGGAATGGAGTCTAGTCTGAGGAAGGCAAAAGAAGTGCTCTACAGGCCAAACATGAGCAATGAGATTAAGGACTACATTAGCCAAATTCAGTGCTTGTAATGGACATCAAACTAAGCAAGCCTAAAGAGCCAATCATGACTTGTGGCACCCCAGACAGTCCATGGATGAAACTCGTCACCCTTTACTACTATTCAGACTACTGGCAGTTAGACCAGCTAACATCAACAACTAGCAGTAAGTTTGTAGAATGTCTGAAAGCACGCTTCAGTCGTCATGGCATTCCTGACATTGTGATGAGTGACAAATGGCCCTCAGTTTATGAGTGAAGAATTCAGGCACTTCATGTATGATTGGGAAATTCAGCACTACACATCATCTCCACACTATGGAAAGGCTGATGCAGCAGTGAAAATTGCCAAAGGATCATTAAAATATCGACTAGATCCAGTACAGAAAGATACAAGGTGATACTAGAGTGGAGAAGAACACCTACTGGCAGCATGGAAAGTTGTCCAGTCCAGGGACTAATGTCACACTGCACCAAAATGGCTCTTTCAACAGCTAAAAAAACTACTGAAGCTCAAACTAGTAACGTGAGTGAGTGACAACACCAAAGTGAAATGACAGAAAGCCAAATTTCACTTAAAGCTGCCAATTCAAGGCCAAAGCTGAGCGAGGGAGAGCCAGTTAGAATGCAAACATTCAACACACTCAACAAGAGTCTGCCCACTTGGCCACTTGAAATCTGTGTACATGGTGAAAGTGAGTGACCAGATATATCACCGTAACCGCAGACATATACATGCAACTGGAGAAGTTGCTTCTTCACAGCTGACAGCCGATGAGGCAGATTTCACTTCACCAACTGAAGAAGAAACTGAATGACCATCGGTCCCGAGGTCAACTGTACCCCCCACCAACAAATGCAATGGATCAGCAGCTACGCTCACCATGACAACAACATTACCACGAGAGGCAACATTACCCCAGGAGCTAGCAGACACCAGTTTGAACAAACAGCAACCCTCACCCATACCATTAGAAAACCTGAATGCTTTAAAGATTACGGATGAGATTTTCTGGCCCCGCCCACCGCTTGGATCATTCAGTCCTGCCGAAATGCAATGGATTTTTGGCTGGTCTGCCCGAATCTCCTGCGGCAGGTCCCACCACAACGGGGCTAAAAATCTCATCCTAAGGTGACAAAAGTGAGACAGGTTAGAATGTACAGATTCCCATTCAGGCGTGATGATTTTCTTTATGGACTGTGTATGTGGGTAACTTGCAACTGTAAGTGATAGTGCATGTAATGTATTTTTTCTTTTTATGAATAGGGCGGTGGTTGGAGAAATGCCTTTGTGCACTGCTGCCTCCTGTGTACTGCAGCTTGCCATAGTCATGTGACTTCTGTGATCATTTTATATCCTCCTGCTGCTCCTAGAAAGGAAAAATGTGCAGGGCTATGGGGAAAAGGTGGGATAGTGGCACTAAGTGAATTGCTCATTTGGAGAACTGATGCAGACACAATGGGCTGAATGGCCCCCTTCTGCACTGTAACAAGTCTGTGATTCTTTGATCTCAGGTAAAACAAAGACTTTGGGCAGAAGTTGTGTTTACAGACCATATGAAACACTGACCACAGCTTGAGAAATCCATGTGCCGTTTGCTACAGCCAGAATCTTCGGTTAAACCTATACTCATCATATGTTTTCATATTTAAATCAATAACCCATCAGCTGTGCAGGGGTTTTCCACCCACCTGGAAAATTGCTGTGGTAAAAACCAGAAGGGAGTGGGATCATAAATAAAAACAGGAAATGCTGGGAAAACTCAGCAGGTCCGGTAGCAACTGTGGAGTGAGAAACAGAATTAACATTTTGGTTCCAATATCATTCTTCAGCATCAGCAGTATTTTGCTTCAATTATAGGAGGTTAGATCATGCCAGGTTTCAGTCCCTTCAGATTTTTCAGAGCTTTAAGCCTGCTCACATTTAAACCTGACCCACTTAGCTGTTAAAATCTTGCACATTATCTGTTTCTCCCTCCACAGATACTGCCTGACCTGCTGACAGTTTCCAGCATTTTCTGTTTTCAATTTCAGCTTTCCAGCATCCATGGTATTTTGCTTTAATTGGGCTAATTTCAACTTGGGGGGGAGGGGGGAAAGGCTTGAAATTTCATGGAATTTTATGAGTAACCCAGTTAACAACCCAATATATCTCCTCTTAACAATAGGATATCAATGAGGAAGTTTTCATTTACTATAATTGAATTAACAACAGGAAATTACCTATTGTAACAAGTCATTGCTTACTCAGGAACAGGCCTCACTATTAAGCAGTACTTAATCCAGCTAGTTCTCTGTTTTAAGGAGAATTGAGTTCCTGGAATTAGCCATTTACCCTTTCTAGCTGCAATTAACAATTGATCCCGGCAGGTAGAAAATTGAGCACAGCAATTTGCAGCATCAGTGAAAAGAAGCGCAGAGCACGTAATACCCTCTGAGTCACAAATCAGCAACTTTGTAACAGCCAGAAAAAAAAGAGCTTGGAAGTAAGAGATGTTTATATCAAAATTAAATAAATTCATCTTCACGCTAAAGGAACGCCTGACTAAACAAAACCAATCATTTTTGTTGCTCGGTTGAGTTTTTTGCAATTGCTGAAGTTGATCTTAGTAATTTTACTTATAACATCCATGTTTTAGTAGTGAAATATGGAATTTATTTCAAAGCAATCTTTTTGACAGTATGAAACTGTTGTTTGTGCACACAGCCAAATATTTTATCCAGTTGTGTCACATGCAGTTGGAAGAAACAAGCCGATATATTGGCACTTTGGCAGCCTAGATGTTTTTAAACCTAATACCTCAGTTAGGAGATTAGGAATGTGGCAGCATGATGATTATTAGGGGTATAAACATTCACTGTACTGTAATAAACCTCACTAGTGATCAGTCATATCTTTAATTTTAATTCAAGTTTAATTCAACTTCATTAGGATGTCCAGGCCAGTCCAAACTGCTAGGGATTGAAAATGATAAAATGCTACAAATATGCAGAAACCCACCAACATTTTTGAAGACAAAACACAGGCATATTTCCAGTGTTGATCAGAATTGGAAGCTTAAGGTTAAAATTAGCAACTTACTGATATTGTACCAAAGAAACCAAGGGGGACAAGGCAAAGTGATACTGCATGAATGCACAAACAGATTTTAGAGCAAAGCTAGAAGAAGGTTAGAATCACTCTCAGGAATTTAATACAACCTGATTTCCAGAAGTTCAAAGTGCTCAGAGGACATCGCAGACTATATTTCTTTCCATTTGCTAATGCTAATGAAAAGCCAGCACCAGTGTAAAACAAGGAAAACTCCTTCACAATTACAGTGGATATTTTGCCGACACTAGCAAATGGAGAAAAGTATGTTCTGCCGAAGTTGTTGCCATATGAGTCCAAATATTAGGTAATGCATTGAAAGGAATACGATTGAGATGTCATCTCAATTCTGCAAACACTGCTATTGCATTGCCTGTGGTTGATGAGAATTACAGATGTGAAATCGTATTGTTTACAAAAGTGTTTGTTATGACATAGCAGTTTGTAAAGGCTGAGTTATTTAAAATCCCAGTGAGAAACTTTAAACAACTGTCATAACCTATATTCTCAATTGGTATGTTTTGAGTTGCAACTCCAAATTCAGGAATAAGACCACCAGTTCTCGAGAGGTTTTTATATCAAACTAAATGAGACATTTATTAATTTACAACAAATTAAACATATACACATGGCTCCAAATTACTACTACCATAACTTTTAACAAATTTCAAAATTAATCTCCACTAAGGCAACAACAACCCATACAGCAGAAATTTCCCCCCGTCGGGGAGGGGAAGTTCAAGAGCAGGCATGTGGAGGTGCGCCTCTGATTGGCACACCCGATTGGGGGCATGTCACAATTTTACATGAGCGGGCCAATTAAGGCCCGCCTAGCATGACATCTGCAAGCGCTCCATGTGTGGCCGGGAGCGGGTTCCCTGAGCCGAGAGTGCGCTCTTTCACGCATGTGCGTGAAAGAGCACACTCATCTCCCTGAGGCTAAGTGCTGTCTCAGGGAGATCAGCTACACATTAAAAAATATTGAAAACAGAAAAAAAAATTTCCCTGACATGTCACCTCATGTGACACTGTCACATGAGTTGGGACATGTCCATCACTTTCAGTTTCACTTTTATTAAAAATTTAGAAACATACATGAAACCTCATCCCACCCGTGAAAGAGGATTCATGCTTTTTCCAATGCCCACCAGGGCTCCCGGCCTGCCCACCAACCTTAAGGTTGGACAGGTAGGTCCACTAATTACATTAATTACTTTGTCAATGGCCTTAATAGGAATGAGCATCGGGAGTTCCGCCCGATGTCATCCCGCGTCATTTTACTCATCAGTGAGTGGGCCCTGCCCCCCGCTCGGCGACTGGGAAATCCTGGCCGTAAACTTTAAGCAGACACCAGGCAAAGCATTTTCACCTTACAAATTCAAAATGAGGTTCCTTTCAATTTGGTTCCTTTGCAGACAGTTGTAGGCTTACAGCTGCTTTAATGTTACAGGCCTCTGCCCTGCACACACAAAACTCTCTCAGGTTATACCCAGCCTGCCCTTTGAATGCACATTCTCATTATATCACCAGGCCCTTTGAACTCCTTTCATAGTACCAAATTTATTAGTAATATAAACATTGCTTGGTATCTCCTAGCTAGCTGCAAGATTTCACTCCCACTCTTGAATGCTCTATTCAACAAAATGCAAATATACCTCTACCTCTGTTTACATCTTAAAACTACTAAACATTAAAACACCCAGACTAGCTGGCTTTAATCCAATAAATACACATGCAAACTAAAACTCTATTTTTAAAAAAGTAACTTCCAATAACATGCACACTAGTAGTTTCATGATAGTATACTCAATTTGTTGTCAAGTTCCTAACCCAAAGTAACACCATATTAACTTACCGGAGCTGCTAGCAGCATATGCATCAACAGCTGGTACAGCTTTCATGACAGGCAAATGCAACCATTCTTCTGGTCTCTCATCTCATCTGGCTGGCTGTCTTACGCAAGCCTGCAACATGATTTTTGTTCTTGCTAATATATAGAAATCTTGTTCAGCCATTACGGAAGGATAAAATGGCTAGGAATAATGCTGTGTGTGTGCTTGTTCATCCATCATTCCAGCTGTTCTACTTTGTATGAGCTGCCTGTCGTATAACTAGGATGATTTCTAACCAAATGTTGAGGCAACATTACATAAGTGTTTTTATGTTTGATGGATTGCTGAAACAGCTAGGAATTGAATTGCATAGAATTACATGGAATATAAATGTTCTGAGATGATCCTTCTTATCTGAAGACTCTAGGCATGGTATTTTGTTACTAAACAGACTATAGTCATTCTCTGGTATTTGTTTAACACTTGTTTATTAGTACCACATCTAAATAGGTTACAGAATAGGCATGTTACTCCTGGGCATGATGTTCCAAGCTCCCCCTCTCTCTTGAGAGTCTGATACATCAGTGTACACCATTATTTACATCATACGTTAGCATATTCCTTTTGTTAACCCTTTATACTACACTCCCCAATGTATACTATCAAATTTTCAACAACAATATGAAACTATGCCATGAACTATTTACATTACATTTCTGTAACTTCCTTTTTACAACTACTGATTCTACTCTAACTCCTATTTCTTCCCTCCCCAAGTCACAGTTGTGAGGGACTCGGTTTCCCACAGTATTCTCGTCCATTAGGAAAGATGTTTTGGAGATCTGCAGGGTTCCTTCTTTGCTTTGGAGGACATCATCTTAAGAAGAATGGGATAGCAATTTGTCAGCATTGCTGGTAAGCAGAATGAGGTTTCAGGATGACTAAACTGCAAAGACAATGAGGGCTTTTCAAAGAACAAAGAAAAGTACAGCACAGGAACAGGCCCTTTGGCCCGCCAAGCCTGCACTGATCATATTGCCCGTCAACTAAAACATTTTCAACTTCCGGGGTTCGTATCCCTCTATTCCCATCCTATTCATGTATTTGTCAAGCTGCCTCTTAAACACCACTATCGTACCTGCTTCCACCACCTCCTCTGGCAGCGAATTCCAGATGCTCACTACCCTCTGCGTAAAAAACTTGCCCTGCACATCTCCTCTATAGTTTTCTCATCTCACCTTAAATCTATGTCCCCTAGTAATTGACTCTTCCATCCTGGGTAAAAGCTTCTGACTATCTACTCTGTCCATGCCACTCATAATTTTGTAAACTTCTATCAAGTCGCCCCTCAATCTCCATCGCTCTAGTGAGAACAATCCGAGTTTCTTCAACCTTTCCTCATAGCTAATAACCACCAGACCAGGCAGCATCCTGGTAAACCTGCTCTGCACCCTCTCCAACGCCTCCATATCCTTCTGGTAAAATGGTGACCAGAATTGCACGCAATATTCCAAGTGTGGCCTAACCAAGGTTCTATACAGCTGCAGCATGACTTCCCAGCTTTTATACTCAATACCCTTGCCAATGAAGGCAAGCATGCCATATGCCTTCCCAACTACCTTATCCACCTGCGTTGCCACTTTCAGTGACCTGTGGACCTGTACACCCAGATCCCTCTGCCCGTTGATTCACTTAAGGGTTCTGCCATTTACTGTATAATTCCTGCCTGTATTAGACCTTCCAAAATGCATTACCTCGCATTTGTCCGGATTAAACTCCATCCGTCATTTCTCCGCTCAAGTCTCCAACCGATCTATATCCCATTGTATCCTTTGACAATCCTCTTCATTATCTGCAACTCCTTAGTGTCATCTGCAAACTTACTAATTAGCCCAGTAATATTTTCCTCCAAATCATTTATGTATACTTCAAACAGCAAAGGTCCCAGCACTGATCCCTGCGGAACTCCACTAGTCGCAGCTCTCCATTCAGTAAAGCACCCTTCACTGCTACCCTCTGTCTTCTATGACCAAGCCAATTCTGTATCCATCTTGCTAGCTCACCTCTGATCCCATGCGACTTTACCTTCTGTACCAGTCTGCCATGAGGGACCTTGTCAAAGACCTTAATGAAATCACGTATATAACATCCACTGCCCTTCCATCTTCGATCATCTTTGTCACTTCCTCGAAAAACTCGATCAATTTAGTGAGACACGACCTCCCCTTCACAAAATCATGCTGCCTCTCACTAATATGCCCATTTGCTTCCAAATGGTAATAAATCTTGTCACGAAGAATCTTCTCCAATAATTTCCCTACCACTGACGTAAGGCTCACTGGCCTGTAATTTTCTGGATTATCCCTGCTACCCTTCTTAAACAATGGATCAACATTGGCCATTCTCCAGTCCTCTGGGACCACACCCGCAGCCAGTGAGGATACAAAGATTTCCATCAAGGCCCCAGCAATCTCCTCCCTTGCCTCCCTCAGTACTCTGGCGTAGATCCCATCTGGCCCTGGGGACTTATCCATCTTAATATTCTTCAAGACGCCTAATACCTCCTCTTTTTTGATCTCAACATGATCCAGGCTATCTACACACACTTCCCTAGACAAATTGAGCACTAAGTCCTTCTCTTTGGTGAATACTGATGAGAAGGACTCATTTAGAATCTCTCCCATTTCCTCTGGCTCCACACACAGATTCCCACCTCTGTCCCTGAGTGGGCCTACCCTTTCCCTGGCTACCCTCTTGCTTTTTACATATGTATAAAAGGCCTTGGGGTTTTCCTTAATCCTGGTTGCCAGTGACTTTTCATGACCCCTTTTAGCCCTCCTGACTTCTTGCTTAAGTTTCTTCCTACTTTCTTTGTAATCTCCATGGGCTTCATCTGTTCCCAGCCTTCTAGCCCTTACGAATGCTTCCCTTTTCTTTTTGACTAATCTCACAATATCCTTTGTTATCCAAGGTTCCTGAAACTTGCCATGCTTATCCTTCATTCTAGCAAGAACATGCCAGTCTTGAATTCTTATCAATTGATGTTTGAAAGCCCCCCACATATCAGTTGTTGATTTGCCCTCAAACATTCGCCTCCAGTCTAGATTCCTCAGTTCCTGCCTAATATTGTTATAATTAGCCTTCACCCAATTAAGCACCCGTTATCCTTATCCACCAGTACCTTGAAACATACTGAATTATGGTCACTTTTCCCAAAATGCTCTGCTACTGCAACTTTGACCACTTGGCCAGGTTCATTCCCTAATACCAGGTCCAGTATTGCCCCTTCCCTAGTTGGACTATCTACATATTGTCTCAGGAAGCCCTCCTGGATGCACCTTACAAATTCTGCACCATCCCAACCCCTAGCACTAAATGATTCCCAGTCAATATAGGGAAAGTTAAAATCACCCACCACAACAACCCTATTGCTTTTATATCTTTCCAAAATCTGCCTACATAACTGTTCCTCAATCTCCCGCTGGCAATTGGGAGGCCTATAGTAAACCCCCAACATTGTGACTGCACCCTTCCTATTCCGGAGCTCTACCCATATTGCCTCGCTGCATGAGCCCACCGAGGTGTCCTCCTGTCGTACAGCTGTGATATTCCCCTTAACCAGCAGTGCAACTCCCTCACCTCTTCTACATCCCTCTCTATCCTGCCTGAAACATCTAAATCCTGGAATGGTTATCTGCCAATCTTGTCCATCCTTCAACCAAGTCTCTGTAATAGCAATAACATCATAGTCCCAAGTATTAATCCAAGCTCCAAGCTCATCTGCCTGTTATACTTCTCGCATTGAAACAAATGCATTTCAGACCCCCAGTCCCACTGTGTTCAGTAATTTCTCCTTGCCTGCCCTTCCTTTTAGTCCTACTGGCCATATTCACTGGTTCCCAGTCATTATTTTACCTGCTGACCTATTGCTCTGGTTCCCACCCCCCTGCCATACTAGTTTAAACCCTCCCGAGTGACACTAGCAAACCTCACAGCCAGGATATTGGTGCCCTTCCAGTTTAGATGCAACCCGTCCTTCTTGTACAGGTCCCACCTGCCCCGGAAGAAATCCCACTGATCCAGATATCGGAAACCCTCCCTCCTACACCATCTGTTCAGCCACGTGTTTAGCTGGACTTTCTTCCTATTTCTCGCTTCACTGGCACATGGCACAGGGAATAATCCTGAGATTACAACCTTAGAGGTCCTGATTTTTAACTTTCTGCCTAACTCCCTGAACTCCCGCTGCAGGACCTGGTCACTCTTCCTGCCTATGTCGTTAGTACCAACGTGTATCATGCCCTCTGGCTGTTCTCCCTCCCCCTTCAGAATGTCCCGTACCCGATCAGAGACATCCTGGACCCTGGCACCAGGGAGGCAAAATACCATCCTGGTGTCTCTTTCATGACCACAGAAGCGCCCATCTGAGCCCCTGACTATAGAGTCCCCTATGACAATTGCTCTTCTGTGCTTAGACCCTCCCTGCTGAACAACATAGAGAGCTGTGGTGCCACTGCTCTGGCTACTGCTGTTGTTTTCCCCTGAAAGGCCATCCCCCCCAACAGTATCCAAAATGGTATACCTGTTAGAGAGGGGGACAGCCACAGGGGATTTCTGCACTGACTGCCTGCCCTTTCTAGTGGTCACCCATCTATCTGTCTGTACCTTGGGTGTGATCATGTCTCCAAAAATCCTGTCAATGACGCTTTCCGCCACCTGAATGCTCCTAAGTGCATCCAACTGCTGCTCTAACTGATCCATGCAGTCTGTGAGGAGCTGCAATTGAATACACTTCCTGCAGATGTAGTTGTCCGGGACACTTGAAGCATCACAGATTTCCCACATCCCACAGGCGAAGCACTTCACCCCAGCAACTGCCATTTCTAGACCTATTTAATAAATTATTTTAAATCTAATGCTTATTGACTCCTTATTAACTATATATTCCCTAGGGCTAGATTTCCACTATAAATGCTAAATTCTAAGAACAGTATTCCCCTGATTCTGGTCTAGATACCCTCTACATTAATTAAGTGATTAATTTATTTGGTTCAATTAGTTTAACAATGTTTTAGTTTCAAATTCAGTGTAGATTCTCTACCAGCCAATCAGGTCACAGATTTACTGTATCGCCACTTTTAATTTTTTTTAAGACCCGAGGTCTGGGAATCCCCAAGGTAAGGTTTATATACTCACCTCGCTGGAAATCCACCCTCCGACTCTGCTCCCTGGAACTCCGCCCTCCGATTCTACTCCCTGGAACTCCGCACTCACACTCTGCTCCCTGGAACTAGGCCGCGAATCCCCGATGAAAGACTGATCCGAGAGCAAAGACTGAAGAGCACAGACCTTTGGTCTCTTTGGGACTACAAGAAAAGAAATCAGGAAGCTCTGAGGAACTTATTGTTCCCTTGTAGCACAGGGAAAGACCTTCAGAAGAAGAATGATCTTCAACTCCAGGGAAGACCGTCACAGCCATATCATTCAATGCTGTATCAAAGACTGAAAAGGTATTGAAGATCTGAGATTTCAATGAACCTAAACAACTAAGGAAAATGTGACAAAATTCCTGTAAGCCTTTCAGGAAAAGAAGAAGACATGAATTCCCGATGATATTTCAGAAGGACTGTCCACTTTCAGTAGGCAGTGGTAAGAGAGCCATGCTTCTTTCTGTGTGAGGTTGCTCCACGCTGGGCAATGAGAAGAATTGCTGAGTATATGGAGACAAGACAGCCCCATCTTCTGTAATGGAATGAATTTCAATGACAAAATGAAGCCAAATTTCTTGTAGATGAATAACTTGGAGACAAGTTTGCTTTATGGGATTGCAAAACTTTATAAGTACTAAAGATTCTGCTGCAGCTTCTGTGATGACGTCCATCTCTGGAGGGAAGAAGACTTTCAGCTGGAAACGGAATATGCGTTTCACTTGTCTTTCACTCATGGAAGCCACCAGCTATTTGGCAGTACTATCCTCCATAGAATCAGGCAAAGCATTCTCTCTGGAAGATTCTTCATGGACAATAAGAGATTGGCTAGGTATGAAATTAGTGAGTTCAATGGATCAAAGATCTGAATGCTGCTCAGCCACTAGAAACACAGTTAACTCCTCAAAAAAGTCATCACAGACTTCATATGCTGCATTTGTCAATTGGAAAGATGGACCAACCTCTAGGATCTCATCCTCCAACAGATCACTCAGTGCAGCAATGGCTTCATCCTCATCACTTTCTTCTGGGAAAAAGTAAATTCAGGTCCAGAAGTCTTCATGCAGATGATCACCATCTGTTGCAGTGCCTTCTGTATCCACAACCTCTGACTTAGCTTCTTGAAGAGCTGAGAGATTTGTAACTTCAATTTTTGCCCGGGGTCTAGGAAATGGTGTTTCTCTGAAAGAAAGGCACTTAGTGCTGATTGAGTAGACTTCCTCAGTTCCACTGGTTTGAAATGAAAGGTTGAAGATTTTTCCGTGAACAATGTTGAGTTGCTCAAATGCTTGGCATCATTTGTTTTTTTTCGAATGCCTGGAAAGCATGCCAACATCACCATTCAATGAGGATGTGTGTTGATTATGGACAACATGGAGAGAATCAATGATCTGTCGACCTGTGTAACAATGAGGATCAATGAACCTGCCTTTAATTGGAAGGATGTGTCACCAGGACCTTGTAATTTGATGTCTGATGGATGAAGGGGTGTTGGCTGAAGCCAGTCGAGATCATCTGCTAGTATGTTAACCCCAGCTCAGTATCAGCTTTAAAGGTGGCATTGAAACTTTTAATGTGCACTGTAATTGACCAATAGTCTGGGCTAGGACCATTATCTTCCCCTGGAAACTCTGTACTTTCTTCTTTGTCTTAATTTCCAATTTCTTGAATGGAGTGTGTTTCATAAATATTTTCTCGTCTTCTACCTCGATTAAAGTCGGTAGATTTGCAGAAACACTTAAAATGTCCAGTTTTGCTGCACTGGAAGCATTCCATGCCCCCTGCTGGACAGTCCTGGCATCCATGTTGGCTCTTCACACCACAATGCAAACATCTCAAAATGGCTGCTGGTGTGGAGTTTCCCTTCCTTTTTCCTGGTTTGGCGGGCTTTCTTATGGGTGGGGCTGCTGCTTTTGGGCCTATCCACTCAACATGTTGGAGTCATGTGGAGCCTTGGAGCTGCGCCGAATTATAGTCATATTGTTCTCTGCGTTCGGATTGCCTCCCGTACTGGACCGCTTGATCAGTGATGGGATTCTGTGGTGGACTAAAATATGTATTAACGGCTTTGAGCATGGTGCCATACTCAGCAGTGGACTCCTCCAGCCCCTACCTCAGGAGAATGTTGTGTGCTATCTTACCCACAGGGTAAAGAAATAAACTGACCCGGAACTGCTGCTTTTTATTGTACAATGCTGATGCTGCCCAATACCTGAGGAAATGTTTCTCACAAAACCTCCAGCTCTGGACTCTCTGCGGCCCTCAAAATTTTCGAGCGGCTTCAGGAAGGGCAGGGGCTGCTCATGTGGTGCTGTCGCTGTCACCACATTCCAGTTTCCCTCCTCCTTCCATTGAGTTGCAAAGACGAGCTGTTATCAAGCTTTTCTTCACTCTGTGGTTCTGTCGATAATGCAAATGTATATTTTTATGATGTCTCCACTGCTGCCATCATGTTCTGAGATGGTTCTTCTAATTTGTGGACTCTAGGCATGGTACTTGGTTACTAAACGGACTGTAGTCATACTCTGTTACTTGCTTAATACTTGTTTATTAGTGCTACATTTAAACAGGTTACAGAGTAAGCATGTTGCTCCTGGGCATGATATTCCAACCTTTCTTGAGAGAGTCTATCACATGACTGACTGATGACTGTGATACATCATCGTCATATGTTCTCTTAACCCTTTATACTACATTATACAGCACAGATACAGGCTGTTCAGTCAATCTGGCCTGTGCCAGTGTTGCTCCTTGCAAACCTTCTCCCGCCTTGCTTCATATAACCCTTACAATAGATGGTTACTTTAAAATTCCATTCAAAATCCATCTCTATTTGCAAGGGGATCAGAACCTACCAGAGCAGATGGTGAAAATGCTTGAATATCACCAGTGTGGAGCTAGAGTATTTATATTGGCTTTTTACTACCAGGATCAGAAAGTAAGTACAGCGAACTCTGCAGCTAATTTCACCTGGAAGCAAATTCTATTGTACAGCAAGGAGCGAATTCCACCTGTTATGTTTAGTGAGCTATTCCATTTTTAGCAGCTCCCTGATGTTTCACTCATCAGGGCTTATGGCAAAGGTTCATGTTTTGACACCAGTTATTGAAACTGCCCAATGGAAGGTACAGTAACACTTTGATTCAAACATATGGCACAATAATAAACTTGAGGCAACTTGAATCTCACAGCATCACTGTATACAGGACTGGGAGATTAGAGCAAAGGCAATGAATGCAAAATTAGATCATAATAGCACTGTACGACTCATGCACTGCTAATACAAAGCTGATGCAGCACCATATACAGAACTGCAAGATACAGAATAAACAATTAGATAATCCAAATTATAAAACATTGCACCCATTAAGAGTGGGAATAAATGGTGGCAGAAGTGGGAAGTCATGTACCACAGGATCAGTGCTGGGACCACTGATGTTCACAGTTTACTTTAACGATTTGAACTTTGGAGTCAAAAACATATGTCGGACTGTGGCCCTGGATAGCCTGTTCACAGTTGTTTGATGCTCGCCCTGGACATATACTTTCTCATATGCAAAGCGCATGAGATGCAAGTGGAATCTGTGAATTCTGAGGGCATCCTGGAGAGTTGTTTCTTGTCCAATCATGAGACCAGTGGTTTGTGATCTGCCTCGATGATCACTTTCAGCCCAACAATATAGAGACAATACAGAGAACTTCTCACAAGCCCATGTTATTGCGAGGGCCTCTTTTTCAGTAACTGCATCTCTGTGTCTGACAGCCCTCTAGACCCGTAATATACTGGTGAGTGGCATCCATTCAGCTACTTTCGGAACAGAACTGCCCCTAATCCTGTTGAAGTGGCATCCACTGCAATTGTAGTTGGCAGGAATGGGTCATAGTGAGCCAGGATATCTGGTCAGAGCAGCATGTCTTTGATCTGATGGAATGCTTGCTCTTGGTGTGCATCCCAACACCAAGCTTGGGCCTTTTTGAGAAAATGTTGCAGAGGCTCTGTGATCTGCACCAGGTTCCATGCCCAGGAATCTTTGGAGCTCTGGAACTGGATGACAAGGTTGGAAGCTCATTAATTACCTTAGTTTTGTGTGAGTCTGCCATGATACCTTTGCTGCTCACAATATGTCCTAACAACCAAATGGAGGGCTTAGAGAACTAACACCTATCAATCAGCATCAATCCTGCTTCCAGCAAGCATTTCAAGACAGCTGTGTGTCTACTGTCATGTTCCTTGACAGTTGTACTATGGACAAGGACATCATCCATATGGTAGATGACTCCTTTGAGGACTTGTAAGATGGTCGACATCATGCTGAAAATTCTCGGGTGCCGAAGGGCAAACGATTGAAGCAGAATCTGCCAAATGGGTGATAAAAGTTGCTAGCAACTTAAATTTCTCATCTAATGGAACCTGCCAGAAGCTGCTGTTGGCATCAAGTTTCGGGTACACTGTGCCATTGAGAGTTTGGCCAAGCTGTCGTCCACCGAGGATGTTGGGGAGATTTCCCATGCCACTGCCTTGTTTAGTTATGTCAGATTGACACAGATAAGAATGGACACATTTGCGGAGATGACCCCCAACTTGGTCATCTCATAAAGTTGCTGTTGAGGTTGCTACATAAGTGGGTGCGGTATTTTCCGTGGTGTAAGCAAGCACACTGGTTTGGCATCATTTCTGTGTTATGCTGTATGCAGTCTTCAGTCACCCCAGCCCAGAGAAAAGTTTTGGAAAAACTTTTTTAAAATCAGAACCAGATCCTAGCTAGTCAATCTCGTTGTTCTTTTGGATGATGTTGAGGTCAATAGAGGCTTACCTACTCAGGAGAGAAAATTCTTGGTTGTGGAGCAAATACAACATCTCCCATATTTGTTTGTATTTATATTGGAGCACTTGACCTTTGACCTGGAGCTTGGTGCCTCCTGGTCCAGAGAACTGTTGTAGGTGGCTTCAGGCATTGTTTTACTAGCCATTGTTTCTTATCCTCCTGTGTCTAATTTGAAATTCGTGAGGTGACCATTTACAGATATGTCACCATTCCAATATGTGAATCTGGGATCCTTAATTTCACCCAAAAAGCATTGTTGGACTTCTTGTGTCTCATGGATTTGTTTGGGATCCTCAAAGTTTTGGACTTACCCTTCTTTCCAAAGTGTTCCAGGCATTTGCAGCACACAGTGATTGCTGGACAATGCTCGCACCTGTAAGATCTCTTGGTGCCACAGTGCTAATATGGTCTGCCACCATCTTGTGTTTTGCTTAGGTACTGCTTTTCTTGCCCTGGAGTCTCCTTGCCCTTTTGTTGCTTTATGATCTGGACTGTTGGGGTTGCTCTGTATCATTGTTTAACTCTGCCACACAAAATGGAGTAATTTTGCTGGCGGAATTCCAATTGTCTGACAATTTGGATGGTTTTCCCCAAAGTCAGATCTTCTTTAGATTAGAGCACATTCCCAGTACAATTCGGTTTCTTATGGGCTCCGACTTAAGGTCGCCATAGTCACAACCTTCAGCCAATCTGTATACATCATTTATAAAAGTCTATAGGTTCTCCAGGCTTTTGGACTCTCTTGTTAAATTTTGCTTGCTCCAAACTTTTATTGTTCTTAGGTTAGAGTCGATGTCAAAGGACTTCATAATCTCTTCAAAGTTATTGGAACATTCAGTTATTCCATATCTTACAACTTTTGTCATTGGCTATTGGACCTACTGATAAAATAGCGTATTCACTTGTTCAGCCTCTGTTTTCTTATTCAAGCCTGATGCTATCAAATATATTTAAAAAATCTTCTCCATAACACTCAATCTTGCACCTGGTCTGGCCCTTCCATCCTCTTTAATTGATCTGGCAATGTTGATTTGCCATCCATGGCTGTTTCCAGCACAAGGGAATACAGCTTTAACTTTTTAAAATGGCGCTGTAGTAATCATCTATTTTTCTCTTCCTGCATTTGTCAGGATTTGACAGGCACCCATTGCAGTTACAGAGCCATTTTAAACTTCAGCAATTCTGCAGAAGATCTTTTGAACAAATAGTTTTGGCCAGCTAGTTCCTTTCCTGGGCTTGGAGAATTCTGTTGAAGCTGAGTTTTTGCTTTGACTTCACTTTAATTTTTTTTTTCCATTAGTGTGCGATTGCCACAGGTTATGTTGCCGAATCTGGATCCAGGCTGCCACGTTCTTGAAGCCGCATTCATTAAAACAATCGCTCTGCTCGTGCTGCCTGGTTATTGCGCCAAATTTAAAAGGTTCTTTCAGCCTTTTTCTTGGAGCTTGCTCACCTTTTTGTGTTCTGGCTTGGTCCTTTAACTCTGCTTTGGGGGGATAGTTAATGTTGAAGGGGACTGCAATTACAGGAGGACTTTAATAAACTTGCAGAATGGACGAATAATTGGCAATGAAGTTCAACACAGATAAATGTGAGGTAGTACATTTTGGTAGGAGGAATGGGGAGGTCACTTATCATTTGGAAGGTGCAAGTCTAGTTAGGGTAGAGGGACAAAGTGATTTTGGAGTACAGATAGACTTATGATGAAAGGTTGTGTCACAGGCTAGCAAGGCCATAAAAATAAAACAAGCCAAGAACTAGGCTTTATTTCTAGGGGGAGAGAAAAGTAGGGAAGTTATGCTGAGCCTGAGCCATACGCAAGCATTGCATGCAGTTCTGTTTGCCATATTATAAAAAGGATAAAGAGGCAATGGAAAGGGTGCAGGGAAGATTTACAAGGATGATAACCAGAAATGTCTGAGTATACATATCAGGAAAGAATTAACAGACTAGGTCTCTTTTCTCTTGAGAAAAGAAGGCTAAGGGGTGACCTAACAAAGGTCTTTAAAATTATGAAAGGTTTTAATAGAGCGGATACAGAGAGAATATTTCCTCTTGTGGGGAAGAACATAAATAGAGGCCATCAATATAAGATAGTCACCAAGAAGTCCAATAGGGAATTCAGAAGAAACATCAAAAAGTGATTAGGATATGGAACTCACTAGCACAGGGAGTGGTTAGAGCAAATAGTAGAGATGCATTTTAGGGGAAACTAGACAAGCATACGAGGGAGAAGGGAACAGATGGTTATGATGGTAGATTTAGATGAGAAATGATGGCAGAGGGTGAGTGGCACATAAACACTGGCATGGATTGGTTGAGGTGAATGGCTTTATACAAAGTTC
This sequence comes from Carcharodon carcharias, assembly GCF_017639515.1. Taxonomy (NCBI): domain Eukaryota; kingdom Metazoa; phylum Chordata; class Chondrichthyes; order Lamniformes; family Lamnidae; genus Carcharodon; species Carcharodon carcharias. The sequence goes on along the minus strand of NC_054468.1, from coordinate 33,205,803 downwards.
ACTATTTTGTTCTCCATTCTCTGGTCTTGTATCTGGTGTTGCACTGGTTTTGTTCCAATCTCCCTGATTAAATTATTTCAAGATTTCAAAAAGCTGTGGCTTTAGAATGGTGAACTGAAGGTAAAATGGTTTGGAAAATAATCCACAGCCAATAAAGCCATAGTGATCGACCATTACAGAAAGTGCAAACTTCAGGTCAACCTCTTGTTGATGGTCCATCAGGAATGCTGCTCTGCATTGATTTGGTACGCAATTCAGTTTTCCTACTTACCTACATGGTTTCAGCCCATATAAAACAATGCAGGTACAATTCCAGGACCGTGAGATTAGGCCCATACTTTCCTCAGAGCCACTCCTGCTTTGTTGCATTAACTTTGACTGAGTGCATTAATGGGATTTTCCGCTGTATTTCCAGCAAAGTTATGGTGACAGTTGCAACACTCTGAGGAACTATGCGAAAATTAGTGTATAACCACATACAAGGTTAGCAAATTAGAACAAAGTTAATATGGCACCGGCTACAGGATAGGAAAGTAGCATAAAATTAATCAATAATATATACACCAAGATATCAGAGCAAAACTGGTACACATTAGATACAAAACAAGAGATAGGAAGGAAAATAAGGAACCTGTACAATGTCTTATCATTTGAAGCAACTGATTGTTAAATCTTGCAAAGTTAATCTGTTATCGAGAACTATTTTGCCACATGTTTCGCAACTCAAAATTATTCAGTTAACCATTCATTGTTATATGTCATGTGTGCTATTATATTTACTCAACCCTTTGCTGTCTGATGTGCACAGGGCTCTTATTTTTGTTTAAAAATTCTAAAGAACCTTCAGTTTTATTTTTAAATGTTATTGGGAAATTTGAATGATATTTTCTGAATAAAAACTGGAGAAATTGAATGTTAGAGAAAGCTTGGGCACATATAGTATGCATTAGCTGTAAGGTTTTCAAGAATACTATCATTTGTATTACTCTTACAATAAATTCTATTTTAAAAAATTGTGCTCAAGAAGACAAAGGGTATTCATACCCATTGCAACCTTTAAAAAGAGTTTTCATTAATTTCCTTTGATAACTTCATAGACCTGAATTTTCAGCTCGGTGGGCGTGTACAATCGGTGGGCCTGGAAGCAGTCAGGAAACGGAGCGTTGTCAGCGATCAGCCCCCAACCACGATTCCACTCTGGCTGGCCAATTAGCATGCATGCTGGAAGGCTCAGCACTGCCGGAGTGGGGGCAGGAGGAGGGTGGGTGATGATGTCAACACGGGCGAGCGTTGACAGAAAGCTCCCTGAAAGCAGACAGCTGCCTCAGGGAGCTGAAGACCTGAAACCCATGAAATAAGCTTTTTAAAATCAGGAAAAAATGTCCAAGCATCACAATCAAACACCTGAGCATATAGATTATAAAAATGCTGTCCACAGATTTCTATTTTTTTTAATAATGGAAACCTCATCCCGCCCTGGGATAAGGTTTGATGAAAAATCTAAAGGCCTCCAGAACGATTTACCCATCTGCCAACTGTAAGGTTGAATGGGCAATGTAAAATGACAGACAATTGCACTATTAAAGGGCTTAATTGCCCTCTTAGTTGTTGGTGGGTGCGCTTCCAACATTTGCACATGCCCACCGACCGGAATATTGCATGAGCGCGGGATGACATCAGGACGTTTGTCCGACGTCATCCCATGCGATTTCACACCTGATCAGTGTAAAATTCAGCCCCATGGATATTTTTTGGGGTGGTGATCAGTTAAGATTGATTTGCATCCAAATTGGAGGCAAAGAAGCCCTGAAGTTTTCCATTGCTTTCTTATTAAAATCACATCTGGAGAGCCACATGAACCACATCTTTGACGTCAGCACACATATTACATGTTATAATTGCATGTTTTCATCCCTTGACCTAGTTTTGGCTGGGAAAAAGATGAAAGCTCTGTGATGTGGATTTTTTTCAACTCGTTTCCTGAGAACTATTTTCTTTCCATGGCAGCAGACATCAGTCTTTCGCTCGTAGTTAAATGTAGAACAAAAAGCGCAATGCGCTGACACTGTTACCATAGTGATTGTTCCCTGAAGCCTGAGGACGCCAATCAAACATGAATCAGTTTACAAACCAATGCATTCTTTCCTAAAAACCAATATCGCAATCGTTCCCCGGTGATAGCCTACACATATTTTTAATATCCCACCATCATAGTGGCAGGTAAGTGGCTACAACCAAAACGAAAACATAGGAACTCCCAATTTTATCAAGCGGATTGTGGATTTCTATCAAAACTCCAGTGCAGGTCTGGTGGAACCCAGCAGAAATCAGCAGCAACCTGAATGTGGCCAGTTTCCACCAGTTTTGGGGCTTCCTGGTTAGCAATTCCACTCACCTACACAAGTCCAATGATGTCAGGAGGCAGCCCTCAAAATGTAGCTAGATGCAGAGCGTTGTTCCCCGGGACATCCCTATTTTACCAGATTAGTTAAAATAAGGAGGTTTAGTGGCACAGTGGTAGCATCCCCATATCTCTGAGCCAGAAGCCCTTGGTTCAAGTCCCATCCCAAGACTTGATGGCCAAGGAAGGTGCATCCATAACGCAGGTTGAGCATCAACTTGTAAATACTTCCAATACTCGCCAATGGCAGGCAGTAAGAATGGGAAAGATTCCTGGTTAGCCATGTGATGGAAAGAAATTGGAGCCTCTATCATCACTATCCAAAGCTCCAGGCTGAAACCTACATGTAGAAGTGTATGTTGCCACAGCAACTTGGGCTCTTTTGAGGCCAGATGGCTCAGCTGGCTGGACAGCCAGTGTGGATAAGACTGGTTCAAAAAGCACGGGGTTCAATCCCCATTCTGGCTGGGGTGGATTCAGCGCCTGCCTCCTTGTCCGACCCATAGTGGACGTCATGGCACTGTGAGTCAGACCTGCCTTCAGGCAGAGAACTCAAGAAGAAGTAGTAAAGATCCAGAGTATTATCGCAAGTTAATATGTTCTGTAGCATGTGGGTCCAAGCTAAGAGATCTCTAAAGAAAATGTAGGATTAAACAAAATTGGGAAAGATCGGGTTTTGAGAAGTCACCTAAACAACCTCCTCCTTCCAATAATGGTCATATAACTGATCATGCAGGTGCATGCTGGAGATACATGCCAGTGGTACAGGTGCCAGCTGGCCTCATGTAGATGAAGTGTCTTACCACAGGAGCCCAGGAAATCCAGTAGGGTTTGCGCTGCTCGGAACAGACAGGTGCAGCACTAGTATAAACATCAGAATCGTGGTGCAAGGATATTTTGGGCGATTATGATAAACGATTTTTAAAAATCTAGGGTTTCAGTGGGAGCCCAATGTGAGCTCAATGAAAAAGATAGCTGTGAGCTGTGAAAATAATTGTTTATTTAACTTGACTGCAATTCTGAGGAAAATCGTGACATTTATTGTGCAAAATTAAAAAAAAATAAGCTGCTATTTCAGCAGCTGAACTGTCACTGGAGAGTAATAGTAAACAGTTGTAGTGACAATGGTAAAAGCTATTTTATTTAACCACCTTAAAAGTTAGAGACGTTTAAAGATTATAGAGTCAGTGAAAGATTCCATGAGACAGGGGATCACAGGTATTAATTGGTTACTTTATGCCTTGTCTTTAATCTTGAAGATGATGCTTACCTGTCAGCAGTAAGTTGCATTGTTAACAATAACATTGTAAATGTTGAAATAGATGAAGATGTCATCTTAGCCAGAATTAGAAACTTTAAATTACTGCCTATGACCCTAAATGGATTAACTCAGGGATCATTCGATAGAGGTCTACAAAATAATGAAAGGATTAGATTGTGTTTGCACTGGCAAATAATTTCAAGCTGAAATGTTGGGGAGGATCAGGTGTCAAGCATGTAAATTGGGCAAGGGAAGCAATAGGTTAGATTTTGCCTGTTTCTCAGAAAATAGTACACCTGTAGAACAGGCTATTAGCATGTGTGGTGAATGCTGATACACGGGGCACTAGTTTTCACTCTGGGTCAGAGATCACATGCTGGAAGTCCCAATTAATATAAACATGGTTAATGTGGTCTCTTTGACTAGCTTCGGTCATCGAGAGGAGACAGAGAGGAGCTTTCCAGATTTTTAAAAAAATTAGCTTTAAGTTTGTGATTTGGTTGTCCACCTCTCTCAGGGGAATACATAGGCAGTTAAGAGATAGGGAGTCTCTTGATGTGAGACATAAGGCACCACAACTGTAAGGGATAGTTTTGTTGGACCAGATTTCTTTGTGTTTAATAAACAAAATGAAAAAATAATTTTTGCTGATATTGGTTTGAATTTATCTCACTGTTTTTGGGAACTGATCTTTCCCCTAGTAATTTTTTACAACAAAAATAAAGCCTGAAAAAATGTACAACACTGGTTTTTAAATTGGTAACCAGAACAGTGGAACATAACATTCTCCCATTTCAGACACTTCTATTAAGTATTCCCAGGTCAGGCACAAAGCTATTAGTTACTGAGAGAATCTCTTTCTGTCCTACCTCCATTACATATCTGAGCCACACGTAGAACAATTTTTACTGAAACAGTGTGACATTTCCATTTACCATGTCAGAATTGTCAATTTAAGTGGCAAATGAAGGCCAGTTTGTTCTGTGGACTTAGAGTCATACTAACTTGGAATGAGTTTGGAAATGTCCTTCATTTCACATGATCCTTACATCCAACAGAGAGAGGAGACTATCAAACTGTTACTCTTGGTTGTGATTCAATAGATTCTTGGATGTGAATGAATAACATACTCTTCCAATGAGGCACTGGTAGCATGCCAAAGAGGAGGGGATAAATTATTGTTTTTAAGGCTTGGATCTAAACCATTGCCTGGGTGAAGTACAAAGAGGAAAGTTGCGTGTTGACAATCATGGGCAGGATTTTCGAGTTGTCGGGCGGGCACAGTGGGCGGGCCTGGGAGTAGCCGAGAAACGGTCCGCTGTCTGCGATCGGCCTCCAACCTCGACTTCACACTGGCGGGCCAATTAAGGCCCACCTAATGTGAAACGCAGCTCCGCACTAGTCAGGAAGGGCAGACCTGGGCCTGTTGGCCGCCGGGTCCAAAAGCAGCCCAGGCAGCCCCTGGAAAGCTGCCATGGAAGGACACCGCCCCTGCAGGCCAAACTGAGTTGAGTGCGGCTGGACACGGCAGGCAGGAGGGCAGGTTGGGTGGGCACTCGGCCCCCCACTTTTCTGACGACTGCCTCGCCATCCTCCTGGAGGAGGTGGCTGCCAATAGGGATACCCTTGTCCGCAGAGATGGGAGGAGGAGGCCACCACACCTCACCAAGAGGGCATTGGAGGAGGTGGCAGCAATGGTGAGCAGCCATGCTGTGGTGCGGTGCACATGGATGCAGTGCTGGAATGACCTGCTGCGTTCAGGAAGGGTGAGTCCCGTGTAGGCTTGGGTCAGTGTGCAGAAGTGTTAAGGTCTGGCCGTCCCTCCACCGTGGACCTCAGGGGGGCTAGAGTCTGAGTGCCAAACGTCAATAATGCCGGAGCTGGCCAAGGGGGTGAGCCCTGGCCGCTTGGACTGAGTGCTTTGCGGCTCAAGGGCCACGACTCACATGTGCTCTGTGAGGTGTTCCTCAGCTGGGGTTGGCCAGGCCGCAATGGTGCTGCAAGTAGAGAGTGGACTAATCAATACTCCTTTGTTCTTTCAGGGGAAGACAAGCCATAACCAGGCAGAGAGAGCACATACAGGCAGAGGGCAGCCCCACGTCTTGCTGCTCAGCAGGTTTGAGCAAGACACTGTGGATCTTGAGAGCTGGCACGTTCCCTGTGCAACCGGGCATGGAGAGGTGGGGGTGCCAGGCGAAGGTAAGAGTGCAGTGCAGAGAAGTGAGAGTTTCGGATTGTACAACCATTCTAGTGTAGTGTCTTCATTGATGTGAGCCTCGAATCTGGAGTCCCCATTGATCATTGGAAGATGATGGCACCATGATGCAGATCTCCATTGTCCCACCAGGGTACCTGGTATGCGCAATGACAGTGTGATGACTTTAACTAATGACCCTTTTAGGTTCACCAGCAGTGTTCACTCTCCTGACCCCGAAGGGTCACCCATGACACTAGAGGACCACCGAGCTTCTGTTGCACCTGCGTCACACCTGCTCTGTGAACCAGGCACCAGCACAGATACCAGCACCTCGGTGGGCATTAGTTTGGCGGCTAGAATCCTGGTGCACTTTGGTGAGGGCACTTCACATTTGCTTGAGGTACAGGTGGAGGCAAAGAGTGCTCAGGGCGCCAGCAGTCAGAGGGCTGCTGGGGATCAGGACGGTGCTCAGTGGAAGGCTGATGATGAGCCTCTGGAGTCGTCCCTTGGGCAGCAGATGTTGGATGTCCAGTGGGATGTGCGGGAGGATCTGGCAGAGATCCATGAGGGTTTGTGTGCCATGGTCTCCGTTATGGAGGAGTCCATGCGGAACATAAGCACTGCGGTGACTGTCATGGCCGAGCGCACTGCCACCTCCATTGAGAGTGGTGACTCTCATGGAGAGGCAGCTCCAGGGACAGAATCAGTGGTTCCTGGGGTTGCGTTTGGACCAGCAAGCCCTCAAACAGGCACTGAGCTCAGGTGGTCAATGCCATTGTGGGAGATGGATGAGGCATCTAGTATCCCAGCTATTTGCCCGTCCATCAATGGTGAGGAGGGAGGTCCAGAGTGACCTCACATTGGCACATGAGCTGCCTATCATCTCTGTGGGCTCCTCTCAGGGTGCTCTGGATGACGGCAGCAGCTCCTCTGCCCCTCTGCCAGTGACCGTGGCATCTGATGAGGCTGCGATGACTGAGGAGATGCCTCCAAGACGGGGCCAACACAGGCTCCACTGACCAGAGGACGACCGCCAAGGTCATCAAAGCCAATAGGACAGCAGGAACAGCAGGCTGCCTCCAATGCCAGTGCCAGTGAGAGGGGAGGGGCAGCAAAACTTAGCACTTGCAAGCGTAAGTTAAACGCATCGTGAGCACAAGAGGGACAGGTCACGGGTTCATTGTGTGTTAATTTATGTTTACTTTATCTATACTGGTCTAGGGGTGAAGACCAGAGAAATTTATGTAAATAGTTTGGAATTGTAAAATGAGATAAATTTTGATTTTGTCATCACGGCCTGAGCATGCTTCACCTTTTTATTTTATTGATGCAGGGTATGCCAGTATGTAATGCTGGCTGTAAGTGGCTCTGAACTTTATTGCACAGGTGATGAGTGTTCTTTGTGTTCAAATTAAAGGGTCCTTTCAGACATCCAGGATGGAGGTGGCAGCCCTGGCATGCGGTTGAAGCTTATCTTTGGTAGCCTAGCTGAAGGAGCGTTGGATCAAGGCATCCCTGGTGTCCCTGTCTCCCTGGAGGCTACCAAGGTCTAGTTCCACGTCCTCACTATTCTCCTCACCATGCTCCTCTTCTGACTCACTACTGGACTCATCATTTGTGGCCTGTGCAGCTGTGTCAAGATCCTCTTCTTCCAATGGGTCCCCCCTTGCCAGTGCCAGATTGTGGAGAGCACAGAATGCAACCACTTTCCTGCCCTGGGGGGTATTGCAGTGTACCCCATGAACCTGCTCTGGGGGTATTGCAGTGCACGCCATGAACGGTCCAGGCATCGGAAGCACATCTTGAGGAGACCTATGGTCTTCTCTACCACTGCCCTTGTGGAGGCATGACTCCTATTGTAACGCTTCTCTGCCTCTGTTCTTGGGTGGCGGAGAGGCATCATAAGCCACCTCTTCAATGGATAGCCCTTGTCACCCAGCAGCCATCTATCCAGTCGGGCTGGAGCACTGAAGATCCTCGGCACCTGTAAGCTGCCAGGTTACTGTGCACAGACTTGCAAAATCTGCATCCTGTTGTCACACAGTAGCTGCATATTCATAGAGTGGAATCCCTTCCTGTTGACGAAGGTGCCCGGCTGACCCGCTGGCACCTTGGTGGCCACTTGTGCAGTCAATGGCACCTCGGACACGGGGGAACACAGCAATCGCTGCAAAGCCTCTTCCTTGCTAAGCCTGGCTGGCCTCATCTGTGCGGTAAAGAATAACGGTCAGTATCCACCTGACAGACCATCGGTCACCAGCTTGATGTAACTGTGAATAGCTGATTGGGAGACTCGACACAGGTCCCAAAATGAGCCCTGGAAAGAGCTGGAGGCATAGAAGTTGACCTTCAGAGCCACTGGTATAGGGTGTCCACCCACACAATCAGAACTGATCTCAGGCCCATTCATCTGGCAAATGGAGGTCACTTTCTCCTTTGAAAGGCGAAGCCTCCTTCGGCATTGCACTTCGGACATATTGAGGTAGCTGCATCGCTGCCTATAAACCCTGGCAGCAGGATAGTGACGTCTTCTGTGATTCCTTCCGCCTTGGGCTACCTGCTGGCCCTGCGTCGCTTGTGCCTGCGACTCTCCTCCCACAGGTCATTCCCCTGGAAGCTGCATTAGGACTCCTGGCCTCCTCCCCCTTCTGCCCATCTCTTCCTCAGAGGAGGCGGTGCCTCCAGCGTAGACCACAATCCCTATTACCAGGGTAACAGAAGGCTGTCTGATACCCGGAAGGGTCCACAAGGCCTGAATCCTCTGGGGGCCTTGGAGATACCAGAGTCCTGAAATGAAGCTTGGAAATGCTAAGAATGAAGCCCCGAACAGAGATGAAGCTGCCAAATACAAATAAGTCACCAGCAGCAAACTATCTACCAAACTCTTCACTACTCAGACTGGCAATGCTGCTGACACTTTTTATCCTGCCCTTGGATGAGGTTTTTGAAAATGTCGGCTGGCTGCCTGCCCGTTTTGCCCGAGCGACGAGCGTGAAATTGCACGGCAACAAAAAAAAGCCGTCAATTGGACTGTGAATGGCCTTAAGTAGCCTCTTAATTAGTGGCGGGCACGGCTCCAGAACCCACGCACGCCCGCTGAGCGGAATATTGCGCGAATGTGTCATGGCGCCGGGTCGCTCGCCTGACGCCATCACGTGCTACATTATGCCTGATCGGGTGGGGCGCACGTCTGCCCTTAGGACGTAAAATTCTGCCCCATATGCCTGAAACCCATCCTATTTTTGGTCCATTTCCTTTATCATCTTCTCAAAATCATGATAAAGAAAAAATCTACAACGAATGGAAAAAATGCTCTGAAGCACATCAGATTTTGTCCTTGATCTCAGAAATATTCAGTTATGATGGGCAGGTTTAATTGGCCTGATGGGGTCTCACCCACTGGTCAGAGAACCGGCGGGGACACCCCCTCACCACCACCGTCAGTTCCATGGGGGAGGCCTGATGGTATTAAGTGGTCGAGGTTGGGTTTTCCATGGGATTCAGGATCCCTGTAGAGCAAATCCTCTCACCAAGAGCGGTTGACCAATCAGAGGCTGGCAGTTCCTAATTGCTGTTAGTGCCATCAGGAGCAGTGACAGTTTCATGCAATGTACACACCAGGGTCCCAGGAATGACCAAGTTACCTCAGGCCAAAGGTGAGTGAGGGCAGGATGGGGCTCACTGGGAGGGGTTTGTGGGGGGTGGGGGGCTTCATCTGAGGCAAAGGCAAGGGGGCATCTTTCAGTGTCCATCCTTCTCGAGGCTGGGTCCCTCGATTGGGCAGAAAGTGCCTGATAATGAGGGATTCCTTCTTGAAGCTGCTGGCAAACTCAACAGGGTTTTCTGGACAGCCTTCAAGGGGCGCAGGAAAGCTGTGAGGCCTCCATTTAATCTCAGAGCCACCACTAAGTTGTGGTGGGCTCGGGGATAATGGGTATCAGTTGGCTCATTAATGAGCCTAATTGACATCCCACTGCCGGCAGCCAGGAATCCTGTGTCAGCTCCTTCTGCCCTCTGAGTTAATTGGGGGAGATTTTGCCGCCGTCAGGAAACTGACAGGGACCCACGACTGCGATTAAGTGGGCCTAGTGCCATGGTTCCCACCATGATGGGCTGAATTACATAGCCCGATGTGTCTCATCTCCTCTCACATTGCCCTGGAAAGTTCAAGATTTCCCAAGACAAATGACTCTTGACCTTTACCTATAATCCCTCGTTATCCAATTTATGTGTGCGTCTCTGAATTTCTGAATTTATTCCCACCTGATCACTACCTTCCACCATACTATCAGCCTCAACTGGGAACCTGCTTCCTCCCTGCTCTCCCTTCACCTGCCTTCTTTGAATGAGTGTCTAATACTGCCTCAATGTTTAATTTATTCTTATTTGTTTTAAATGTAGCTCATTTCTTCTGTACCAGTTTTTATTCTGGATGGATTCCCAGCTATTAGTTAAGGTAGAGTTTTTGAACTCAAGCCATGCCACTGGCCATTAATTTACCTCCTCAGCTGTTTTGGTGAGCCCCTTCCTCTTTTACAAATACTGGAAGTATATCCGGGAACAATATTTTGCATTCTTTATCTTTAAGTTCTGAATCAATATTCTTATTTGAACACTCTAATATTCCACACCTAGTCTTGATGTAATGTCATTGACTATTAGCATTATAAACAATGATGATGAGCATAACAAACTTTGTTTATTATTCCTTCATTAGCCATGTCACTTCAACAGTTGCTCACACACCAAAGCTTTTAAATTGACATGTATTGCTTAGGATGACCTCATTTATATTGCAATCCATATAAATTCTACATTACTCCTAAAGGCAGCATCTCAGAAAGCTTCAACCTGACTTACATTAGTCACAGAATGCCCATTTAGGTTTCGGTGGGTGGGGTCAGTTAAAGTCCAATTAAATATTCAAAACTGCAATTTAAAACAGCTGTGTAATTTATAGATAAAACTGCGTGTTGCTGCTGACATTTATAAGCATTCATTGAACCTTCATACCTCCTAACAACACTCATGCCATCAGCACAAATCTAAAATTACTTTGGTGAGCTGGCATTTATATTTCCAAATGCTATCTTGATGGATTGTAATCTTTGTTCTACAGATGCAAATCCTAACTCAGCTTGAAAACATTCTGCTGTTAAAAATCTGTTTCAAGTCTGAAATCTTCTTTTCCTTTGTACTTTGCCTTCTTATCCAGAAAATTATTTCTTACTGTCAGTCAAAGGAGTGTAAAATGTTATCACTTATGGCAAACTGCAGTCTCCTCTTGAAATCATCTTTTTTCATAGATAATCTAATACTGCCAGAAACATTTTAAGTGTTGCCTCAGAGTTTTTTCCTGTGAAAATCACAAGCTTCCCTTTCAGTAAATTATCTTGCGCTACCAGAGTTGTCAAGAACGTTGGCTTCAAAAGCTTTTTAATACAAATGCACTATTTACTTTGTTCAATTGATGCTGTTTTTTAAAGTCATTCTCCCTTTGCCAGCTGAAGCTGATCGATCTCTGCTTCTTTCCAATTCAATAATGTCCCTAATCGCCCTTGAGAAGGTGGTGGTGAGCTTCCTTCTTGAGGTGTTGTGGGACAGGTAATCCCAGCATTCAGAGCGATGTGAATAAACCCAAATCATGGTCAAGTCACGCCATGGCAACTGATCATTCTGCCCCTGCACCTGGAGTTATTGAATTACCTGGGTTAGGTAAATCCAGGGAAATCGGATGGGAGGAGTGCTGTCTCCCAATAGAACCGGCCTGATCGTCCGCCCAGTATTCGTTGGAATCCAATAGGTGCAGGAACAGGAAAAGTTACCCCGTAATCTCAGACTCAATTGCATATTGGCCACAAAAAAAAGCATATAAGCAACAAAGAGGTAGGAATAGCCCAAGATACAAGTGAAAATAATTTGCAGAAGCCAGTAGAAGTATAGGCAGAGAAAATGAATAATTACGGAAGAGGCAAGGAAGGGATAGTGAATGACTTGGGGAATGACGATTATCAGCTGGTATTCAACAGCAGATCTCTGAACAAGTGAGGGAATACCATTAGTTTAATGTAGGATAGGTTCAAAATATTTGAACTTTAGGATCAGAATTACGTGACCTAATGGATGTGCACACAATGGAGATGGTAGCAGTTGAAATTGGAAATCCAATAACGTTACCTGAAAAAGTATAAGGTTTAACAGCAGTTGTGTATTACATGATTGTTCATGATCATCAAATCAAATTTAGTTGAAAACATTGTGAACATGAAGAGTAAGATAATATTTTGGTGCAAAATTTGGATGCCTAGTGGTGTTACTGAAGCTGAGTGTCCTCCTGAGGGTGCATGCTGCAGCGTCAGCCACAGGTCATTTTGAACTGTTTCTTTGGCCAGGATTTTCCAGCCCCATTGCAGGCGGTGCCCCAGCCAGAAGTCCATCGACTTGCGGCTAGACCGGAAGATCCCAGCGGTGGGTGGGTAAGGATAATCCCACCCTTTGAGTGCAAAGTATCTGAAAGTACTCTGGAGTGTTTTTGAAGGCGTTGCTGTGAGTTCCTGGATTTGACGGTGAGTGTTGTTGCATCCTCACAGAGATGACAGAGTAGGTGACACAGATAGGTCCACACAATGGCTGCAACAGGTTTAGGGGCAGCAGTTGATTACAGCATGATGGGAAGATGGAGCAGAGGCTGTTGAGGGGGCAAGCTCTGCACCCTGCTAAGTTAAAACTGATGTCCTCTATGCTACTTGACAGTGAAAGGATGCAGGCCAGCCACTGAACTTAGCACCTCAGTGTGCACATCCATCAATGCTCTATTGTACACTTCCCCATCAAGTTCCTCATTTAAGTCCCCTGCGGCAGAATTCATCTGCCACCTTGCCCTTTAGTGAGCTGACCCACAAACAATGCTTACCCTGATGGTCACACTATCTACAGCTTGCTCACCATTGCAGATAGCTGGATGAGGGTGAGCCTGGAGTTGAGAAGGGGTAGGGACATACATTTATGTTCAATGTTCCTAGTGATGCCAGATGCCTTGGACTCTGTCATGTGTTTTCATGATGCAGAGAACTATCTCCTCCATAGGGCCCAGGAGATGCTAGCTCTGCTCTCTTCTATTGTGCCCTGCAAGAGAGAAAGAAGAATATCAGTGAGCTTTTTGGTTGATGAGTCGGCCACAGCTGAATAGCTAGAAGAATGTGTATGCAGGTTGGTGTGAGGCTGGCATGATTGATAGGTATGTGAGGGTCAGATGGAGTATTTGGAGTTAGGTGTGGGTCCCAAGTGCCAGGGACCATTGCTGGGTGAGTTATGGGCGTGGGGTGCATTTAACATTGTGAGACAGTGGTATTGTGGTGGGTAGGAGATTTCATGCGAAGATGCATTCACTGACCTTGACCACCAACACAGGGTTATTAGACTTCTTGTGGCATTGCTGCCAGGCTCTCGGGTCCAGGTCCTGGGAATTGACCTGCTCATACTCTCAATTAGGCCTGTTCATGAGTTTACTTGGTGTACAATGCAAAATGATCTGATCAGGCTAGCCATTATCCTGCAGGATGCCTTTGATGCCCCTATTTCAGCATCAAGCTTGCATAGTGAGCAGATGGCAAAGAACTCAGTTGCATGAGTTGCTGAGTTCATAAATTCAATGAATTCACACAATGGTGGCGGGTCTAGATCATCATGATTTAGTGCTGCAGCGCAAATATCTATGGCTTCCTTAAGTGGAACATTGGTGAATAGGCTAGCAATGTCAAATGAGCACATGGACACAGAATTGCTATTGATATTCAAAGCCTATATGGTCTTCGCAAATGTGAAGGAGTCCTTTACCATGTGTATGTGGAAAACTTGCTCAAAACTGGTTGTAACAATTCAGCCAGCTATTTGGCCAATTCATGTTGTGCAGAACCGGTCATAGGTAAGGTAGGATGTAAAGGGACATCACTTTTGTGTGTCCTGGGCAGTCCATACATACATGGAAGCAGTGAGCGTGAGGACAAACCCTTTCATAGATATCACGCAGCAGCTCATCGCTCTTACTTTTGAGCAAGGCTGCCTGATCATGTTGAGTGGCAGGCCCAATGGATACATTTTTGGACTCTTCATTAAGAATGGCATGTATTTTGTCAATACAGTCACGCTTGTTAAGGTGGACTATTCCCATCCCTTTTCAGGTTTGCTGATGTGTATGTCTGTATTGTTGTTAAGGCTATAAGACACGTGTTGCATGTGTAAGTCAGACAGGTCATTTGGAATCCCGCAATATGCATGCACCAGATCAGCTAGGTGCGCTTTCAAGGATCCAGTGTCTTCAGTGGACACTGGTTTATGACAGGATAGTTGAGAATAGAGGAGTTTGAATTCAGCAAATACGCTTTCCTGTTTGATTTGGGATGAAGGAATACCAAAATTGAAACCATGTGCCAGAAGAAACTACTCAATTCCTAAGAGTATGTGGTCAGAGATTTGTTACGTGTTTAGTGGCATCATTAATTGCATTGCGAAACTGTTTCTGTTAAGTGAGTTTTTACTGCAGGCATGTTTCAAACAGATACTGTTTATGGCATGGTCATATATTGAAGCAATATAGTGGTATAAATGGATCAAATCCAAAAATGAAAGACATTTGCGCACCTCAGGTCAAGTTTAGTGTAGGGTGCGGTATAAATTAGTAACCCTAGTAACATTCTGCTCAGTAAAAACGGAAAATGCTGGAAAAACTCAGTAGCTCTGACAGCATCTGTGGAGAGAGAAAGAGTCAACTTTTCAAGTCTGCATGATTCTTCTTCAGAAGGAGAGTCATGTAGACTCAAAACTTTGACTCTCTTTCTCTCTCCACAGATGCTGTCAGACATGCTGAGTTTTTCCAGCATTTTGTGTTTTTATTTCATATTTCCAGCATCTGCAGTATTTTGCTTTTAACAATCTGTTCAATCTGATCACGCATAAACGCTCGCTCGAGTGTGGGACTGTGTCTCACTTCAGCATTAAAGATGCTTTTGGATTATTAGATGTGATTCCATGATTGGACAACATTTGCTAAATAATCCTCAGTGTGCTAAGAATTATGCTGACAACCAATTTACGATTGTCAGCCAGGCTCACTGTGTGGTGCATTTGTGTACTGGAAGCTACATATAATAATAGAGTGCCCTGTTCTTTACAAAGAAATAACATGTGTACACATTGTGCCTATTTCAGCTAAACAAAATAAGTGACAGCCATTCACTGACTCATTCCTCAGGGCAATTCCTTGTCCAGAGTCAAGCTTTCTGGTTTAAATTTCAAACAATGCTTGGCAATTAACTGTCAATCACCATCACTGGTGCATTTTCCATGGCAACACCTCTTGCAATCAGAGTCCACTTGCCAAGCAATCGGCACTTTCTCCCCATATGGTATAAATTGTTGTTTCCCCTTTATTGGTATTCTTGCAGTGTCCTGATGAGTACAAGATGAAAAGCTTCAACATCTCTCTTTTCTCAGCAATACTCAAGTTCTGCACTACCAAATTACTATTTTCGATTATTATTAAATGTATAGCTGTTTTAACGATGCAAAAGTCACACTACAGAAGTTTTATAAACAGTTGTGACAAAATATGATCAGCTAATTTATTCATGGTCTTGTATTCATGCAAACTTGATTTCACAAGATAACAATATAGATATAAAATTGGTTTTTGTGGTCACCTGTACAGATTGAATATATAGACAATCGAGACCTTAACTTGGATGTTCTATAACATCTGGAAAGATTACATGCTGCTCATTTTATCAATGAATAAAAAGCAAAACCATGTAGAAAATTTTTGGCAGAAATCTCAAGACATTTAAGTTCAGAACTACAGGTATCCAAAATGAATTGCAGGCAGTAACCTAATTGATTGGATGAAATGGTTCATGTTTAGAATAATGAAGTCTAGGAGCAAGTTACAAACTATTTTTAATTTAGAAGTCCAGATGGTTTATACATAGGATAATGGATATCTGGGAGCGATTATAAGAGTGTTATCTAATTGATGGGTCCTGAGAAAGTTAACTTTTCAATTATGGCAGAGCAAGAGATTGAATACGAAGAAAATAAATAGAAGAGTCATACAGACTCAAAACATTAACTCTGTTTCTCTCTCCACTGATGCTGCCAGACCCTGCTGGGATTTCCCAGCATTTTCTGTTTTTATTACTAGGAAATTATTTTTATTACGAGCTGTTTCCTACACAATATAATAACAGGCTAAAAAAAGCTTCCCTTTTAAACACGTTGGGGTAGACATTTGTTTTCTCTGCCTGAGCATTAAATCTCACCTTTACAAAATCCAAAAAGTGGGAACTAATGGGATCGATCTCATGCCCTTGCTAGGACCCACCAGATTATTTTTCTTCCATTAATTTCAGTTTCAGATTTGCTATGTGTTCTTGTCATCTTTTGGCTCCCAGACGTTGTTAATAATCACACTTTATAGGCAGAGAGACCAATTAACTGAACAAACAGTGGTAGTTCATTGGAACTAAGAGGAGAGCACTAACACCATGTATGCTTCTTCAATCACCTCCAGCTGTAGACTTCCTGTTACCCAAGAAGCCCACACTGTGTAGTCATTGGTCAATACAGTCACATGATCAACTAACTACATTCTCTTAAGTGTACATAGCACTCCACTTTACCACAACTGCTGCGTTGCTGGCTGTTTCTTATCAGGCCATCCCTTGATTACTTGCTGAAAGAGCATCTGTAACATTTTTGCTGATCTCATCTCCAGTTTGACTGAATTTTGGTGGTGTTCCATTCACTAGGGCTTGGATCTTTATACCTAGATCTTGTATTTTGTGTTTTTCCTGTGGAGACAACGAAATAGGGTCTCTGCCACCACCATTTCTCTTCCTGGCTTATATTTAGAGTGAAATCGTAATGCCGAAGCCTCAAAAGTGACGTTTGCATTCTTGCAGTTACTTCACACAGATTCTCCTTGTAGATCTGTTCCAGTCAACGATGATCACTCTCCACTATGAACTTTCTCCCATAGAGGTATGTTTGGAACTTCTCACATCCATACATGACTACCAAAACTCTCTCTCTATGTGGGCATACTTGGTCTCAGCTGAGGTTGGAGCTTTGGATGCAAATGCTATTGGTTTTCCCTCTTGTATTATCAAGGCAACTACTTGCACAGTGACCGGCTTCTTTCTGTTGTAATATGACAGACTTGTCTCCTGACATATTTCCTTTTTAAGCTTGTTGAAACTTCTGTCGTGTGACTCTGACCACTGGTATTCTATAGGCAGGATTTTGGGTTGTCGGGTGGTTGGGCAGGAAATGGTACATTGCCCGCGATTGGCCCCCCAACCGTGATTTCACGCTGGCTGGCACACTGAAAGGCTCAGCGCTGCTGGGCTGGGAGAGGGAGGAGGGTGAGCACAGAAGTCTGCGCAAATGCGGGGGAGTGCACACTGAAATCTCCCTGAAGGCAGAGAGCTGCCTCAGGGAGCTGAAGAATTTCAAAATCAAAAATAAAGATTTTGAAAATCTTTAAAAAAATTACCCCACATAGGACTCACTCAACTGAACATAAACATAATAAAATTATGCCAAAACATTTTTAAAATTAATGTTGGAAACCTCATCCCACCTGTGGATGAGGTTTCCTCAAAATTGCAAAGGCCTGCTTGGCCCATTTGCCCGCCTACCAACCATAAGGTTGGACGGGCAGCAAAACATCTCTCTCAATTAATACTTTAATGGCCTTAATAGGCCTTAACAGAGTGCTCAAAGACATCGGGATGCTCGCCCGATATCATTGTGCGCTATTTTACGCCCAATCACGTGCCTGCCCGCAGGACATAAAATTCTGCCCTATATCTTCTTTCACCAGCTCCCACAGGTTTGCTGTGTGCTCTGACATGTGCAGTATGAAGGAACTCATGTATTGGATCAAGCCAAGGAAATTTTTCAACTCTTCCTTATTGCTTGGGGCTTCCTTCTCATAGGTAACAATGATCCCTTCAGGGCTCGGCTTGATTCTGTCAGGTGTGTACGCCATTCCAAAGAATGGGCATTCTGTCACTTTCACAATGACTTGTCGGTGTTTAACTTGATCCCAGATTTCCTGATTCTCTCCATGGCTTCATGTAGATACTAGTCATGATCTTTTTCATCTACACTGTATACCAGGATATCATCTGCTTTGATGACTGCTCTTTTGCATACCCTGTATGTCTCATCTACTTTCTGCTGGAACACATCGTGACTCCCATTAAGGCAAAATATAGATGCAGGAATTTGTACTGTTCAAAGCGTATGTTGAAGGTTGTTCACAGCGAAGACTGTGTCTAGTTTCACATTCCAGTAGCCATTTCTGGCATCGAGCTTGCTGAAAACTTTTGCCCCTGTCAGTGCTGATGTGATCTTTTACAGTGGTGGAATGGGATGCTGATCCCTCTTAATGGCTTGGTAGGATCATTGGGATCCAGGCAAATTCTTAGTTGGCTTCTCTCTCACTACGATGGAATTTACCCAACCCGTAGGCTCTGTCACTCTGGTGGTCACCTTCTTTTCTTCCCTCTCTTGGAGCTCTCTTTCAAGCTTCCCTTTTAATCCTATTGGTAATTTATGTGGGGGAGGAATCACTGCTTTCACCGTTGGGTCAATAGTGATGGGATACTCAAAATCTTCAAAGCATCCAGCTGTCTCATCGAAACACTCTGGTTGCATTTGCACCAGATCTTCTTTGCATCTGATCAGAGGGTGCTTTTCAATGGGTGTACTCTCTTCAACCATCAATGTCGCCTCCTTTACCTCATGGCTTACTGAGATAATCTGCAGCTTTTCATAACTGCTCATCCCCAGGATAGCAGGACCATCTGTTTCAATAGTGTAAAACATACAGCTAACATCTTTGCCTTTGCACATTCCTGTGATTTGGCTTGTTCCCAGCTGTTGAACCTCAGTTCCCCCCCATAAGCCATTAGCACGATGTTGCTCGGTTTCAGAGCACCTTTCTTAGGATAACCATTTTCTTCCAAATTTTCAGGAAAGATCTTCTGGTATAGTCCGAGCAGGATGATGTTACTCTGCGCTGCGGTATCAATCTTCACCTTCAGATTCATTGTTGTGGGCTTTTTTCTCACCCTCCTCCTAATTTGAACAGTTGTGTGAATTTCTTTTCTCTGGGAACTGTTGCATCCAGCCACTTCATGTCGTAATATGGTTCCTATATCTATTGTGTTCTCAGTCTCACCATCATCTTTCAGGATATGGAGGTTTTGGTTTCTTTTCCTGTCCATTTGGCCTGTTGCCCTGGCTCATGTGTCTTGTCTACCACCTCATTTTGTTCTGCACATCTTTTATCAGTGATTGGTCTTTCCACAAGCTCCATATATGGGACATTTCTAACTGTCTGTGAATTCATGTGATAATCCACAATTCCTGCACGTCCTTTTCTCTGTTTGATATACATTCTTTTGTTGCTGCTGCACTGCATCAATCTTGCTGCCCTTCTGCTGCTCAACTGAAGGCTAGCCGCTTGGGTAGTCAGTGCCTTCATCCGTCTGCTTGTGGCTTTGTGTAATCTGGCAGTGCCTACAGCCTGTGATGTTGTGAGCTCGTCCTTCCTGATTAGCGCTTTCTGCACTTCAGGGTGTGCAGAACCCCATATTAGTTGATCCATCAGCCTTTCATCTATGTCCTCAAACTTACAATTTCTAGCTGCATTTTTAATCTTGTTACAAAGTTATCACTCGGTTCAACTAATTCCTGTTTGAGGCCTTGAAATTCATACTGGTAGGTCTGATGATTTGATTTTAGCTAGAGATTGGTGCTGAGTTTTTCAAAAATTTTGACTGGGTCTTTGCTGTTCTCTTCAGTAAACTCCCAGCTGTTAAATAAACTTAATCCTATATCTCCTGCCCAAAGAAAGATATAGCTGACCCTCTCTTCATTGTTAGTGCCTTTTAGGAAACTACTAAATGTCAATCTGCACTTTTGCTTAAACTTCACAAATGTTTTGATGACATCATCAAATTCATTGTGGGTTGTAGTTGTGCACACAGTGCTGTGCCGGGTGACATTTCATTTGTCGTCTTCACATGATTACACTAAGTTTATCTTCTGGCACTAATGTGTGTTGATTTTTCAAATCAGCACTAAATTAATTTAAGAAGCTTTAGCGTACTCACAGACACTTGCTGCCACCATGCTATGTGGTCTTGTTGTCTTTTGGCACCCAGATGCTGTTAATAATCACACTTGAAATTTGTCAAAATCAGAAACTCTTCATGTTTAATTTTGCCATGCTGTCTGGTTCAAAAAAAGAACCGGATTGAACAGTTTATGTACCCATCACTTAAGTCTCTAGTGCAGCTGTGAAACATGGCTCCCTGGAACACTCACACATAGCACATTGGTTCCTAACTAAGTAGTTCCCAGCTCTTTACAGACATTTACAGATAACAGAACAATATACAAGCATTTGACCGATCATTTACCCAATTGGCTGATCAAACTCCATATTGGCTCTATTGCACCATGTGTCTCTTAGATTATTCTGCTGTAATGAGATATATCAGCCCTGAATTTCCTTTATGGACATTGTTTGGGACAATTTGGGCAGAGCACCTCAGAAGATTGCTTCTCCATAATCACAACTTCCTCTTGATCCTAATTTAAATACTACAGGCTTAGAGGCACACTATTGGATGCAATCACGAGGAAACAGGAAGCGTAGGGGCTTCTGGCATTTAAAAACATTTCTTTGAGGCAGTGTTGGTGTTGCTGGCAAGGCCAGCATTTGTTGACCAAACCTATTTGCCCTTGAACTGAGTTGCTTGCTTGGCCATTTCAGAGGGGCAGTTAAGATCAATCACATTGGTGTGGGTTGGAATCACATGCAGGCCAGACCAGGTAAGGATGGCAGATTTCCTTCCCTAAAGGACATTCATGAACCAGTTGGGTTGTTACAACAGTCAGTGATAGTTTCATGGTCACCACTACTGAGACTAGCTCTCAATTCTAGGTTTTAATTAATTGAATTTAAATTCCACAGCTGCCATGGTGGGATTTGAACCCTTGTCCCTAGCATTAGCTTAGACCTCTGGATTACTAGTCCAGTGACATGACCGCAACACCACTGTCTCCCCATGTTAGAGGCAGCAGTCCCCTTTAAGAAGCAAGCACAAAGTTAAGTGCCTCATCAAAAAGGTAACATTGATTTTTTTTGTGGATCAGTTGGTAGCTAATGAATTTTAAAACATGCTGAAAGCCATTTAGGTCAGTCAGATGCTCTCATTTGCATTTATGTGGTTTTATCAATAATTGAAATGTGTCATCCCCTGTGAGCTTGCTGCGCTGCCACTGTTGGTTTTGCAGAAGTACCCCAAGCAATAGCCTGGGGACCCCTGCAGTCTGTCTTGAAATGAATTGTTAGAAGGACGACACCCTGGTGACAAGCAATATGGAAAAGAGGGAAACAAATAAAGAATCATGGTGCAGCAATAGAAAGCGCATGCTGACTTGACTTGGATTTATTTTTTTATTCAAAGTGCCATAGAATAATTACCTAGTCAGAAGGTGAGAGAAATTTTGTTCTGTGCTAGGCAAACAGAGGCTCAGGAGATGAAAAGGCAAATTTATTCAGCCATGGTCAAGGGTGTTCTTTCATCATTCTCTAAATATGTTATATCACAGTGAGGCAGATAGAGGGGGTCTGGGGCAATCATGAACTGTGACTGTATCACTCAGTTATATGATTAACACTGTTCGGTGTCAAAACTACTCTTCGTTCAAAGGACCAAAGATAAAGGCCTTTTTTGGCAATTCCAGTCTGCTACTTTAAGCCCCAACACTCCTAAATGGCAGTTGAGGAAGAAGTAAAGCTGATCTGATTAGGGACCACCAATATTTAAAGAGAAATATGAACACCTAATCTGCTTGTTGCTTTCTTTACCACAAGACGCTACAGGGACCACTGTAGGTCCTCCCACTAGTTTCAAATTTGGCAATTTTACAGTTTCTGTCCCCTCACAAGATTCAAACTGGGACTAAGCCTCATCCACATTCCATGCAGTGAATGATGAAGTTAGGATTTTAAAACAAAAACAGAATTACCTGGAAAAACTCAGCAGGTCTGGCAGCATCGGCGGAGAAGAAAAGAGTTGACGTTTCGAGTCCTCATGACCGTTCGACAGAACTAGGTGAGAAGTTAGGATTTTACTCTGCTTATAGTTCAGGTCTATCTAACTGTCATTTACAATGGCTGTCTTTTCCCAGTGAGCCGCAAACCACGCGAGGTCCAAACTCAGCAAACACCCAGCTGAATTTAAGTTCCATCATCTCCATGATGACACAGCCTGTGCTGGACTGTCCTCAATACAACCTTTAGATTTATTATTCCTCATTTACAATTTCTTCTTTGATCTGATAAAGTAAATGGGTTTTATAACCTTTCAGGGTTAACTAAATCCTTGTAAACTAATTTAGCTCTAACACACAAAAGAAAAACATCTCCCTGGACCGCCATTACTGCAAGCTTTGCAGATATCACATCTCCAGCTTTTTATCTAAGCAAGCCCACTTGCTGTATTATAGCTCTATTTCTTCTATTCTGACATTATTAAACAAATATGGGTCAAATTTTTAATTGACACTTCTCTAGGTGTTCTGGTAGTCTTTAAAACCCAGCATTTTAATTACCTTACCTTTATAACTGTTAACCTCTTAAGACAACATAGCTCCAACCTTTTAAGTGTAATCGGCTCCAAGGTGGCTCTAATCATATTTATCCCATTTTTGACAGTTAAACTTTAATTCCTAAAACTAAAAGTTATATATTAAAACAAATGAGTTATGAACTAGATATTTGCAACTCTCCTCTGCCAACATTGCTCATTATTCCAAGATCATCCTGGAAAGCAAAGCTAATCTTCTCCACTGCAAATTGTGCTTTTAGACTTCTCCTCCCTGCCTCCTCCAACAAATGCGCAGAGTTCATGGACTTCTTTGTCGCTAAGCTTAAGACCATTAGTTTAGCTGCCTCTCTAGCTTTCCTCCCTCCCCCTAGCCCATCAAATTTCTCTGAGGTGCTCCTTCCTGCCTCAGCCCTGAAATTGTACCTTTCTCTAGTTTCTCTACTATGAAAAGGACGTTTTGCCCGCTGGCTGCAATGGCAGCTTTTGCGCTGCATCGTCCAATTCCCGGCACATCCCACCTCATTAATAATGCATTCCCGGGAAACACACTGGGTCACTGGTGGGGCTGCCTCTGATTCACCCAGCCCGCCGTCACCTCAGGCCTTCAGTAACCTGGGCACCATATTTAAAGGGGGCCCCTGAACAGAGTTAGCACTCTCTAAGGCATCAGAAGCTTCTGCAAAGTCATGGTGCCCAAAAGGAGGAAACACGCTGCCAGCAAATGTACTGATGCCTCCCTCGGGCACCTACTGGATGCTGTGGAGGCCTGACTTGAAGTCCTGTACCCCAGCTCTGGGAGAAGACCAGCAAGCAATGTGACCAATCCAGCATGGGAGATGGCAGCGATGGTCAGCACCAATGCCCTGCAAAAGAGGAGAGCCACCCAGTGTTGAAAAAGGATGAATTGTCTCCTCCATTCTGCCAGGTTAAGTCACTCTTCTTATCATTCTTACACTCACAAACAGATCACACATCCACAGGGATCTCACTCATTACTAGCTCAATGCGCATCACCGTTCACTCTCTCACATACACCTTTATCTGCCCTGCAGGTCATGTCCTCATCCCATCCATGGCACCACTCAGCACCCCACATGCCAGGCACCCTTATCATCTGGCCTGGCAAGCATCCTCCTGACAATCTCTCCATTTGCCTTCGTGCAGAACAAGCTGGCACACAACTAAAGGGAGAAGTCGCAGACTGGTGGAGGAATGCCTGACATCAAGGCAGTCACAGACTTTGAAAATAGAGTCATCCACCTGGCCTGCACTGATCTGTACAGTTCCTGTGCTGATGGTAAGGTCGCAGTGCTGAACCAAGTGAGGATCCAGCAGTGCAGCATCCATCAGCCAACCATGCTGTGAGTCAGTTCCCCTGTTCCACAGCCCCCTGCCATGCACTAATTGTCTCTCCTTGCTTTCGTAGGCACATCTGGGAAGCAGCTGAGGGAGTCCATGAGCCAGGTCCTCAACTCAATACCCGAAGACACCTCGGAAGAAGAATCTGATGATACCCTAACTGAAGACCTGTCACAGTGTTCACCCACACCCTCCACCAGTGCAGAGACACACACCTCATTTGGACCTGGTTCTAGGATAGCCTCGGGGTCACAATCTGGTGAGCACATCTCATTTCAGGCGGCAGCAGGGGCTTGCCAGGTTTCCAGCACTCGGACAACCGCTGGAGGCCAGAAACCTGCTGAGTCCAAGTCAGATGAGGAGCCTCAGAACTCAGTCATACCTCAGTTGCTTGAGCTGCAAAGGCAAGCTCAGGACCATCAAGAAGGGATGTCCGCTGCACTCCTCAGATTGCAAGGCATGATGGAGGAGTCCGTCTGCCAGCAGTCTGAGATGATAGCACCAGCAAGCCAATGCACTGAGGTCAACACTGGTAAGATGGCAGCCACTGTGCAGACCTTGGTCCAGGGCATCGGTCCTGCACTGCTGCACAGGCTGAACTCCATCGCTGATGCCATAGTGGGCCTCCAACAGTGTCAATGCGAGAGGGGTGCAGGGCAGCTCCATCTCACGCCAGCTTCCCCTTCTCCTCAAAGAGTCAGCCAGGGGCCCTCAAACACATATAGGGAGGAGGATCAGCAGGTGCACACCCGGGGACCATCCACCCAGGTGACTTTGGGATTGTCCGGCCCATCCAAATCCCCTCTTCCTGTCATCCCAGCAGCTCCAGCTCCACAGGCTGAGGAGGATGTCACAAAGAAGGACCTGGAAAGCAGTCTGGGGCCCTCCAGGTC
This sequence comes from Carcharodon carcharias, assembly GCF_017639515.1. Classification (NCBI taxonomy): domain Eukaryota; kingdom Metazoa; phylum Chordata; class Chondrichthyes; order Lamniformes; family Lamnidae; genus Carcharodon; species Carcharodon carcharias. The sequence continues at coordinate 33,181,004 of NC_054468.1, read as the reverse complement.
TAGGCCATTCAGAGGACGCCTTTCAAGGTCATCCTCCACTGTGGATTTTGGGATGGCACAAAGATGTAGCAGCAGGGTTAGGAAGGTTAAGAAGACGTAGTTGCACAGCCTGGGCATAGGTGTTAATCACTTGTACATAATGTCTACTATTGTAAATAAACTCCCAGGAATGTTTCCTTACCTATGACTCCTTGTTCTGATGAGCAGTGTTTGTGTCACTCAGATTTGAAACCTTGGTTCCTGCACAAGATAAGGGCAGTTGTCTCAGTCCAGGGCCTGTTTCCTGTGCGGTGTGTAACCTTCAGACCAAAGTGATGGTCTGGCCTCACACTCCCTGGGCACATTAGTGATGCCTGAACCTCAACGGTGCTTGTCATTGCTGCCAGAATGTCATGGGCAGACATCACAGAGTTCCATCATTCTCTCTGTGTGCTCTCAGCACCTTTGAAGCTGGAGTAGTCCCCCATTTCTTCAGCATCTGTGACTGGTGATGTTGTGCTTCTGAAGGGGACAGGTGCTGAAGACTGACAAAGGATCAGATGTATTTAAAGTTTCATGGCTGCATCTCCATGACATGACCTTGATCACAGAGTGCAAGCAGGCTGCCCTCAGCCTGAAAAGAGTCAGACATTCACAGAGGCAATGTGAAGGTGTAGGAGTGTCCTCACTTCATGTCATCATCATCCTCCTCCTGGAATCTAGCGACTGTTAAGGTCTCCATTGCGTCTCCATGACTTGAGCCTGAGCACTGAGGGTATGTGCACTGCCATCAGCCACACAGGAGTCAAACATTCAGAGACACAAGGTGAGGATGTCAGGACTGTCCTCACTGCATCTTGTCATCGTCATCCACAAGTCTTGCGGCTATAATGGCCTCCCAAGTGCTCCTGCCTCATCTGGCCAGTACGATGGCCTCATCACCGACATCCTTGCCTTCGGGGACCTTATCCCATTCATCCCCTTCGATGTCCTCCTCATCAGAGGATACGTGCAGCTCCTCCATCTCCTCCTCAAATAGGTCTTCCCCACTTCGCAGCACTAGGTTGTGGAGCGTGTAGCAAGCAACAGTGATGTGCGACATCCTCAGGGGACTGTATTGCAGGACTCCACCAGTCCTGTTGAGGCATCGGAAGCTCATTTTCAAAATGCCTACAGTTTGCTCCACCAAAGTTCAGATTGCAGAAAGAACCTCATTGTACCCTGACTCTGCTGCAGTCCAAGGCTGCCGCATGGGCATCATCAGCCACGTCCTCTGTGGGTAGGCCTTGTCTCCGAGAAGCCAACCCTGCAGCTTTGCTGGAACCTGGAAGATGTCAAGGGCCTGAGATCTGCTAAGGATGAAGGAGTCATGGACACTCCCTGGGAATTGTGCGCTGACCTGCAGAATGTGTTTGTGGTGGTTGCACACCAGCTGAATATTCAGTGAGTGGAAGCCTTTGCAGTCGATTTAGTTGACTGCTTGTTGCCACAGAGATCTGAGCACCATGTGAATGCAGTTGATGGTACCATGCACCTGTGGAAAACCTGAGATCTGCACAAAAGTAAGCTCTCTTGCTTCCTGGCTTACCTGATTCTGGGTGTAGTGCACAAAGGTATGTGCCTTTGCAAAGTTGGTGTCCATGACCTCCTGGATACACTTGTGCGTGGAAACTTGCAAGATCCTGCACGTCCCCCTGGTGCCAAATCCTGCAGCAGGTGATATATATAACTGACCAGTTCCTTAGACATGCGCAGTCTTTGGTGACACTGGTTCTTGGTCATTATGGGAATGACCAGTGCCATCGTTAGACCCTGAGTCCAGCAAGGCACCTACGAGTGACAGCTGTGGATCTTCAGCTGCATGTGCAGCAGGACATACTGCCCCTTCATCTTAATAGAGGTGCTCCTCCCTTTGCCGAGCCAGGTGACTCTCTTCTTCTCTGGTCTTTGTAAGCCATAAGGCATACCGCTAAATCTCCAGGCTTCGTGATCCTAATGTTCTCCTCCAGCAGGATCAAAGACAGAGATGCGTAAGTTAGCATTGGTGTACTAAGAACCCCCTTTTGCTTAAGTCTAAAGGCTCCTTCATGCATGGAGGAGAGTGCTGGCCACCACTCGGATGGCCAGTGTGTAGTGCATTCATTGGCTGTCCGAAACCCACCCACCCCCGCCCCAATCGACAAAGATAAGCAGGAAAGTAAATTGTGGACAGAACATAAGGAGGCTCAAAGGGACATAGATAGGTTAAGTGAGTGGGCAAAGATCTGGCAAATGGAGTATAATGTGGGCAAATGTGAAATGTCCATTTTGGTAGGAAGAATAAAAAAGAAGCTTATCATCTAAATGGTGATAGATTGCAGAGCTCTGAGATTCAGAGGGATCTGGGTGCCCTGGTGCATGAATCACAAACGGCTAGTATGCAAGCATGGCAGGTAATTAGGAAGGCTAATAGAATGTTATCATTTATTGTGAGAGGAATTGATTACAAAGGTTATGCTTCAGTTGGACAGGGCACTGGTGAGAGCACATCTAGATTATTGTGTACAGTACTGGTCTCCTTATTTAAGGAAAGATGTAAATGCATTAGATGCAATTCAGAGAAGATTTACTAGACTGATATCAAGAATGGGTGGGTTGTCTTATGAGAAAAGGTTGGACAGCTTTTCTTGTATCCAATGGAGTTTAGAAGAGTAAGAGGCAACTTGATTGAAACCTTTAAGATCCTGAAGGGTCTTGATAGGGTGGATGTGGAGAGGATGTTTCTTCTTGTGGGAGAATCTAGAACTAGGGGCCACTGTTTAAAAATAAGGGGTCTCTCATTTAAGACAGAGATGAGGAGAATTTTTTTCTCTCAGAGTGTTGTGAGTCTTCCTCAAAAGGCAGTTGAAGCAGAGTTCTTGAATATTTTTAAGGCAGAACTAGATAGATTCTTGATTAACAAGGGGGGTGAAAAGTTATCGGGAGTAGGCAGGAATGTGGGGTTGAGGTTACAATCAGATCAGCCATGATCTTATTGAATGGCAGAGCAGGCTTTAAGAGTTGAGTGGCCTATTCCTGCTCCTGATTCATGTGTTCGTAAGCTTTTTCCTTTTTCAAAATAATTCTTTGATTCACTTTGTAGCCTTTGAAGGATTAGACAAATACATTTTCTCATAAACTGGCTAAACAGTTACTTTATAACTTTACAGCAATGCTATTACTTTCAGTGGGACATAGTTGCAATCATCTGACTGTGCTTGGTGTGATCTTTTTTCATTTTTTGCTGAGAATTACATATGTTTTATTCTGTTTATTTTTGGAAAACTTAGAGCTTCTGTGTGCACAATAAAAGATGATAGATTGCAAGGTATGACGGTATTGAATGAACTATAATTGTGTTGTGCATACAGCAACTGTAGGAGTATTCACAAGAGATGCTCCTTCAAGGGTCTATGACCTACAAAGCTAATATATTCCCTGCAGATGCCACTGGCCGTCACACATGCCTGACAGACTCCAGAGCTACCAACTGATACTCCATGTTATGACTTAAATGGGAGATGATTTTCATATCCTGATGTTGAACTATTGAGCCACCTTCCACTGTTCTATGCAAGGAAACAAATACTAGAATACATCTGCCCCTCGCATCAGCCTCTCCTTCAAAGCAACCACATGAAGGTCTACTCAAGAGGTGCACTCAGCAGTGTTTTGATGGATGACGCAGTGATGAAAGTTGCCATTCTACTGATTCTCTCCGAAACAAGAGTTCTCTCTGCTTGGCAAAATGAGCAGGTGGTCCATTAAGCACACTTATCTATATGAGTACTTCACTGCCATTATATTCTGTGTTATGGAGTTGTGTGTAATCATCGCAATGACAGCATTCATGTAGCAGATTGTATGGCTCTTGGAATAACTGAATACTATAGTGCATAGTCCATGAATTTCGTGACTTCCTCCAATTTAATATCTCCCGACATCATATTTCCAAACAGCTGACCAGTAGTTCCTTTCTTTATTGCATGCAGCTTCTGTTCCACTAGACCACCACTTTCATCACTGTGCACTTTCTAATTATGCTTTTTCCCCAATCACACCTGTAGATTGGGTAATAGTAAGACAAAAATTAGGAAAGAGAAAAAAGCAGCTTGACCCCTGGAGGCCCACTCATCTTCATTTTTGCAAATCTTCATTTAGGCAGCCAGCACTCCAGCCAGAAAAAGGACCCTAATTAGAATATTCAAATAGAGATCAACAGATGTTGTAGAATCCCCAACCCTTATTTGTGTCAATTAGCACTACCAATGCTACTTCCTGAACCTACCCATAAAATATGTAGGGTGTTACCAGTCAGGGGGCAGACTTTTAGCAATTATTAGCCACATTAAGGGAAAGCATTGAACCAGGATTGGCATACCATAAGGAAAAATGGGACTGATAACACCAGCCAAATTTCCCACCACATTCACTTCATTCAAACAACACAGAAAAAATACATTTATATATTTGCATGTTCAGATATCCTCATTAAGGTGGGGGGTCCAGAATTCTGAATTCTTGATGGCAATTAATTGCTTTCCCTGAGGTCAAAAGGCAACTTTAAAATTGTAATTTTTTTTTGCTTTGTGACAGATCATCTGCTGGAAGCTTCTGACCACTTACTGTTCTAACACTCTATGGGGTGGACAACAAGGGAGCATAGTAACTAGTGCAGGAGCCCACCTTCAACAATGGGGCAGATTGGTGATGGGGAGTCCCACCCTGCTGCCTGTGATGTAGAAATTTTAGGTCCACAGTGATTTGGTCTACAGAAATGAATTCATGCTGTACATTCTCATTCATATTCATGCTATTCGTAATTTATAATAGCTTTGCTATAATGACTTCTAATATCTTCCACATCATATTGTTATTACCGTTTGTCTGTGTCAATGCAACTTTTATCCACATATCTTTTACAATTACAACCATCCATTATGTGAAATTTTGTCTTGTGGCTGCTTTATCTTTATGCTCTTCAGTCAAATGCTGTAAATGGATTCTCACTTCCATTTCATTGGATCCTTTTCATTGTTGACATTATATTAATCCCTTTGGTGATGTACACTCACGCCTGCATCCTCAGCATAGTTATGAGCTATTCTTTCCCACAAAGAAAGTCATTGCAATATACAGTTCATCTGCACTTGCAGTGGTTAGTTGCTGAAATGAGATTTTAATTGTTTTAAATGCAGGTTCTTTCTTTGTTTTTGAACTGTACCCCCCAAAATTGGGCGCTCCATCACTGGATATGTTTTAATTTATGCCCAGTAATTGGCTTATTCACTGTTTAGAAAATGTTATGAGATGATTACTGATGATTACTACATTGACTAATATATTTTTGAGACCACTATCAAATTCATTTTCTTAAGAACATGGGTTCAAAAATGAAGGGTTGTGCAGTGTCATAATAGCAGAGAATGTATGTGCTTAATGGAAGGAATTGCCTTAATGAGCTGAATGGCTCTTTCAATCACCATACCTATTTATATTCTCCATAGTGGCCATATCAATATTTTAATCAAATAAGATAAAAGCAAAATACTGTGGATGCTGGAAACCTGAAACAAAAACAGAAAATGCTGGAAAAACTCAGCAGGCCTGACAGCATCTGTGACGAGAGAAAAAAATAAAGGTAATGTTTCGAGTCTGTATGACCCTTCTTCAGAGCAGATTAATATTTTAATCAAGTTCCTCTGAAGACTTCACTTTAGCATTATCCATGACCTTGGAATGTTGGGCTTTCTTCTGGTGAATGCATGCACTCAGGAGTTGAACCTAGTCTTCATGACATGGCTGAATTGTTTTCTGAGATATTGTCAGGTTCACTACCCTCTGAGAGAAGAAATTCCTCCTTATCTCTGTTTTAAATGGGTGACCCCTTACTCTGAGATTATGCCCTCTGGCCCTAGACTTGCCCACAAGAGGAAACAGCCTCTCAGCATCTACCCTGTCAAGCCCCCTAAGAATCTTATATATTTCAAAAAGGTCGCCTCTCATTCTTCTAAACTCCAATGAGTACAGGCCCAACCTACTCAACCTCTCCCCATAAGAAAACCCCTCCATCCCAGGATCAACTTAGTGAACCTTCTCTACTGCCCCCAATGCCAGTACACCTTTCCTTAGATAAGGGGACCAAAGCTGTTCACAATATTCTAGGTATATTCTAACTAGTGCCTTGTATAGTTTTAGCAAGACTTCCCTATTTTTATACCCCCTTTGAAATAAAGGTCAACATTCCATTTGCCTTCCCAATTACCTGCTGAACTTGTATGCTTGCTATTTGTGATTCATACATGAGGCCCGCTGAATTCTTCTGTGCTGCAGCTTTCTACAGTCTTCCTCCAGTTAAATAATATTCATATCCTCTATTCTTCCTGCCAAAGTGCATAACCTCACATTTTCCCACATTACATTCCATCTGCCTAGCTTTTGCCCACTCAGTTAACCTGTCTATATGTCTCTGAAGACCCTGTGTCATCCTTATCGCTTGCCTTCCCACCTATTTTTGTATCACCCACAAATTTGGCAATAGTACATTCAATTCCCTCATCCAAGTCATTAACATATATTGTAAATAATTGAGGCCCCAGCACTGATCCCTGTGGCACTTCATTCATTACAGGTTGCCATCCTGAAAATGCTTCCTTTATCCCACCTCTCTGTCTTCTATTAGTTAGCTAATCCTCCATCCAAGCTAATATACTACCTCCAACGCCATGGGCTCTTATCTTATTAAGTAGCCTTATGTGCGGTACCTTATGGGATGCCTTTTTGAAATCCAAATATAATACATCTACCGGTCCCCCTTTATCTATCCTGCTTGTTACCTCCTCAAAAAAATCTAATAAATTTGTCAGGCATGATTTCCCCTTCATGAAGCCATGCTGACTCTGCTTGATTATATCATATATTTCTAAATGCTCTGCTATTTCTTCCTTTATAATAGACTCTAACATTTTCCCAATGAAAGGTTTTAAGCTAACTGGCCTATAGTTATCTATTTTTTTTGTCTCCCTCCCTTTTTGAATAAGGACATTGGCAGTTCTCCAAATCTCTGGGACTTTTGCAGAATCTGAGGATTCTTGGAAGATTACTACCAGTGCATCCACAATCTCTGTAGCTACTTCCTTTAATATCCTAGGATGCAATCCATCAGGTCCAGGTGACTTTTCGGCCTTTAGCCCCATTAGTTTCCCTAGTACTCTTTTTCTAGTGATCGTTATTGTATTTATTTCCTCCTCGCTTTTTTCCTCTTGATTATTTAGTGTTTTTGGAATGCTATTAGTGTCATCTACCATGAAGACTGATGCAAAGTATTTATTCAACTCTTCCTCCATTTCCTGGTTTCTAATTATTATTTCCCCAGCCTCATTCTCTAAGGGGCCTTTGTTCACTTTGCCCTCTCTCTCCCTTTTTATATATTTAAAGAAGCTCTTACTGTCTATTTTTATATTACTTGCTAGTTTACCCTCAAAGTTTATTTTCTCCCTCTTTATTATTTTTCTGGTCATCTTTTGCTGCTTTTTAAAACTTTCCTAATCCTCTGGTGTACTACTAGTCTTTGCCACATTGTATGTTTTTTTTCTTTCACTTTGATTTAACTTCCTTGGTTAACAATGGTTGGTTCATCCCCTTCCTAGAATCCTTCTTCCTCACTGGGATATATCTTTGTTGTGAGTCATGAGCTATTTTCTTAAACATCCGCCATTGTTCATCAACTCTGCTAAACCCCTTTCCCAGTGTACTCCAGCCAACTGTGCACTCATTCCTTTGTAATTACCCTTATTTAAGGTTAGCACAGCTGTTCCCAACCCAAGTTTCTCACTCTCAAACTGAATGCTAAATTTTACCATGCTCTGGTCACTGTTTCCTGGAGGATCTTTTACTCTCAGGTCATTTACTAAACCTGCTTCATTACATATTACCAAATCCAAAATAACCCTAGATCCACAACATATTGTTCCAGGAACAAAAACAAAAATAGCTGGAAAAACTCAGCAAGCCTGACAGCATCTGTGGAGAGGAATACAGTTAACGTTTCGAGTCCGTATGTCTCTTCATCAGAACACTGTTGTTCTAGCAAATTGTCCCAAATACATTTTATGAATTCTTGCTCGTGGCTACCTCTGCCAATTTGATTTTCCCAATCTACATAAAGATTAAAGTCACCCATGATTAATGTACTGCCTTTTTTACATGCCCTCATTGTCTCCTGATTTATTCTCTATCCTACAGTATAGCATGTGAGTTTAGAGTGATGCAATGGCTGCCTTACCCTGGTGGCACAGTTGAGATCATTCATCCTCTTTCTGCACTGGATGGCAAATCTCTTTTATGCAGCATTGGCACTGACCACCTCTGCCACCACTTCCCAAGTCAGGCACTGTGAAGCTTCAAGTGATACTGATGGGCCTCCTGCAGCCAAAACAGGGGTACAGGACATCACAGCAAGCTCTAATGGTGTCCTGAAGGCATCCCAGTAATGTGTTACTGAATCAGGGGCCATTGCAGCAGTCCTGAGTTGGAAGCACTCAGAGGTGTGCAGGTGGCTGCACTTTAAATATGTCACCTGACATGAGAAAGCAGTGAGGTGACAGTGTGGTAGATGAATCGGAGGCTGCCCACCTGCAAAACGGCGTATTTGCTTGGAATCTATGATTAATGAGGTGAGATTGGGATGATATGGCACGAAAACCCACCATTGCGGCCAGCAGGTAAAACGTCCTTTTTCTCATCTGCTACCATACTTTTTGTAAATTTGGGGTGATTCCACCCAATGTATCTGCTGTTATCCAGTGCTTCCCTTGAATGTACTCAGTAATTTAATCATATCTCATGACTCAGTCTAAAAACTGAAGGCGGCATTTTTGCAATTTCCTTTAGGTTAAGAAGGGTAACCAAACGTTTGTGGTCAGTTTCAATTTTAAACCTTAATCCCACAACATAATCAGAGAACCTCTCACAGGCCCATGTGGCTGCTAATGCTTCTTTCTCAATGGTTGCATATCTCTTCTCTGTGCCTATGAGGCATAATAAACCGGTGTTCCTTGTCCATCTTTTTGAACTTACAACAGCACTGTGCCCGAGTCTGTAGATGATGCATTTGCTACCATAATTGTTGGCAACTCTCGATCATAGTGCACTAGAATTTCTGGTGGAATTAGGAGATTTTTGATCTTATCAAAAGCATTTTATTGGTCCACATTTCAGCATCCTTGTGACCTTGTCTCAACAGCTGTCATAACTGCTCATTGATTTCTGCCAAATTTGCTTGGAACTTGCCTACTTGATTGATCATACCAAGGAATCTTTGTGATTCTCTGATGTTTTTAGGCTGTGGGAAATTTCTAATGACTTTGGTTTCTGTAGGTCGGCTGTAATTCCCAAAGCTTGCACAATGTACCCTAAGAATTTTATCATAGGCTTTGTAAATTAACATTTGTCACTTAATGCCCAACCTGATTCTTGCAGGACTTTAAAGGCTGTTCTTACACAATGATCATGTTCTTCCTTTGATGACCATGTATGAGAATGTCATCCATATGGCATATTATCCCTTCCAGAGTTTGAGACATTGTTCTCTGTAATATCTCTATAATATTGCAGAAGCAATTCCAAACAGTAACCTGTTAAATCAATAATGACCAAACTGGATGATAAAAGTGGTTAGCAATCTGAGTTCTGTGTCCAGAGACAACTGCTGAAAGCCACTGGTAGCATCCAATTTTGTGAAGTGGGTTCTTTTTGTTAATTTGGCAAGACTTTCATCCACTGATGCCATTGGGTGGATCTTGCGCTCTACTGACTTGTTTAATTGAGTCAAGCCCACACAGCTTCTAATTGGACCATTGGGTTTTGGTACTGTGACCATTCCAGAACACCGCTTTGTCGGTATGGTTACTGGAGAGATGGCCCCTTGTTGTAACATGAATTCATTCTCACTCTTGACTTTGTCCAACAGTGACTGAGGGACCTTCCTTTCTGTGAAGAGACCTCTAGGCTCAGCATTTGCCCTTAGGGTTATATGTTATTCTGTTTTCAGCTTTCCTAAGCCTGAAAATAGGGATGGAAGTTCCTGAATTCCTTGCCAGGCTGCTCATCAGCAATTTAATCAACCTTGTAAATGATCCTCAGCAGCAAAATGCTTTTCTGCTCAGTAATGATGACTCCTAGTTTTTTTTAATCACATACAGGTGTTCCAAAATTTCCTTATCCTTGTATCTTAATCTTGCTAAGTGTTTACCTATTACTTTTAGTGTAGTCCCCCCCGGACCTTGCAACTCAATGGAGGATGGCTGTTGTGTGACTTTTAAGCCATTTTACTTCATCAGATAACACAGAAACATCTGCTGCAGTATTTAGCTTGAATTCTGCAGGGTAACCATCAGCTTCTAATTTAATGCTCTGGTAATTACTTTCTGTTTCGTTAGCTTCTCCTAAGAAGGTTATTTGATTTTCATGTAGCTCTTCCACTTCTTGGATTTTACTTGATTTCATTGTTAACTCTTTGTTCCTACGAACTGTAGGGACAGTAGATCTGCAGATTATTTTTAAAATGTCCTGACTTCTCACGGCTGCGGCACTCAGCTCCCCCCACTGAGCATCCTTCCCATTTGAGTAGTGTTTTCAGGCTACACGAAGAACATCTCAAGATAACATTTGGCGTGCTTTCTTCAGATTTTGTGGGCTTTTGCTTTTCCTACGCTTTCTCTTTTCTGTCTGATGTATTGAATGATTTCAATCATTATTTTTCTCAAGGGGCCTTCTCCACAAACAACCATTCTGTTTTTCATCCTAAGCTGGGCCTGTTGTGCCATTTGTACTGCCTTTCTGAGAGTTAAAACTTCCCTCGTTTGCAAAAGATCTGATGGCACTTCATCCAAGACCCCAACCACTATACGATTGTATATTAATTCATCTCTGAGGATCCCATAATCTCAATTCTCTGCAAGTCTGTGTGTGTCATTATAAATGAATCCATGGATTCACCTGGCTTTTGCCTCCTCCTATTAAATTTCACTCACTCAGTGATCAAATTTTTGTGAACACTGAAGTATAAATTGAATGCCTGAAAGACATCTTCATATGAGCTCAAAGTCTCATTGACACCCTGTCTTGCAATAAAATCAACTGCTATGGTCCCTACTATGCAGTCTAAAGTACTGATCTGATACCTCTGTTCCTTCTTATGCAAACCTGAAGCTGTTCTGTTTTTGGAGAATCTCTTCCTCCAGTTGTCCCAGGTTGAGCCTGATGCGAGCTTTCATTGCTTTGGAATGGTTTTGGGGGTGGCAATAAACACCATGCTTACCCTATGTTCTGGATCAGTTGCTGCTTCAGTAGTTTGACTTGTGAATTGTGATCTATGCTCACTGCCACCAGGACTCGGGGTCTGTGTGTCTGCTTGCATCTGCAGCACCCACGATGCTCCGTTCTCAGGTGAATCTTCAAACTTTTTTCTTCTTGTCCTTTTACCAAGGATTTATAGGCCTTTCAGGTCTGCAGTCTTCTCTTGGAGTTTTTCTGGGTCTTAACCTTCTTTCTGCTGCCACCACCACTGCCACCATGGCCAGGACTTTGCCTTCGTCGGGCGGGCTCAGCGGGGGCAAGTGGGAGCGGCCGGGAAGCTGACCACTGGCCGCGATCACGATTTCATGCTGGTAGGCCAATTAAGGCCTGCCCAGCATGAAACATGTGCTGCAGCGCTCAGCGCTGTCTGTGTGGGAGGGGCAGGAGGGCGAACAGGGCACTTCGCCAATGCATGCACAGAGCTGCCTCAGGGAGCTGAAGGTTTAAAAAATTAAAAGTAATGAATTCTAAAATGTTAAAAAAAATGCGCCTCTGTCACATGAGGGGACATGTTTTATAACATTTTAAAATTCTTTACTTTTAAGTTTTTGAACCTTCAGGTCCCTGAGGCAGCTCTATGCGTGCATTGGCTGAGTTTGCCGCTCGCCACACTCTGTCACATGAGCAGGGACAGGTTAGAAATTAGTTTGAACGTTTTTTTTTAATGACGGATCAAAACCTCATCCCGCCCATGGATGAGGCTTCTTAAAAAATCCAAAGACCACTTGGCCTTTTCGCCTGCTCGCCAACCATAAGGCTGCCAACTCCCATCTGCCGCCATGTTTCACCTTGAGTTTGGAGTCTAGACGGGGTTCTTTAAAGTTTGCCAGTTACCCTAAGAATGCTACCATAGACTGTTATCTGTAAAAACCATTGTTGTTTACTTACAGACCTATATACATCTCAGTACTCTACATGATCTTGTACTTATGCTTCCCACCAGATCTCAATCTCTCAGTTCTATGATGTATCATAGATACATCAGCAGTTACATCATTGTCAGGCGGTCCTGATGTTAACCCTTTACAGATAGCTGTGGAAGTCAATGCCAGGAGTGTAGCCCTGAGGATCTGCATGCAGTGCCGCAATAAATTCAGTGATCACACATGAGCTGTTGAGATCAGTACATATATCATCAAATGCCATTTCCCATCAACTGCCCCATTAAACTCACACTGCTCAAAGCACTGCACCATCACTCATCTGCCAGCAAACACAATGTTTATCAATCTAACTTAACATTTATTTGCTTCACCTCACCCTCACACACTTAGGACTGATCCTAGCCCCAGACCCACATCTTATAGCTTGTACACATTTTCAGCTATTCAACCATGGGAGCTATATCACTTGAATACATTGCACCACATTCACTGACACAGTTCCTTCTGAATTGCAGAACAAGGTGATATTTAACCTAAGATAGCAGCGCCCACTGACAGGGAACTGGCATGGCTGTATGTCTTTACTCCAATGGAGGAGACTGCACTTGCCATCATTAGAACTTCCATAACTGAGGCTGTGGCCAGCAGTGGGTGTGAAATGACTAAAGGTGACAGTATTCTCATACTAAACCATCCTTCTCTTATCCCACTGCCTCATCCTCTCACAATCCCTTCTGATTTACAGGCTGCACATGGTACATATAACCACGCACCTATTGCTTCCCCCACCCCCTTCCCCTCACTACAACCCTATATTTGTGTCTTTATCCTTACAGATACTCAGGAACTGTCTGTCACCTGGTGGTGGAACAGAGGGTGTTGTCATTTAAGGTATAACCTTTCCTACTGCCTTTAGAGGTCACATGATTGTACTGACAAATGAGCGCTAAACATGGGTAACATTGGGGGTGGAGCTTTCTGGTTATGGATCTGGTTCAAGCATGTAGTTTCTAAAAGAGCTCTGTAATAAAGTTATCTGTTTCAAGTAAGAAACCTGCCTGGTACCTCAAGTTCATCACATTTGGCGAGGAGAATGGGATAGCTCTGACGCCACACTTCACCTCGCGAATGTGAGTACACCAATTCTTAAGGAAAGAAAGAAAAGTATACTTACCAGTCATGCCACTTTTCAGCAGAATCGATCCTTATGACTTGTCCATGGAAGACTGGAGCCAGTACATAGGCCGCCTTGGTTTTTATTTTGTGGCGAATGAAATAACAGCAGAGGAGAAGCAGACAGCAATTCCTATAAGTGTCTGTGGTAGCAAGATGTATAACCTCATCAATAGTCTGACGGCCCCGAACGTGCCCAATTCTGAATCTTTTAATATGTTGGTAGACCTCGTGAAGATGCATTTTCAGCCGAAGCCATCGGTAATCATGTAGAGATTTAAGTTCAACTCCAGAATAAGGAGCCCGGGAGAGTCCATTGCAACTTATATAGCAAAGTTGAAACAGCTAACTGAGCACTGCAACTTCGGAGATACACTCAATGACATGTTGCAGGAACGGTTGGTTTGTGGCGTTCATGGCAATGCCATTCAGCGGCGTTTACTTGCAGAAGTTAATATTGATTTGAAGCGCGCCATGAACATAGTGCTAAAATAGTGCTGAGAGGGATTCGCCGGCTTTACAGTGTGTGCAACATGGCACCGTTTGTCATTTGGGGTGAGCACCTACTGCCGGACATGGCGCAGAAGCCAAAGAGGCAGCCACGAAGCGGGAGACAGTCTCTGCTGCTTAAAAAATGAAATGGTATAGTGGAAGCATTTCAGCAGTGATTCAGAAATTAATCTGTTACCGATGTGGGGGTAACCATGTACTGGAAACCTGCAGATTCAAGCAGACAGAATACCACTACTGCCACAAAAAAGGGCACATAATAAAGCAATGCAGGGCATAATTGAGACAGCCAATCAGGCAGCAGACCAAGATGATTGAAGTGCACAATCTAGCTGAACCAGAAGCTGTCGATATTGATATCTATTCCCTATACAATGTCAAAGTAGTAAAAACTGAACCAATAACCGTCATCCTTCAAATGAATGGGAAGCCTCTAGGTATGGAGGTAGACATGGGAGCCTCAACCACAGTGGTAGGAGAACACGTATTTAAATACCTAAATGAAGTTACCCAGCCACTGAATCTGGAGCAAACCAAGGCTCAACTGAAGACATACACTGGAGAGTTAATACAGGTAAAGGGCATCACCACAGTACTTGTGTCCTATAGGCACCTGACAGCCCGGCTTCCAGTGAACATTGTAACAGGTGAAGGACCAGTCTTCTGGGCCACAATTGGTTACAAAAAACCAAGCTCAACTGGTCAGAAAGCGTTCAAGTGAGAACAGGAGGAATTCTTGAGCTGTTGAGGAAGTATGACAGTGTATGTTGTGAGACCATTGGAAAGTCTTGCAAGCAAAAATATATGTAGACTCAGAGTCAACATCCTGGCTCTTTAAGGCCAGATCTGTGCCTTACACCCTAAAGGAGAAGGTGGATGCAGAACTGTGCCGCTTAGAGAAGCTGGGCATCACCCAATCGGTCAAATTTTCAGAATGGTCAGTGTCCATAGTCCCTGTGATGAAACCAGATCAAACTATTTTCATCTGCAGAGACTACAAATTAGCTGTGAAACCAGGTAAATATCCTATCCCAAGGATAGGAGATTTGTACGCTAAGCTAGCTGAAGAAAACCCCTATACCAAACTGGATTTAAACAATGCATACCAACAGCTAGAGCTGAACAGCACATCTAGAGAGTATGTAACCATCAACATGCACTAGGGCCTGTACCAATATACACACCTACCTTGTGGAGTATCATCTGCATGTGCAATCTTCCACAGGACCATGGAAAGTCTACTGCAAGAACTTCTCCATGTAGTAATGTACCTAGAGGATGTCTTGATCACAGTATCAATGGAAGCCGAACATTCAGTCAACCTAGAAGAGGTTTTAAGAAGATTTTTGGAAGCTGGTGTATGATTGAAGAAAGAGAAATGTACCTTTCAAGTGACAGAAGTCACTTACTTGGGTCACCAAGTGGATGCCAAAGAGTTGCATACAGTGGAGGAGAAAATCAGGGCAATCAAAGAGGTGCCCTCTCCTACTAGTGATAATGAACTCAAGTCTTTTTTGGGCATGATAAATTAATATAGTTGCTTCCTGCCAAACCTGTTGACAGTTTTAGCACCTCTACACTTACTATTGAAAAAGAACCATTATTGGTTATGGAATGTGCAGCAAGAAGAAGCCTTTGTAAAAGGCAATAAACTATTACACTCATCATATCTACTTGTACAGTATGACCCATCAAAGGAATTAATATTAAACTGTGATGCATCTCCTTATTGTGTGGGAACAGTGTTGTCACATGGGATGAAAGATGGTTCTGAAAGGGCAACGGGATACGTCTCCAGAACCCTCTCAGCAGCCAAGAAGGGCTACTCAGAACTTGAAAAGGAAGGTTTATCAGCGATATTTGGAGTGAAGAAATTCCATCAGTATCTGCATGGATGACATTTCACCATAGTGTCGGACAATAAACCATTAATGGCTTTATTTAGTGAGGATAAAGCCATTTTGTCAATAGCCTCAGCAAGAATTCAGTGTTGGGCTTTGGTTTATCGGTGTACGAGTACAACCTTTATGCACCATCCTGGTGTGCATATTGCAAATGCAGACACTCTCAGTCATCTTCCATTACCAGGTAGCATTGTACACGCTCCAGTGCCACAAGAATTTGCGCTTGTGTTGAATTTCTTGGACTCTTTGCCGGTCTGTGCAAGGCAAATAAGGAATTGGACAAACAGGGATCCAATTTTGTTAAAAGTCCAAGACTAGGTATTGCAAAGATGGTCTAATTCACGAGTGTCTGAAGAGATGAGACCATTCCATACCCAAAAAACAGAGTTAAGTTGTCAAGATGGAATCTTGTTATGGAGATCAAGAATCATCGTCCCTTCATAAGGAAGAGAACCACTCTTGACAGAGCTTCACAGTGCACATCCAGGCATACCGAAGATGAAGATGCTTGTGCGAAGCTATGCTTGGTGGCCAGGCATAGTCAGTGACATTGAAAGTTGGTCAAGCACCATCTCCAGTGTCAGCCACAACAGAACTTGCCCGTTTCAGCTCCACTGCATCCATGGGAGTGGCCTGGTCAACCCTGGGTTAGACTACATATAGACTATGTACGTCCGTTTTTAGGTACCATGTTTTTATTGATCATCAATGTGCATTCTAAGTGGATGGATGTGTATGAAGTTAGATCACCTACATCATGTGCAACTATTGAAAATTGCACCAATATTTTAGTATACATGGCCTACCAGAAGTAATTGTTTCAGATAATGGCACTGTCTTCACTAGTACAGAATTTCAGAGATTCATGAGTTTAAATGGAATTAAGCATGTTAAAACAGCACCATATCATCCCTTATCAAATGGGTTAGTGGAAAGAGCAGTGCAAACTTTCAAATCAGGAATGAAGAAGTTATCCGAAGGTACTTTAGAAACTCAACTTCCACGTTTTCTTCTCAATTATCATATGACTCTTCACACAACTATCGGTTCAACACCATCTGAATTACTGATGAAACGTTGCCTTCATACAAAGTTAAGTCTGGTGTTTCCAAGCTTAGAGGGGACAGTAGATAAAAATCAGAGTGGTCAGAAATTGAATCATGATATTCATAGCAAAGCTTGAAGATTTACTGTGGGAGATACAGTTTTCATGCATAATTTTAGAAATGGCCCCAGTTGAGTTCCTGGCATAATTGCCTCAGAAATTGGACCCTTGTCATTCCAAGTGGAAGTGGATGCCTGGCTTGTTTGAAAACATGTGGCTCATCTAAAGGGTAGAGAGACATTCCAACAACCAGTTATTCCACCTGCAATTGATGTCAAAACTTTAATCCCTGAGGTGACAGATCAATCTAGAATAGACATTCCTGATGTCTCTGTTGAATTACCTAACCTAAACTGCCACTGTCTCAGGATGTCCCTGATGCTGCAGTTCCCGATCATGTTGATCCAGTGGGAGAATCTAAAGTGGTGGAGCTACTCCGCTTTAACCGAATTAGAAAACCACCTCAGAGACTTATGGCAGGACTTTTAGGTTTAGGCATGCAGGCGTGATTGGCGGGCCCTGGAGTGGCTAAGGAACAGACCACTGCCCACAATCCGCCCCCAACTGCGATTTCACACTGGCTGGCCAATTAATGATCAGCTAATGTGAAACACGCACTGAAATGCTCAGCGCTGCTGGGGTGGGGGTGGTGGGCATGCAGAATGATAGCTCCCTAAAGGCAGAGAGCTGTCTTAGGGAGCTGAAGAATTTAAAAGCAATAAATAAAGATTTTAAAATTCAGAAGAAAATGTCCATGCATCAGAAACACTCACTTGAACATATACAAGATTTTTATTTTTCTTTATTTAATAACGGAAACCTCATCCTGCCTTTGGATGAGGCTTCATCAAAAATGCAAAGTCCGACTGGCAGATTCGCCCATCCGCCAACCTTAAGGCTGAATGGACTACAGAAAATCGGGAACATTTGGAACTGTAATGGGCTTAATTGCCCTCTCAATTTTTGGCTGGTGCACTTCTGACTTTTGCACGCGCCTGGCGATCGAAATATTGTGCGAGCACGGGATGACGCCTGGGCACTCGCCTGACATCATCACGCGCTATTTTACGCTCAAGCCCACCCGCCAAGCTAAAACTTCTGCCCTTAATCTTTAATCACATGCATATATATGTCGTGGATTAAAATATTCTTTGTAAATAGGAAATGTAAAAAAAACTAAAGGGGGAGGAAATGTGGTGATTTTTGGTATAATCTTTCCTACTGCCTTTAGGGGTCACATGATTGTATTGATGAATGAGCCCTAAGTGTGGGTAACCTTGGGGGTGGAGCTTTCTTGACATGGATTTGGTTCAAGCATGTAGCTTTTAAAAGAACTCTGTAATAAAGTTATCTGTTTCAGTTAAGAAAGCTGTCTGGTACCTCAAGTTCATTACAGAGGGTGATGGAAGAGCAGGGAGGCAGTGATGATGAAGAAATATTGTTACTTGTTCTCACTCACAGCCACCAGCTCAGATCCTAAAGCTGCATGTTCTTTTGAGGGTAGCTCAGACATGAGATCTGCACATGGTGAGTAACTGGATACTTGTGGCCTGCAGCCACTGTGGAGGGGCATGGAAGGGTTAGTGAAGGTGCCAGCTCGCTGGCAAAGCAGTCGATGATCTCTTTATGCAGTGTTGTTGTGGGGGTCAGCTGGAGTGTTCAGGGTGAATATGGCAACCACTAGTGTCAAAACAGCATGACATGCTGACTGGTTTCACAATCTGGCTGCTCTGCAAACTTCCAGCACATGTTCCCTACACCTGGATTAAAGTCCTTACCAATATGTTATCTTATGTGGCCAGCACCAGAAGTGTACACGTGACTAGTTGGACCTGAAATGGCACCCATAGCACCAAAGGTACAGACACCATGCCTGGGATTTTCCCGCCCCACCATGGTGGGACCCACCGTGGGCAATGTGGCAGCCCAGGCAAAAATCCATTGACTTTCAGCAGGACCGGATGATCCCAGTGGCAGGTGGGTCTAGAAAATCCTGCCCTGTATAACTAGATTTTGCAGCCCGAGTCTTTTTCCTATTCCATATCCTTCAGTACACAGTAATAGCAACAACTACTTACGTTTATAAAGTGCCTTTAACATTATAAACCAACCCAAAGTGCTTCACGGGACCATTATAAAACAAAGCATCAAACCAAGCCAGAAAAGCAGATATTAGGTCAGATAACCAAAAGCTTGGTCAAAGAAAGAGGTTCTAAGGAGTGTCTTAAAGGAGGAAAGAGAGGTAGAGAGGCGGAGAGGTGTAGAGAGGGAAATACAGAATTTAAGGCCTAAGCAACTGAAAAGATGATCACCAATAGAGTAGCAATTAAAATAAAGAATGCGCAAGAGGCATTAGATAAGCTCAGATATCTCGGAGGATTATTGGGCTGGAGGGGATTACAGAAAAATGAAGGAGTGAGGCTGTGGAGGGATTTGAAAACATGAGAATTTTAGTATCAAAATATTGCTTGACCAGGAGCAACTGAAGGTCTGTGAGCACAGGGGTGACATCTGAAGAGAATTTGGTGTGAGTTAGGACACAGGCAGCAGTGTTTTAGATGACCTCAAATTTATGGAGAGCAGAATGTTGGACACCAGCCATGAGTGTGTTGAAATAGTCGAAGTCTAGAGGTAACAAAGACATGAATGAGGATTTCAGCAGCAACTTAGCTGAAACAGGGACAACACAGGCATAATGTTGGCCTTACCCCTGTGCATAACCGTATTTATCTATATCAAATGACATCTCTGAGGTGTGGATGCAATTAAAATCCACCACATTGCTATTAAAAAAGGATCCTAACTGTAGAGAAAACCAAAGAGCCATTTAAGCTGGTTAGAATTCTTTGCAACTGTTTCACTTTTAAGGGGATCACCGAAAGTGAGGCTAATCCTTTAGAAGGAGCACTGAGGAAAGATTCACCCTTTGAAAGGAGTGGTGGACAGTTATTTGTGAGTATGGAATTGTGAATAGTTGTTCCTTTTTATGACCTCTAATGGTTCAACAGAAATGATATGCTGGAATAAAGTGATCAGATAGGCTGGATTTTAGGTACCCCTGCCGGGCATGTTTTCAGTGGGGAAAGCACCACCCTCCCACCCACGCAGGTGCTCACCCCCATAACACACTAGGTGGGCAAGAGCAACGAAAGCGGCAGCCCACCCACCATATGTAAATAAATAATTAAGGGTCATTTAGGTTGTTAACAAGCCCATTGACCTGACTAATACGTTGCCCACACCATAACGTATTTGGCATGGGTGGTCAAGTGGGAGTGGCAAGTGGCTTTTAAAGGAGCAAAGGCGTGAAGGAAGGGGGTACCTAATTCAGGGGCTGCCCTGCACACATCAAAGGCACCACCGCGCCCACCCCCCCACCCCCAAGGGCATCAACCCCCTTCCTTCCACACCACCTGCTCAGCAGAACCCAGGCCCCCACCTACCTCTCTCCGATCCCGGGCTCTGGGGTCTCTCCCTGCCCTAAAACTCCATCCTCTTTGGCCTCTCCCTGCAGTCCCAGCAGTGCCCACCATCCCGCTATGGCACTGCCAGGAGTGAGATGGTAGATTGGCTGGCAGTTCCTGAGGGCAGGACTTCCTCCTGAGTGAGGGACGGAAGTCCCACTGTTCATCAATTTAGCCTGCCTGCTGCATGTTATGGTTACAGGATGGGCTGACATGGAGTGAGTCGTCTTCCTGCTGACTTTACTTCCTGGGGGGTGGGGTGGAGGGGGTCTGACGGGGGGCGGGGAGTGGGGGGGAGGGTGCAGCAATCCACCCCTCCCTGCCCCTGCTGTAAAATGCTCAGTGTTGTAATCGAAGCAGCAACAGTCCTTCTACCACCTCCATGCTTGAATTGGCCTGGGTTCAAGTCTTTGGAACTGACCAATATTAATTTTATTTCACCATTCAAACTCAATTTGTAGAGCCAAAAATCAGGCATATTACATTTCCATTCAGCTTTGCAGAGATAATCTCAATTTGTTTAATGATTATATTCCTTTTGCTCTTAATTTATTTTTGTTCTCTCCCAAGGTAGCGTTGGCATAGTGATTCTCCCCATGTGGGAATCGAGAACTAGGGGCACAGTTTAAAAATAAGGGATCTCTTATTTAAGATGCAGACGAGGAGAAATTTCTTCACTTAGAGGGTCATTTGGAATTCTCTTTCACAGAGAGCAGTAGAGGCTGAGTCATGGAATACATTCAAGGTTGTATGGGAGGCAGGCAGGAATGTGGAGTAAAGGTCGCAATCAGATTAGTCATGATCTTATTGAACGGCACAGCAAGTTCAATGGGTCAAATAACCAACTCCTGCTCCTATTTCTTATCATCTTATTTTAAGTCATAGACTTATACAACACAGAAACAGGCCCTTCAGTTCATTGTGTCCATGCCGGCCATCAAGCACTTATCTATTCTAATCCCATTTTCCAGCACCTGGCCCATAGCCCTGTACGCTATGATGTTTCAAGTGCTAGTCTAAATACTTCTTAAATGTTGTGAGAGTTCCTATCTCTACCACCCCTTCAGGCAGTATGTTCCAGATTCCAATCACCCTCGGATGAAAACATTTTTCCTCAAATCCCCTCTAAACCTCCTGCCCCTTACCTTAAATCTATGCCCCCTGACACCTCTGCTAAGGGAAAAATTTCTTCCAATCTACCCTATCTCTGCCCCTCATAATTTTGTATACCTCTATCAGGTCCCCCCTCAGCCTTCTCTGCTCTAAGGAAAACAACCCTAGCCTACCCAGTCTCTTTCTTCATAGCTGAAATGCTCCAGCCCATGCAACATCCTTGTGAATCTCCTCTGCATCCTCTCCAGTGCATTCACAGCCCTCCTATAGTGTGGCGACCAGAACTGCACACAGTGCTCCAGCTGTGGCCTAACTAGCATTTTATACAGCTCCATCGTAACCTCCCTGCTCTTATATTCTATGCCTCGACTAATAAAAGCAAGTATCCCGTATGCCTTCTTAACTACTTTACCTACCTGTGCTGCTGCCTTCAGGGATCTATAGACATGTACACAAAGGTCCCTCTGATCCTCTGTACTTCCTAGAGTCCCACTATACATTGTGTATTCCCTTGCCATGTTAGTCCTCCCAAAAGGCATCACCTCACTTCTCAGGATTAAATTCCATTTGCCACTGCTCTGCCCATCTTACCAGCCCATCTATGTCATCCTGTAATCTAAGGTGTCCTCCTCACTACTTACAACACCACCAGTTTTCATGTCATCTGCGAACTTATTGATCATGTCGCCTATATTCACGTCTAACTCATTAATATTCAATACAAACAGTAAGGGCCCCAGCACCGATCCCTGCAGTACACCACTCGTCACAGGCTTCCGATCGCAAAAACAACCTTCGACCATCACCCTTGCTACTGGACCAGCAACGCAAAGCTTGTGGCTTCAAATTCTACCATGATTAGCTATGAAACTGAATTCAACAAATAGAAAGTTAGGAAGAGGACTAGGACATTCAGCCTCTCAAGCTTTCCTACCACTTAATCAAATCACAACTGATCTGTACCTCAACTCCCATTTACCCGCCTTTGCTCCCATATCTCCCAATACCCTAGCCTAACAAAAACCCATGGAAGTGAACCTGCCACCTGTGTCTGGTCTAATTTACATGTGAAGGCTACTCTATTGATGAAACAATTAACAAAGCAGAAGGCTCACCACCAGCTTTTCAGGTTAACTGGAAGGCAATAAATGCAGCCTTGCTCATGTCACTGACATCCCAAGGAAGAAATCTTCCTTCACCATTTCACTGCAGGCAAGCAACCTACTTTAGGAATGTGCTCATGCTACTCTTGAGCCAGTCATTAGGTGCTGTGTAAGAGTGCACTATTATCTTCCATCATATAATATCCCATCTTTCTTCCTGTTGAGTCATATTTTAGCTCTCCCTAATGGCAATGCAGAAATCAGTAACCCACAATATATTGTTTAGCAACACAACACATTTGAATGTTTAACCGATTGCACCTTCAAGCCTCCTGATACAAAATAATAAAAGTACAGATTTAATGAATGTGTAAAAACATTAATTGGAAGAGTGGTTTAAAAAGTGAAGATATGATCAATTTAATGCATAACATAATTAAGCAATAGTGGATATTTAATTGTACAGTCAGGTATTATTAAATCTAGCTTGAAGTGAATGTACATTGAATGAAAAATTAGACCATGGACTGGATTTTCATCCGTGAGTCGGGTCGGCAGAGTTGGGAGAAATCCCAGCTCCAAAAACACGACTTTTCAAAACGGCTGTCGGGATGTCAGATTTTCGGTCTGGGCCTGGGCCATCTTAAAGGTTGGGGTGGCTTCACTCAGAAGTAGAGATCAGGATGTCAGGTGTGCAGGCAGGCTGGGCAGAAGGCCTGCTTTGGGGCTTCAGCACTGTGGCCAAAAATTTGAAAGAGTAAAACATAAAACATCCCTCCACCCCTCACGCTCCCTCACACCTCACCCCCTGCCCCACACAGTCCCGATGCCCCATCCATGCCAACCCAGGGCACCTCATTCCCTGTACCCACCATCATAACACCTCATATCCTCCATCCCTACCTATGCCTCTGTACCCACCCCATGGCCCTTTATAGCTCTTATGCCAAATTAGTGTCAAGTCATGTCAACCCAAACTCCCCACCCACTACTCTTTGCCCTTACACCTGCCATGCCAACTTACCTAGTATTCACCATGGGCAGACATCAGGACCCATTCAGAGACAAGATAAAATAAAGTCCTACAAAATAAGGATCTAAGCTCTAAGTAACTATTACAGACTTCACTACATTGAAAAAAAAATCATAAAAAGCCATTTTCTACATTTACATTCCTTCAATTACATAAAGCCTTATAACAACAAACATTTAATTCAAGTGCACAATGCCTTATATCAGCAAGCATTAAATTAATAGTCTCACTTCACAGAACATATAACCACTTGTCACTGTCAATCAAACTGTGAAATGGTAGGCACCCTAATATGGTGATGGGTGGTTGTGAAATCAATAATCCAATAATGGAAACCCTTAGGGGTATATCCACAGACAAAGTGAAATAGCAAGCAATTTTTTTTAACACCCCAGACATATTTTTCGAAGATTTAAAGGGCAGAACTTTAAATGCCTTGACAGATTGACAGCCCCCTTTGACAGGTGCTTTTGTCAGTTTCTATTGACACTTTTGACAAGTCCTCTTGACACTTGAAAGTTGATTTTGACAGGGCTGTTGACAATGAGCTTGACAGCAAGAGTTTATGCAATTTTATGCAGATTCATATCTACTTTTAACAATTCCAAAGGGTACCTTACCTCCCTAAAAGGGCTTCTGACCTCCCCCAAAGGTGTCCTGGAACCAGATCCAAAGAGATACTTTACCTCTCCAAAGGAGTACCCTGGCTATCCAAATAAATGTACAAAGTTCAGACCTGCTCTTACCAGGTCTACTCTGCACACTTCAGGTTTCACACTCCTAGGCGACCAAAATCTGACTTGAGTGAAGGCAGCTGATGATTTAAATGGCCAGCTGTCTCCATTAATCATGCATGCAAGAAATGCAGCCCGCCCCCATTCCCACCCAGCGAAAATGAGATATGCCAGGTTCGGAGGCAGAACTTGCAGTTTCTGTCTGGTCCACCATTTTAGCCGCAACAGAAAGCCTTCATGGCGGAAATCTGGCCCATGTGTCCAAACCTTCAACCATACTGTTAAATACAATTAAAGGATTGATAGGACCGAGAAAAAGAAATTATTTCCTCTGTTGGAAGAGTCCATAACAAGGGGACAAACCTTAAAATTAGAGGTAGGCCATTCAGAAATAAAGGCAAGAGGCACTTTGTCACACAAAGGGTAGTCGAAATCTGTAACTGCCTCCTCAAAGGTTAGATCAAGTGAAAATACCCAAATTGAAATTGATGGATTTTTTTTGTTGGGCAACAGTGTTAAAGCTTAAGGTACCAAGGTGGATATATGTGGTTAAGATGCTGATCAACCATGATATAACTGAATGGTGAAACAGGCTTGAGGGGCTGTGTGGATCACCCCTGTTCCTATGTTCTTGTACTGTTGACCTCAGTCACCATATTACTGAATAGATGGATGTCCATTATTTTATACTTCCTTGCTTTCTTCTTTCACCATGAAGGCAAAACTTCTTTTGTGCTATAGCTCAATGGATGCCAGTGCATTGGTGGGAACTTTTCCAAATTATTTTCATGTTTAGAAAAAAGCAGTGATACAACTGCTTCCCAAAGCCTGCAAAGGTTGTTCCCCATTATAATTGCCAAGATTAATGTCATAATGACAGTCGTGGCAGTCTAGTTCTGGCACCAGCTGATCTCCTTGACATGCCCTCTTACATCTTGCGAAAACTTTAAGCATTAAATACTACAATCAATGATGGGGACACTTTAAAAGCAAGCCCACTTAATTAACAAGGTTAATAGTTATGCATTAGCCTGAAGGTATGTTATTAGTTAAGTACCCCAGCGAATAGTCCTAGGCCCATTACTCTTCACAGTCTGTATTAATGACCTGGGCAGTGTGTTAGTAGCATGTTAAACAAGTTTTCAGGTGACACAAACATCTTTGTAAGGGTTAAGATAATAGAGGAGTGCAAACAAATCTAAACAGATTTAGATTTGCTTAGTGAATGGCATTTAATTTAGATGAATATAGTATCATGTATTTTGGAAAGGCCAGCACAGTATAATTTGCAGGGAATAATGAGTTGAGAGAGCAAAGATCTTTAAAGCTTCTTTGCCAATGTAGAGAAACTATGGCTAAATCTACCAAGATGTTGAGCTGTGCTATTGGAACTATTCAATATAAATCAAAGGACACCAGTTGACACTATACAGGTTGCTGGGCAGACCATAGCTAGAGTCCTGTGCACAGTTTTGGACTCCTTCCACATGGTAGGTGATATAGCAGCTTTGGATATTGTTCAGAGAAAAACTACAGGAATGATTCACTCAGCTACTCAGAAAGGCTCAAGAACCTTGGAGTGTTTAGAGCAATGTAGACTTTGAGATGACCTGGTCCATAAAACAATAAAGGGAACATAGGACAAGAGTAGGCCTTTTAGCCCTTTGAGTTTGCTCCGCCATTCAATAAGATCATGGCTGATCTGGTTGTGGTCTCAGATCCACTTTTCTTCCTGCACCCCCATAAACCTTGAATCTGTCTAACTCTGCCTTGAATAAAAGCAATGACCCAACCTCCACTGCTTTCTGGGGAAAAGAATTCCACATACTAATGACTCTTTGAGAGAAAAAAAATCTCTCATCTCAGCCTTAAAAGGGAGACCTCTTAATCTTAAACAGTGTCCCCAGGTTCTAGTCTCCCCCACAAGTGGAAAGATCCGCCTAGTATCTACCATTCCCCATCAGGTTCTTATAGTGGGGGCATCGTTGGTGGGGGGGGGGGGGGGGGGGGGGGAGTCCCGTGTGAGGATGGGAGTAGTTGGGGGGTAACTGGGGTGTGGGGGGAGTCCCATGGGGGTGAGAGGTGGCAATGGGGAAGTGGAGGAGTCTTATGGGAGCTCGGGGAAGGCAGACAGGGGATGGTGGTGGGCCTTGTGGGAATCCCCTGAGGGGTTGGAGGGGGAGTCCCAGGTGTGGTCTGGTGGGTTATTGGGAGGTGGGGGGAGTCCCATGGGTGGTCGTGGGGTGGGGGGAGTCCTGTGGGCATTGAGGGTGGGTCATCGCTATATTTACCGAGAACCTAGAAGTGGTTTTAATTCTTCTTCTAACTTTGCTTGGGTAATGATTGCTGCATGACAGTTGGAACCATTTAAAGTTTGAGATTTGAATTACATTGCCAGATGGTTCCCAGTGCAGGGCAATTGCCCAAAGGAGGATTGAACTTCCTGGGTAATTGCCATGCACTCCTTACCTGGGAAACTGTACACAGCATTCCAGATGTGGCCTCAGCAATGTCCTGTGCAGCTGCAGTGAAACATCTCTACTTTTATATTCCATTCCCCTTGCAAAAAAAAACATTCCATTTGCCTTCCTAATCAATACTGTACCTCTATACTAATTTTTGTGATTCACATACCAGGGCACCCAAATCCCTCTGTACCACTGAGTTCTGCGTCTCTCTCCATTTAGATAGTATACTGCTTTTCTATTCTTCCTGCCAAAGTGGACAAGTTCATATTTCCCCTCGTTATATTCCAGCTACCAAATTTTTGCCCACTCACTTAACCTGTCTATATCCCTTTGCAGACTCTCTACTTCCTCTTGACTACTTAATTTTCTACCTATCTTGGCTGAGCATCCACAGCTCTCTGGGGTAGAGAATTCCAAAGATTAATAAGCTAATGAGTGAAGAAATTTCTCCTGATTTGAGTCCTAATTGGCCATCCCCCTCACTTTACGATCCCTAATTCTAGGATCTTCAGCCAAGGGGAGCAGCCTCTCAGCATTTAGCCTGTTCAGCTCCCTAAAAATTTTGTTTCCATGAGATCCCTCCTTATCCTACAAAACTCCGGAGAATATAAGTCCATTCTACTCAATCCTCAATCTCTCCTCTCATCAGAGGGAGACCCCTCTCATTCTCAGGAAACAATCATGACTAAACAGCTTTTCCCTCCTTTCAGCCCAAATTCATGTAATTTCCTGAGGGAGACAAAAAAAACTAGAAAAATACCCAGGCCAATGATGAAAAATGCTCTGAAAAATTCCTCTCTTACCCCTCAAGCAATTTAAACCAGCCTAGGTCACATGGACCAAGTGGTGTAAAGATTTGATGAGTTCTCTGTCCCAGTCCAGAACCGGGACAGCTTCCTCTTAAAGGCATACAGAGTAAGCACCCACCATACGAGCTAGTGATGCATTTCAGAGATAATTGGTCTCTGGGAAAGCAAAAACCTCCTAACATCCAGTCTATTCCTGCTCTGGCATCATTTAAGCTCATATCCCCAGGTCCTCCCCAGTCTATTAAACTGGAATAATCTATAAAGAGGGATGCTTTCCAGTCATATAATCTGCCAAAATTCCTTGGATTCTGGAAGGGTCCCAATGGACTGGAAAATAACTAAGGAACATCTTTATTTAAGAAAGGAAGGAGACAGAAAACAAGGAACTATAGGTCAGTCAGCCTAACATCTGTCATAGAGAAATTCCTGGGATCCATCCTTAAGGAGGTTATGGCAGGATACTTAGAAAATCATAATGTGAACAGACAGAGTCAGCATGGCTATGTGAAAGGGAAATCATGTTTAAACAATTTATTGGAGTTTTTTGAAGAAGTAACAGCAAGGTGGATAAAGGGAAACCTGTAAATGTGGTGTACTTGGGATTTCCAAAAAGACATTTGATAAGATGGCATATCATAGGTTACTACACAAGATAAGAGGACATGTGTAGGGTGTGACCTATTAGCACAGATAAAGGATTATTTAGCTAACAGGAAGCAGAGAGTAGGGATAAATGGGTCTTTTTCAGGTTGACAAACTGTAACTATTGAAGAGCCACAGGGATCAGTGCTGGGCTTCAACTATTTGCAACCTATATCAATGATTTGGATGAAGTGACTGAATGTATGGTAGCTAAAGTAGCTGATGACACCAAGATAGGTAGGAAATTAAATTATCAAGAGGAGCTAGAGAGTCTGCAAAGGGATATAGACAGGTTAAATGAGTGGGAAAAAAATTGGCAGATGGAGCATAATGTGGGAAAATATGAACTTTGGCTGGAAGAATAAAAAAACAGTATACTATCTAAATAGAGAGAGATTGCAGAACTCGGTGCCGTAGAGGGATTTATGTGTCCTGGTACATGAATCACAAAAAGTTAGTATGCAGGTACATCAAGTGATTAGGAAGGCAAATGGAACGTTGTTATTTTTTGCAAAGGGAATGGAATATAAAATCTTTGAGCACTAAAAGAACCAAACAAGATAGGATGAGAAAGTAGAGTTGCAACCATGATTTTATTTTTGTTTATTCTTTGATGGGCTGTGGGCATTGCTAGCAAGGCCAGCATTTATTACACATCCCTAACTGCTCATGAACAATGTGGCTTGATCAGCTATTTCAGACAGTAGTTAAGAGTCAACCACATTACTGTTGGTCTGGAGTCATATAAGCCAGACTGGGTAAGGACAGCAGATTTCTTTCCCTAAAGGGAATTAGTGAACTAGATGGGTTTTACAACAATTGATGATAGCTTCATGATTACCATTACTGATTTTTTTGTGAATTGACTTTAAATTCCACCAGCTACCATCATGAGATTTGAACCCATGTCCCCAGAGCATTAAACTGGACCTTTGGATTTACTAGCCTAGTGACATTACCACTACGCAACTATCTCCCCTACCTGTTGAGTGGCAGAGCAGACTTATGTCCTATTTGTGCTCCTATTTCTCATGTTCTTATGATGCTCCAGTCATCATGGTGTGGGGTAGTCTTGATGGACCAGTTGGTCTTTTCCTGCTCATCATTTTTTTTTACATTTGTCTTGGTTTTAAATTGATATGCTAAAAGATGTTAGTTGCACTCTAGGTTGCATTTAGGTTATTTATTGTTTCCTGAATTGAAATTAAAATTTGTATTGAAGGAGACACTTTTTGATCTCTCTTCAGGAATATTCTTCTTCAGCTGAACTCTTGTAGATCGATAGATAATTATAGATGATGAAGATCTTTTTGTTCATCTTGACTTATCCATTCAGAAAGATCCTAACTTAGTTCCTTTGCAGCATCCAGTTGTTTTTAAAATGATTCCAGAATTTTTTTCGCCCTTCCTGCTCTATCAATAAGTATATTGTATATGATGATTACTCTTTTTGTGAAGAATTTCCTAATTTCCTAATATTAGCTCTAAATTTGTCCTTTACTTGTTGAGCCTGTGTCCTCTTGTCCTCCTCCCACAATTTAAATTAATATTCCAGATTTACCTGTTTCAGTCCCTTAGCAATATGATATACCTCCA
The DNA here is from genome assembly GCF_017639515.1 of Carcharodon carcharias. NCBI lineage: Eukaryota > Metazoa > Chordata > Chondrichthyes > Lamniformes > Lamnidae > Carcharodon > Carcharodon carcharias. Next base: position 33,151,111 of record NC_054468.1, on the reverse strand, counting down.
TAAGATTATCTCTTAGACTGTTCCTTTCCAAGATGAAAAACTAAACTTTATTTATGGGTGGTTTTCTGGGGATTTACAGCCAATGATTTTTTAAAATCTTTATTAACAAATCCATTTTCTACATGTTCTGATTTTGAAAAATATAACCATCCATTGATTAAATGTCCCCTCAAACCACCAAGTCCCCCTAAAATACCCTCCCTCCCTTTCAGAGCCTTCTACATATAGCTTACTGTTAGCATCCAGTGTGAATAGGTGGAACCAACACTCAGTTGGATGTCGATCTAAAGATCAGAACAAACATTTTATTTTAACCATTCACATTTACTTCCTGGACATTATGGCTGATGAAGTTCTTTATGGTTTGCAATATCGATGCCTCATGGTTGTTAATTTTATTTTATAAAAGAGAATAGAGAAAGAAGGGGCAATTCCGCCTATCAGAGACCATTCAGCCTGATGAATAATGGATTCTGTAGTGGCTTCTTGGCAAAGCCTGAGTTTGTTCTCATCCAATGTTTATATATACGCATTTTCTAGTTGGTGTCATTGAATGGCAACCGAGAATCTTGGCTGATTTTCACTTTCTTCTCTGCCCTTCCCTCCCTCACAACCTATGTTGATGTTAGCTTACCCTGAGGACAGACTGAGAACCAAATAAAGAAAGATATTTTACAGTGCTTTTCTTTTTTGTTTGTCCTCAGTTTTGATAATGCTTAAATGTTTGTAAAGATAAAGGTACAGAATGACGTCATCACATCTACAATCATCTGTTGAAGGTATCTTGAAAGACAGCAGCTAGGATCAACAACCTTGTGCCTTTAATATCATGAATCTTAGAGTTCAGTTTAATGTTCTCTGGAGATTAGAGAAATACTGTTTGATAATGAAAACTGATGGAGTGGAAAATGGATCTTTCTATATGGAGATGGCTCTGTGCATATTGATGTTTTTTTGTTGAAGCAAGGAACACCATTGCTTTTATACTGGAGAACAGTTTGCTCAATCAATAGCATATATGGTTGCTCATAAATTTTATAAATCCTTAAAAAAAGTTCAGTATTAATCCTCTATTTTATATAGAACAGTCTTATTTTCATTCCATTCCAAATGCAAGATCACTAACCTTGACAGCCACAGTGTCAGTTTTAATTTATTTATGAGAATACCTCATTTGAGAGGAGTGGCCTGACCATTTCACACTTGCTACTGAAAATCACCTTTCACAGGCAGTAGCCTAATAAGTTAGCTTAATTTCTTTCATTAGATGTAATCGAGCTGCATACCAGCTGTATAATGAATGGGGAAACAGCTATAATTAAAATAATCTAATCTTGGGCTCCAAATAGAAGTAAATGTATGGATTATGTTATAATCTTGACCTTCTTCCAAAATGACTTACTTAATCATTCCTAGCTATCTATATGCTCTAAACAAACCATCTAACCCCCTGATTAGGTTACATCTGAAACTTCCTCTCAATTATTGATTGTTCAGTTTGTAAAACATATTTGAACCCCTAAAGTAAATTACTGTCTGTTTGTCAGAGTTTCTGTTATCCTCCATTGCTTAGAAAAAACAGGATAGGAGAGCAGTAAGTCTTGTTAATTGAACCCTGATGATCTTATCATCAGTTCCCTCAGCAACCTGAAACCAGTGACCTTTGTTGTACGGTTTATCTTGCCAGCTCTGTCATGAAGTTTTGCAGAAAACAACGTTCAGTTTTAAAGTTGCAATATTACTGAAGTTTCTGTTTTGCACGTGGGCTGGATCAAAAGAAATCCATTGATTTTGTCTACAGTTCCCCCTTATATGTTTTATGGAATTCATGTATTTGTTGATGAGGTCAGATGCTTAAAAACGTACTGTTTGAACTCATTCTACTAATTTCTGAATCCTGCTGTTTGATTCACAGGAAGGATTCACATTCATGCAGGAAGGTTAGTGACATGAGTACATAATAGCACCTTTCTGAAATTGGTTCTTGGAGTGACAAACTTTAATAATTGCGTAATTTACAGGATTAGGAAGGCATTTCTTTAAGAAGCCAGCCTTCCAACTCCAACTGGTACATCCAGCAGTGAGTTTTTTTGATTGCTATTGGAAAGTGCAATTTTAATGAAGGTAAATATATTAATAGTCCACAATTAAACAGCAGAAAATTAGTGCAATTTGAAGAAACTGATGCACTTTGTTAGGAAGCTGCATTAAAGGGCTTCTCTGTGGAGTTCAGAAGATGGTTATTACCACAGCTGCAGCTGAGAGCCCAGATGGGCAGCCTCTCCCATGCCTCTGCCAATTGCTTTCTGAAGCTGACAGTTCCTATAAGTGCATAAGCAGTCCTTCTTCAGTTTTCCCTTTCTTCAATAGGCAGGACTTACATGGCGACAACAGGCACCATTTAAAGTAATACCGTGGGCTGAATCTTCCAGTCAGCGTGTGGGGGCAGGCCCGACGCGCTGACACGTAAAATGACGCGCGACGATGTCGAGCGTGCGCCTCAACATCATCGTGCGTCATCTTGATATTTCGTTCAGCCTATTAATGTCATTAAAAAGTAATTAAACTTGTTACGGATGCTGCCCGTCCAAGCTTAACGTTGGCAGACAGGCGAAGAGCCAAAGCAGCCTTCGCAATTTTCAGGAAAACTCGTCCACAGGCGGGATGAGGTTTCCTGAAGCTTTAATAATATAAATTAATTTTCCTAACTTCACAAACATGTCCCAGCACATTTGACACTGTCACATGAGGGGACATATTTAAATAAGTTTTTACTTTATTTATCAAAAAGTTTTCTAACCCATTCAATCACCCTGCGGCAACTCCGTGACTCAGGGAGGTTGCTGCACTCTTTCACACTAATGCGTGAAAGAGCACAGGCCCCAACCCACCCTCCTCCCACCGCCTGCACAGGTAGTGCTGAGTAATACTGGCCACGTGTTACACTGGGCGGGCCTTAATTGGCCCACCCACGTAAAATGGCGGCACGCAGCCAATCGCAGGTAGCGATCGACTCCGCGCCCACCCCTACCCACGCCAGCCCAGTCCGACTGCCATAGAGAAAATTCTCCCCTGTAAGTAGTAGCTTGGCTTAGTGGTTGCATTATGATGCAGCAGGTTGGGGTTCAAGCCTACACTCCAGAGCTTGAGTACATAATCTAGACTGACTTTATATAATGCAGTATTGACGGGGTACCGCACTGTCTGCGGTGCTCACTTTCTGCTGTGGTCTACTGAGTCATATAAAGATGTAACCTCTCAAAGCACTATTTGAGAATGAGCAAGGGCTCATTCTCCTGATGCCTTGGCTAATATTCATCCCTCACCCAATACACCCAAAACAGATTACCCACTTTATTTTTTCTGGGAGCAGTTTGTACAAAACAATGGTTGCTGTATTTGCCCACAAAACAACAATGTTGACAAAAAGGTACCTTAGAAATACAAGTCTTTATTTCTTTTAAGTTATTACTTTCATGAACCTGGAGCCTCAGATTACTACTTCAGTCTGTAAAAATATATATTTTTCTTTTTGAATTCTTGGTTGCATTATTGCATTAATCTCCAATCAACAATTTATAGACATTGTCATGACATGCTATATGCCAAATAATGATTTTTAATCCAGCGGCTAGAAACCTGAATTGAACTTATGAAAAACAGACTTTAGAAAAACACAGAGAGTAAAGTGAATTTAATTTACAGCCCAGGATGGCTAACCCCAATTTACATTATTATACATTCTACATTCCAATTCATTCAAGTGGGGTCAGCCTGTCTGCAAAGCCCATCAAAAACAATGGCCAGAATTTTGAAATCGTTATGCAGGAGTGGGCAGCCCTGTGCCTGAGGGAGATTTCTGTGCCCTTTCGCGCACATGCACATAAGAGCCCAGGCCCTGACTTTCCCTCCTCCCCCAGGCCACTGAGCACTATTGGCCGTGCATCACGCTGGGTGGGCCTTAATTAGCCCATCCATGTAAAATGGCCGCACGCAGCAGATCACGGGCGGGGATTGGCTCTACACCCGCCCGCTCCCCCTCCCTACCAGTCCACCTAACATTCAGAAAATTCTCCCCGATGACTTCAGTGGAATGTGAAGGATTCACATCACCTGTCTCATTAGCAAGGCATCTATGGCGCTCCCCTGAGATATTCAACTGTTGGAGATGGGCCATTAAGACAAATCGCTTAGACAATGGGACCCTGGCTAAGTTAGCTTCCAGACATGAGCTAATCAAGTCACCTTTGGAATACATGGACAATGTCTTTCTTTGAACTTTTGGCGGCTGGTGAAGGTCACATGACAAGCCAGCCATTTGTATGTATTAAGCACATGTTTCCTCAGTGGAACTGAGGATAAGAAGCTTGGGGAGAAGACCTAAGTGAGGGGTCTCTCCTGCTTCCTTTTTTTCTCCAACCCACCTGATAAATTTTGAGCTTGTTTGCTGACTGTGATCATCCAGGGAAGCACTGCTGCAGGCAGAGATTACTGTCTCCTGAAGAACAACCAACTCAGTTATCTACATATCTAAATCAGAAGGAACGAGACAATCAAATTTAGCCTGTAGCTGAGTCACGAAACTATCGACTATATACTCTTCTACATTTTTTATGGACTCTCAACCTATCCTTTCCGACTCTTGGTGTGTGTGTGTGTGTGTGTGTGTGTGTGTGTGTGTGTGTGTGTGTGTGTGTGTGTGTGTGTGTGTGTGTGTGTGTGTGTGTGTGTGTGTGTGTGTTTACAAGTCAGTGTGTAATTTACTTAGATCAGTTTAAGTGTAACAAAGCTCACTTCTTTCTTTGTTAAAATCAATAAAACCTGTCCGGTTGGTTCTTTTTTGATCACTGCATTTAAATACTTAAGAACTCATTGAATTGGCAAATATATCGTCTTCAAAAAAAAACCTGTTGTAATCAGATGAGGAGAGGGCAAAGAGAGGAGCCATTCGACTCTTTCTCACCTCACCATAACAACAAAAACAAGAAGTCAAGAAAAAGAATAGGTCGAAAGCAAAAGGCAAAGCATTACTGATGCTGGAAATCTGAAATAAGAACTGAAAATGTTAAAACCTCTCAAGTCAGGCAACATCAGTGGAGAGAGGAAAAAAGACCGTGATGTTTCAGGTGCTATGCTCCATCATAAATGATGTAAAGCTTGTTATCAGGAATTAAGTAATTTAGTTAGAAACATTCTGCATAGTGAAGGCTTGTTGTAATTAAGAAGCTATCAGTGTGATACTGATCTCCACTATCTCCAGCGGATAGAAAAACAATTAAAGAGATCGGTGAGTAGATACAACATAAATGGAACAGAAGTATCTTCCCTTCATATAAAGAAAGAAGGAAAGATTCACACTTAGATAGCATCTTTCAAGGCATCAGGATGTCACAAAGCTAATCAAATACTTTTTGAACCATTTTAATGTAGGAAACATGGGAGCCAATTTGTGCATGTCAAGGATTTTCAAACAGGGATATGGTAATTGTCAGGTAATCTGTTTTTTAGTAATGTTAGCTGAGGGTTTAAATGTGTGGCCAGGGCACTGGGGATGACACCTCTGATTTTCTTCAAAGTGGTGCCATGGGATCTTTTACATCTGCCTGGGAGGGCTGATGTGGCCTCAGTTTAATATCTTATCTGAAAGATGGCATGTCCAACAGAGCAGCACGCCTTTAGTAATGCACTGTTATGTCAGTCTAGATTTGGTGCTCAAGTCTCTAGAGTGGAGCTTGAACCTTCTGACTGAGAGGCGGAGGTGTCACATTATTATTTGTGGGGAAATAAGGTACTTGAGGGTCATGCACACAAATTAGCCCATTGATTTCATTCATAAGACCTGGCACCCAAGGCTCTTCAGCAAATGGGAAAAAAAATTTCCATTCCCAGCACCTCTTGCTTACTTCTACTTTGCTTTACACTGTGCTAATCCCTCTCCTCATCCTGATTTCCCTGGCTGGAGCTCTCTGAGCTGTTGTTTGAGAAGAGGAAAAGTAAGAACTGTTCCTTCTCTGTTTTTTATTGTTTGTTTGGCAAATCTGAAAGAAGAAGCATGATTAGGATTGGATTCAAGCAGCTGAGTTGAAATGTCACTTTTAGTTGGACATGCTTGACTTTTTTGAAGCACTTTTGCAATTTTTCATAGTTGGGTAAGAGTCCAATGCCATCCAGGCATCATGTGGCTGAGACCAGTGCTGTGCCTATACCTGCACTATCCAGAGTTGACCAGCCACCATAAAAAGCCAGGTCAACTAAGTTATCTTCTCTTGGAGCACAACTTGATATGAACAAACAGGGAATGGGATGAGTTTTCCAGCAGTAGCAACTTTAATGCACTTTTGTTAACCCTTAACATGGAATTTGAAATTAACAGCAAAGTGCAGTCTAGATTTAGTTTTAGAGGTGCCACAACAGTGGGTGCGATTATAAAATTATAATAAATAGGAGGAGTAGGCCATTTGGCCCATCAAGCCTGTTCCACCATTCAATAAGATCATGGCTGATCTGATTGTGGTCTTAACTCTACTTTCCTGCTTGCCCCCATAACCCTTAACTCCCTAGACAATCAAAAATATATCTAACTCAGCCTTGAATACATTCAATGATCCAGCCTCCAATGGTCTCTGTGGAAGAGAATTCCAAAGACTAACAAACCATTGAGAGAAGAAATTCCTCCTCATCTTCGTCTTAGGCGAGAGACCCTGTATTTTTAAACTCTGTCCCCTAATTCTAGAATCTGCCATGAGAGGACACATCCTCCCAGCATCTACCCTATCAAGCTCCCCAAGAATCTTATATGCTTTAATAAGACCTCTCCCTCTCTTCAGGTACCATGCCTTGGCAACCATGGACTTCCATGTGTTGATCCATGGTTATGCTTGGCAAGGTAGTGCAGTAATTTTCTGTTGCTTTCTGCAGGTCTTGGCTGACCAGGAGACTCTCCCGCTCTTACCACCTGCCATAGGCATATTGGAAGGAATCAACCTGTTTGGCCATGTTACGAATGCACTTTCTTTTACCATCAAGTTCTGGAGTGGAACTTGAACCCAGAGCTTCTGGCTCAGAGGCAGAGATGCTACCCACTGTGCCACAAGACCTTCTCCTTCAATAGTATCATTTCTCATTTTTTCTAAACTCTAATGAGTATAGGCCCAACCTGTTCAAGCTTTCTCATAAGACAACTCCTTCATCTTAGGAATCAGCCTAGTGAACTTTTTCTGAAATGCACTACATCCACTGGCGCTCTTTTGCCTACCCTGTTTGTTACATACTCAAAAAATTCGAATAAATTTTTCAAACATGATTTCCCTTTCACAAAACTATGTTGACTCTGCCTGATTGTATGATGATTTTCTAAATCTCCTGCTACTCCTTCCTTAATAATGGGTCCTAGCATTTTCCCAATGACAGATGTTAGACTAACTGGCCTATAATTTCCTGCTTTCTGTCTCTCACCTTTCTTGAATAGTTGTGTTATATTTGTAGTTTTCCAATCCACTGGAACCTTCCAGAATATAGGGAATTTTAGAAGATTACAACTGATGCCATTGCCATTTTTAGAGTACCCTTCAGCCAGAAGTACTACCAGAGCAGCTTGGATGGAAGTGATAGAGTTAAGGTTAAATCACCTGAAGCCTAAACCTGAGAGGAAATGAGAAAAAAAACTTGCTGGATTATGCAACAACGCCAAGATTGGTGTACTCACATTTTCCATAGTTTAATGATGTTGCACTACAATGTATCTTAATGATGCTTCAACTTAAATCTGCCATAGTATCACAGGGGAACAGTGCACAACACTCCAGCAACTATTCATTTATTTTTTAAATGCACAGGAGGCTGAGGCCATCAGCTCAGCCACAACTGCTTTGCTAATTATTACGGGGGCTCTCCAGACTTTGGGCTCCAATCTACAGCCACTTGTCTTGTATGGATTCACTGTGTTGGAGAATCAGATTGAAACAATCACAGTGCTGTTTTCACAATTTCATTGCTGCCCACTGACCTATTCCCACAGGTCCCCAGACATTCTGAGGGAATGGCCAGCCAGCAGGAGCTTGCACTGATGGTGAAGATGTTCCTCAAGATGGCATCAAAATGGTAACATCAATCTTTTGCCCTCAAGTGTGTATTGACATGTCACATGGTGTACAATCCCAGGCTGGTGGCATTAGAGTATCCTCATTGATGCGCTGAGGTGTGAGCATATTCATTTGGCAATGGAACAGAAAGCAAGAGAGGAAGAGAGAAAAACCTGCGCTTGTATAGCACCTTTCACAGCTATTGGACAATTCAAAGCATTTTGCAACCAATGAAGTGCTTTTGAAGTACAATCTCTGTTGTAATGTAGGAAATGCGGCAGCCAATTTGTGCACAGCAAGCTCCCATAAGCAGCAATGTGATAGTGACCAAACAATCTGTTTTTGTGATTTTGATTGAGGGGTGAATATTGGTTGGGACATCAGGGGTAACTCCCTTATTCTTTATCAAAATAGTGCCACGGAATTTTTTATGTGCACCTGAGAGGGCAGATGGAACCTCAGGTTACCATCTCATCCAAAAACTGAGATTTGCAAGAGGTGAATAACCAGGTGGTTAAATCAACAGTTTCAACTTACATTATTGCTGAAAATCAAACATTGGCCTCGAGGAGTGAAATTCAATTTCAGAGTGCAAAACAGATGGTAACCGATCAAATGGCCATTAAATACCACAGTCAATTTTCTTTGTCATTGAAGTCAATGGAAAGGGAAACTAAATGGGATGTACAACAAGTGGTTGACCACCATCACTTGCTTTGTGCCCCTCCAAATTTGAATTTCACCCCCATTGTTCCAAGTACACCCAGCCCGACCACTTCCACTAGTGCATGGATTTCTAGCGGTCTCAGGGCATATGAGATATTTTTAGTGCTTTCTTCAAAACAACCTTCATGTTTTTTTTTTGATATGGATGTCCATTTACCTTGCCTAGAATCCCAATAATCATACAAAAGAGTCCTGAACCTTAAATTAGTCCCAAGAAAGCATATTATGAGATGGAAAATTACACGTTCCAGCTGATAGCATGCTTGGGTCAGGCGATACTGGTTTGATGTTATGATTCGCTCTATATTTCTGCGTGACATAAGGAGCTATTCTCCATCAGGGATATCCCTGGAACAGTTTAGCAACAATGTTTTCATTTTTTAAAGAAGTGGCAACCAGAATTCACCTGAGCCTAGTATTTTATTAAAAATGGGGTCTACCTTGAAGTAAGCATGCCTCTTCCTTCCCTTTTATAAGAAATAAACATGGTAATTTATTGGAAAACAATTTTGCAAGGTGGTTGATTAGTCACTGAGAGCCTTTTATATTTGAATCCCACCTTAATCAAGATCAATGTCCATATATTAATAATTACTAATAAAAGGTAAGATCACCATCAGCTATCTCTTTTGAAAGATGTATGAGTTGATGACAGGGGCTCCATTTAAAAGGTTGAGTTACATTCTGTACTGGGAAAACCATAAGTCTCAAGATAAAAAGCAGGGAGTGAAATGCTCTTTGCATGTGTACCTCTTATAAATAACGTTGATTTAAGCAATAGAATAATCAAGGCCAAAGTGTCCTTGAAGCCAAACAGCCTATCAGTTAATATTTATCATTGCCTTTGTTTGCTGAATAGCCTAAGCACTCAATGTTCCTTAGATCAGTTTTCACCAACATCTACCAATGTGTTAGACTGGGCTCCCCTGCAACAAAATCAAAATTATAACAAAAAAGTTCACAATAAAAATAAATCATTCCATAGTCAGTCAATTTGTATCTGAATATAGCTGACCCACACTGCTTTAGAAGCAGAAGAAAAATGAAACTTACACTGAAACATAGTGTGCTGTGTTATATATTTTAACTTGATAGTGGAAAGGATGAATAAATTATTTGTACAAACCAGACATGTGTGGAATCTATTCAGATTGCATTGGAAGTTAATTCCCACTTCTATAGTATGTGAAAAATGTATGTTAAGTAAAGTTGATCTGCTGCTCAGTTAAGCTCATTAATACGTGTAATAGAGGTATAATGAACTGGAAGTAAGGATGGCAATAAATTCCATCAGATCTCCCCACCAATTATGCACATGTTATTCATTTCCAGTGGAAGTTTGCAGTAGTACAGGAAACTCCAATTACCAACTCATGCCAACCTGTTCCCCCACCTACTACCCTTTGCCCTTAGCCCCTCCAGGCCAATTCATCTAGTATCCATCATGGGAAACCTCAACAGCCATGCTTGCATAAAATTAATTATGTGTCTATTGATTATGTCACTATTTCAAAGAAAACAATGATTTAAAAAAAATCAACACATTAAAATTGGTTCAACTACTCTCTTATGAAAATAAACATTTCTATTCTATAACCACTTGGAGCTGTCAATCAAACTGATCACTTAACAGGCACCCCACTGGGATAATGTTAGGTTGTAAAATCAGTCATGCACCACAAATCCTATAATTGTAGCCTTTAGGCTTATGTCAACAGACAGAGTGAAATATTTTTTAAAATCTGATTTTTTAAATCTCCATACGTTTTTTTAATTTAAAGCCCAGCAGAGTTAAATCCATTAATAGTTCCAATGAGTGTTGACAGTTCCAATGAATCTTGACAGTTCCAATGGGTTTTGACAGTTCTTTGACAGCTTTGACAGTATTGACAGTTCTTTGATAACTTTGTCAGTTCCATTGTGTTTATTCACTTTTTACACACAATCATGTCTACTTTTAACAATCACAAAGGGTGCCTTATCTCTCCCAAAGGTGTTCTGGTAACATATTCAAAGTGGAACCTTACATCTCCAAAGGGGTAACCTGGCTATCCAAATCCATCCATCAAGTGCACACCAGCTCTTACCTGGACTAATTTGCACACATCAGGTTTGACACTCCTGGCTACCAAAATCCCACTTCAGTGGAGGCAGCTGATGAGTTAAATGGCCAGCTGCTCTGTATACCATGCATGTGTGAACCCCATCCTGACTCCAGTTCTGCCCATGCTAAAATAGGGAGTGCCATGCTCAGGGGCATGACTTAGGATTTCCTGTCTGATCTATCATTTTCACCTGGTGGAGAGCCTCTCCATTATGGTAAGAATTCATGCCAAGGTGTTCAGGAAAAATAGGAAAGGAAGAAAAGGAGGAGAGGTGGCAGTATTGATTAAGGAGAGCATTGCAGTGCTGGAGAAAAAGGGTGTCCTAGAGGGGTCAAGAACAGAATCTATTTGGTTTGAGCCAAAGAACAAAAAAGGCACAATTCCCTTGCTCACAGCAGTCACAGACTGCCAACTAATTTGAAGGATGTAAAGGAACAAATTTGCAAGAAAATTACAAAGCTCTACAATAATTTTAGAGTATCTATAATAAGGGACTTTTATTATTGGAATATAGACTTGGATAGTGATAGTGTAACGGGCAGAGAGGGGCAAGAGTGTGTTCAGGAAAATTTTCTATAGCGGTATGTTTCCAGTCCAACAGGAAAGGAGGCACTGCTAGATCTGGTTCTTAAGAATGAGCTGGGCCAAGTGGATCAAGTGTCAGTAGGGGACCATTTAGGGGATTGTGATCATTGTACCACAAGATTTAGGTTAACTGTGGAAAAGGACAAAGAACGTTCCAGAGTAATAATAATTAGTGGGGGAAAGCCAACTTCAATTGGGAAAAGAACAGATCTGGGCCAAATAAACTGGAGTCAAAGGTTGGCAGGAGAAACGGTAGCTGAATAATGGGCTACCTTTAAAGAAGAGGTAATTCAGGCACAGCCAAGATATATTCCCTTGAAAGGGAAAGATGGGACAAACAAAACCAGAGCTCACTGGATGACAAAAGAGATAGAAATCAAGATAAAGATGAAGAAGTGTGCTTAAGACAGATGTCAGGTAGAAAATACAATTGAGAACCAGGTTGACCACAGAAGGTTCAGAGGGGAGATGAAAAATGAAATAAGAGAAGCAAAAAAGGAGTATGAAAAGAGACTGGCAGTTAACTTAAAAGAGAAACCTAAAGTTTTCTATTGACATATAAAAAGTAAAAGGGGGTGTATGGCTGAATAGGGGCCAAAAACATGATTTATACATGGAGACAGAGAGCTGAAGTATAAAATGTATACTTTGCACCTGTCCTTACCAAGGAAGAAGATGCTACCCCAACCATGGCGAAAGATGAGGTAATTCAGACACTAGAAGGGGTTAGAATTAAAATGGAGAAGGTATTGGATAGGCTGTCTGTACTTACAGTTGATAAGGCACCAGGACTGGATGAGAAACATTCAAAGATACAGAAGGAAGTGAGAGTGGTAATTGTGAAGGCACTGACCATAGCTTTTCAATCTTCCTTAGACTCAGGGGTGGTGCCAAAGGAGAATTGCAAACATTACACCCCTGTTCAAGTGATTCAAAGATTCTATGAAAAGGGTGTAAAAATAAGCCCAGCAACTACAGGCCAGGCAATTTAACTTTGGTGGTGGGGAAACTTCTAGAAACAATAACCCTGGACAAAATTAATAGTTGCATAGAGAAATGTGTGTTAATTAAGGAAACCCAGCATGGATGTCTTAAAGGAAAATTGTGTTTAACTAACTTGCTGGAGTTTTTTGAAGAGGTAACAAAGGGTTGTTTAGGACAATGCTGTTGATGTGGTGTCCATGGACTTCAAAAAGGCGTTTGATACAGTGCCACACAACTGACTTATGAACAAAGTTAAAGCTCATGGAATAAAAGGCTCAGTAGCATCATGGATACAAAATTGGCTGAGTGACAGGAAACAGAGAGTAATGGTTAATGGATGTTTTTTGGGCTGGGGGAAGGTTTGTAGTGGAGTTCCCCAGGAGTCAATGTTGGGGCCCTTGCTTTTCCTGATATACATTAATGACCTAGATCTTGGTGTACAGGGCATAATTTCAAAGTTTGCAGGGATACGAAACTTGGAAGAATTGTGAACTGTGAGAAGGATAGTATAGAAATTCAAAAGGTAATAGACAAGTTGATGGAATGGGCGGACTGGTGACAGATGAAGTTCAATGTGGTGAAATGTGAAGTGATTCACTTTGGTAGGAAGAACATAGAGAGACAATGTAAAATAAAGGGTACAATTCTAAAGGGGGTGCAGGAGCAGAGGGACCTGGGTGTATATGTGTATAAGTCATTGAAGGTGGCAGGACAGGTTGAGAGAGCAGTTAATAAAGCATACGGCATCCTAGGCTTTATTAGTAGGGGTAGAGAGTACAAAAGTAAGGAGTTTATGTTGATCTTGTATAAGATGCTTGTTTGGCCTCAGCTGGAGTATTGCATCCAGATCTGGTCGCCGCTTTTAAGAAGGATGTGAGGAGACAGTATGGAAAAGATGCACGAGGATGGTTTTCAGGGACGAGGAACTTAAGTTATAAAGAAAGATTGGAGAAGTTACGACTGTTTTCCTCAGAGAAAAGGAGCCTGTGAGGAGATTTGATAGAAATATTCAAAATCATGAGGGCTCTGGACAGAGTAGAGATGGAGAAACTGTTTCCACTTGTGTAAGGATCGAGAATGCGTGGGCACAGATCTAAAGTAATTAGAGTGGGCTGGATTGCACTATCTGAGAGTGTGATGGAGGCAGGTTCAATTGAAACATTCAAAAGGGAATTAGACTTATTAAAGGAAGAATGTGCAGGGTTATGGGGAGAAGGTGGGAGAATGGCTCATTTAGAGATCCAGTGCAGACACAATGGTCTCCTTCTGTGCTCTAACAGTTCTATCATTTTGTGATTCTGTTATGTGCTGCCATTAGATCTGGAGCCAAACTCCACCACTGACATGGTATTAGCAGTTACTGCCAAGGCAATTACAACCCAGCTTTTATGCTCTGGGTTCATTCCAGACTACCAAAAGAGTGAGTGTCATTGGATAGGTTTAGCATATGCTTTGTTGAGAGTGAGAGTGATGAAAAGAAGGAGCAGGCAAAAGTTAGTGCAAATCCCAAGCTACTTCCTTATCCCCTGCTTCTTCAATAAGAACATAAGAAGCAGTCGATCGTAGACCCCTTTAGCCTGCTCCACCATTCGATACTATCGTGGCTGATCTTCTGCCTCAACTCAACTTTCTTGCCCACTCTCCATATTCCTTGATTCCCTATAGATCAAAACACTATTAATCTCTGTCTTAAATATACTCCACAACCATTTAGGGTAGAGAATTCCATAAATTCACAATCCTCTAAGTGAACAAATTTCTCCTTATCTCAGTCCTAAGTGATCAAAAGGGTAGATTATGAGAGGATGGTTCCCCTTGTGGGGGACTAAGAGGCACAGATTCAGAATAAGGGGTTTCCCATTTAAGACAGATGAGGAGAGATTTCTTCTACCGAGGGGTCATTAATCTTTGGAATTCTCGCTCCCGGAGAGCGGTGGAAGCTGGGTGATTGAATATATTCAAGGCTGAGTTAGATATATTTTTGATCTATAAGGGAGCCAAGCTTCATGAGAAACAGGCAGGAAAGTGGAGCTGAGGCCACATTCAGATGAGCCATGATCTTACTGAATGGCGGAACAGGCTCTATTGGCTGAATGGTTTACTTCTGCTTCTTTTTTATTTATTCTAATGTTCTTATGACTTCTTATACTGAGGCTGTGCCCTTGTGTTCTAGATTTCAGCCAGGAGAAACAATCTCTCAGCATCTGCCTTGTTGGGCTCCTTCAGAATCTTTTATGTGATCACCATTTCATTCTTCTAAACTCCAGAGAGAATATGTCCAATTTACTCTGCCTCTCAGCACGGATAACTCTCTCATCCCAGGAACTAATCTAATGATCCTTCGCTCTACTGCCTCTAAGGCAAGTATCTCCTTCTTTTAATATGGAGACCAAAACTGTGCACAGCACTCCTGTGCGGTATCACCAAAGCCCTATACAATTGTAGCAAGACTTCTTTATTCTTCTACTCCAATCCTGTTTCAACAAGTCCCACATGCTATTTGCCTTCTTAATTGCTTGCTGTGCCTGTGTGCTAACTTTGTGTTCCTTATATGAGTACACCCAAGTCTTTCCAAACATCAACATTTGCAAGTTTTAAAAAAAATTCTGTTGTTCTATTCTTATGACCTCACACTTTCCTACATTATACTCCATCTGTCACCTTGCTGACCACTCACTTATCCTGTATATATCTCTTGGCAGCCTCTTTGTGTCCTCCCACAGTTACATCCCTGCCTAGTTTTGTAATGGCAACAAAATTAGATACATTAATTTCAGTGTCTTCATCTAAGTCACTAAATAGATTGTAAATAGCTGAGGTCCCCGCACTGATCCTTGCAGCTCTCCACTATTCACTGCCTGCCAACTTGAAAATGACCCTTTTAACCTACTCTTTGCTTCCTGTCCATTTACCAATCTTTCATCCATACTGATATATTACCACCAATTCCATGAGCCCTTATCTTGCATATTAATCTTTTTTGTGGCACCTTATTGAATGCCTTTTGGAAATCCAAGTATACTACATGTACTCGTTCCCCTTTATTTACCTACCAATTACATTCTCAAAGCAACTCCAATAATTTTAGTTGCTTGGTAGTTCAGAGTTTTGCTGAAAAAAGACATGTCAAAGCTTTTCATCTTGCACTCATCAGGATGCTTTGCAAGAATACCAATATAAGGGGAAAACAACAATTTACTGTATGTGAAGAGAGTGTTGATTGTTTGGCAAGTGGAAGAGGTGTTACCATAGAGAATGCACCGGTGATGGTGACTAACAGTTAACTGTCAAGCATTGTTTGAAATTTAAACCAGGCAGCTTGACCCTGACTGGTCAAGTCATTGCCCTGAGGAATGTGTCAGTGAATGGCTGTCACTTATTTTGTTTAGCTAATAATGATATCAATAATTCTGTCGAACACAATTTCCCTTTCATAAAACCATGTTGATTTTGTCTGATCATACTATGATTTTCTAAGTGCGTTGTTGAGACTTCTTTAAAAATAGGTTCCAGCATGTTTCTGACCACTGAGTAAAGCTAACTGGTCTATAGCTCCCTGTTTTCTCTCTTTCCCTCCTTTCTTGCAGAACATGCTTATTGGTGCCTTGACTATGATTCTCCAGATACACTTCTTCAAACAGGACAAGAGGACGTTGCTAGGGAGGGTGTGCTTCATCCCCATGTAGTTTGTCTCTATCTTGTTAAGTGCTTTCTTCTAAAAGGCGAGAACAAGTTACAGGTTTAAATTGTCATTATGACTTACAGGTATATCCACCTGCCAGGGTGCACCCCATTGCATTGAAGATTATGCACTAGAAAAGTAACCTTAAGAATGTGAGGGAAGGGATACCAACAAGTGTAGATTGCAGCTGTTTAATGGGTATTTATGGTGAGCATTTAAAGTAATACAGTGTCAGAGTGAGGTAACTCTACACTATGCATGCTTAATACATAGCAAGGTTATGGTGGATATTTCTACCCAGCGTGACCTGATGAAGTCAGTGATGAAGCCTGGCAGCCAGATCCACTGAATTGTGAACAGCGCACTTACATTAATGGCCACCACATATATGCAACCTGAATGGTTTATCTGGGTATTTGCCATCTAATAGATCTGTAAAGGGTTTCTCCCTCTTATACCGTTGCTCCTGAAGTATTATGATGATATATTATTTGAAAAATGGGATGTCCTACAGACAATAGAAACAACATAGTGAAATTATCACTTACTTTTAATTTTTAATTACCTTATTTTTATCAATGTGCTGATGAAAATGGACTGCAGACTCAGCTCATTTCTCTTCCAAAATGCTAACTAGGAGCTTGTGAGTGACCGGGCTCCCACTTAGAGGTGTTATTCATGCTGATAGCTCATCTACAAAATTCAAATACAAATCTTGGCTAATGCCAGAAATATAGATGGTATCAGCAGACCAACTGTTGATGCATGCTAATTGCGTACACCCCATTTGAGACCTGAGTCAAGAAGCTACACTAATAACTCTTTCAGTAGGACCTCATGCGCAAAGAACCATCAGAACACTATAAGATGAAAGTGTTCAAAAATAACACCACAGGCTCCACAACTGGATGAAATTAAAACAACAGGGTGCTGTGATGCATCATTTTTGAGTTTTACTATTCCACCACTGCACATATATATGAGTATACCTGAGCTCATGACTGCATGTGAGTTTACTTGTATGTGTGGCAGTATACATTTGACTAACTGGTGACTACTGCAAAGTCATCAAGAACAGCACTGTATAATTTGATTAATTATTTCTTTTCAATCTGTTAAGAGAATTCTTGGTAGAGAATATGGTGCATTGCATCTTTAATACATGGCCATATAAAAATTATAGGCTGCAATATTTGGTTGTGCAGCACTTGTATTTTCAATGCTATGGGTGCCATTTTGGATCCAAAATAGTGTCTACACCACATGCACAGGCTTCAGATGCAGGCTGTGATTCACTCCATTTGTGTAGATTGTTTTTGCGGATGCTGGGAGCATGTACCGGAAGTATTTTCAAATTAGTTGCTGATTGATTTCTGCTGGCTGTTGCTGAGATGGTAAAGTGCTTGGAGTTTTAACTGTTGCTAGAAGTTGGTGATGCAGAGAGTGGTGTGGTAAAAGACTTTGCTGCACACTTCAAGGGTTCTGTTCGGGCCACTTGGTCCCAATATTGAGTGTAAGAGTTCTATTCCTCTTGGGCTGTTGCAGGGAGAAGGAGCAGAGTGGGTGTTGTGGTACATCTTTAAGTGGGTGCGGTTATGTTTTCTGGATGCATCACTAAAGGGGAAGTGAAGCAATGTATCATGTGATTCAGATTTAGGCCCGGATTTTTGCTCCTGAAGTAGGTTCAAAATTTATTGGCTCGCCATGGGAAAAAGTGCCCCGAGGCAGGCTGGTTAAAAGACCCACATTGGTTCTCTCAGACTTTGTCCACTTGCGTTGTCAATGTTAGGCCTTTAGCCCTCAGCTGTCTCACCACCTTAACCCCACCTACCCACTCCTCATGCCTCATCCATGCCACCCATTGCCCTCCACACATGCCCAATGATCCCTCATACCCTTTATGCCAACTATTGTTCCTCCACTTATCATCCCTATGGCCCTTAACAGCCTTAATGCTAACTTAGTCCCAATTCAAGCACCCGCCCCAACCACCATCCTCTGCCCTTACACCCTCCATGCCAATTCACCCAGTACCCAGCTTGGCCAGACCTCAGGAGCCATGCTGAGATGAAATAAAATAAAGTTCTAAGTATCTATTACAGGCTTCACTATATAATGTGAACAAACAGCTATTGAAACAGCAATTGAAACTGCAAGCTACAATTCTTTTCAACTCAGAGACACAGGCAGGCTGCTTTTCCAAAATTTAAAGGACAGGTGATTTAATAACTTGAAAGCTAGATGGTTCCACAGACCTTAAACGCCTTTTATGAACATTTACATCTACTCCAAAAAAATTGTAAGAGACACATTGCGGGATAAGGTCCTCACTCCAGTGAAAATTGGGTCTGTTTGATCCCAACACTGAGTTAAAATTGCCCTGCAGGTTCCTTGTTTCCCTCATTCCACCTCCGTTCCTCTACTAGCGAAAATAGGATCTGTTGAAAATGGAGGTGGGACTTTCAGATCTCGGGTCTGGGCACCATTTTGGATAAGGCACTGAGTCTTCACAACTCCACAAAAATCTAGGCCTTATTCTCAATTTGTTCTGAGGAAGCTACCAACTAAGACATGTGTACAAATTCTCCAACTGCGTAACACTGCGACCAACTTCTCAAATCCTTAATAAATGAACCTATTTTTTTGTTAACCAATCCCTTGTGCGTGATTGGTCTATCTATGCCTTTATGTTTATCTACTAAGAACAGTGAGAAAGAAAAACACAACAGTGGAGACAAGCTGCTTGAAGAGAAAGGCAGAAGTGGAGGAGTGTGAGAAAGGTCCTCAGCAAGAGTTTTGTATCTGCCCAGAGTCCGAAGGAGGCCCTGGGTCATGGACTCTGTCGGCTGTTTGGTAGGTGTGCCTGCAAAAGCAAAGAGAGATAATTAGTGCATGGCTGTGGCCTGCGAAAGAGAGCACATCATTCATGGCATGGTTGTCTGATGGATGTTGCACTGCTGGATCCTCCCTTGGTAGAGCACCACTGACCTCACCATCAGCATAGGAATGGTCCAGATTCTCACCGGCCTGCTGAATTGCTCTGTTTTCAAAGTCTGTGAAAACCTTGATTTCGGGCATTCCAGCATCGATCTGTGACCTCTCTCTCTCTTGAGACCAGCTTGCCCTGCATGGATGGAAATGGAGAAAGTGTAAGCAGGATGCCTGCCAGGCCAGATGATAAGTGTGCCTGGCCTGTGTGGGTGTTGAGTGGTCCCATGGATGGGATGAGGACAATGGTGGTGAGTGTGAGAGAGTGAATGGTGATGTCCCTGCCTCACTGGCAGTGAGTGAAGGCCCTGTGGATGTGATGAGTTTGTAAGTTGAGTGATAAGATGAATGACTTACCCTTGCAGAACGGAGGAGATCATTCATCCTCTTGTGGCACTGGGAGGCTGCCATCTTTTGCAGGGCGTTGGCACTGACCACCACTGCACCGCCTCCCAAGCTGGGTTAGTGCTGTTGCTGCCTATCCTGTGGCCAGAGCTGGGATAGAGGACATCCCGGCGGGCCTCCATGGCATCCAAAAGTAGCTCGAGAGACGCGTTGCTCAACCTGAGGACTGCAGTTATCTCCAGTTTCAGGGCCATGTTTTCCATGCAGCAGTGGTGAGCTGAATGCATCGAAATGTCTGCTTGCTGCTGGACTTTAAACATGCGCCTGGCGTGATGCAGCAGTGGGGTGATGGCAGCCGGGCGAATGAGAGCCCACCTGCTCTAGAAACAGCATGTTTCCGGGAATGCATAAATAACGAGGCGGGTTTGGGATGATACGACGTGAAAACCCGCCATCATGGCCGGCGGGTAAAATGCCATCTTACCTGCCCGCTACCGCACTTAGTGCAAATTTGGGAAAATTCTGCCCAGTATGTGCAAGGTCTCTGTTTCAATAAAGAGGAGCTCGCTGAAATCTGCCATGTCTTGCAGATAGATCTACAGCCTCAGGGTGGAATGAGTAGGACACTGCCAATGGCTGTAAAGGTAAACTTCTCTGTATTGGGCTCTTTCCAGATTAGAGCAGGGAACATCTCCAAAATCTCACAGTTCACCAGGCTTTCTTGTGTAAAGGAGGTGCCTGATGCTTTGTATGCAAACTAAGGAGAATACAATGTATTGTCCTTTCCAGAGAGAAGCAGGTGGAGTGTGCATGTCCCTTTGCTAAAATAGTTGTGCTTTTCCATGGTACAGGGTGCATTGACTGCACATGCATTACTTTGTGGGACACTGCCTGCAAATTCAGAGACATACCACAACCTCCAAGGATTCCTCTCCCTCAAGTTGCAGCTGAAGTGCAACCATACTCAAGCCATGCCAGTCAATGTCCAGAATACTGTTGTCTGAATCATGATGTCTTTACTTTTGTGCCAGTTCACTGTACCTTAAGCATTTGAGCCACCAGGAGAGATGAGAGGGTGGTTAAAGGGAGACAAGGGCTATCCATTTACCTTCTGCTTTATGACTCCAAAACCCACACACATATGGGCAGCATGTGTATGACAAGAGCCACAGGATATGTCATTGAGCAGACCATTAGGGTTCTATGGATCAATCTTCAGGGGCCTTTTAGACCTCTCCAGGGTGGGTGGCATGGTTTGTCATGATCCTCTGCATCTGTATAGCTTTGTCATCATCGCGTATAGGTATATGTTGAGCAGCAGAGAAGAGAAGGAAGGGAGGGGGTAGCCAGCACATCCCCTTTCTGGCAGGTTATCCGTGATCAGCGCAATTGATTGTGATATCAGTGAACGCAACCCCAATCTCCCATTCACCAACAGTCCCAGATCCTATCTTCCTTCTGTTATTGATTATCACAGCATCCTCTTGGCCACTATGCTGAAATAAAAGCCACTACAATATAAATATTTGAAAATAACTTTACCACACAAACCATCCAATCTTCTACATAAAAGTCAAATAATTACCCTTGTGCATTCCCTTAGTGCCTGTCTTCCATGTGTCTTTGCCTGATCTAGTGCTCCTACACCATGCTAGCCAAGCGACTGCAGCACATCTGGTTAGAAGCCTACTGAGGTTCAACTGGGGAGACTCGAGTGGCCTCTCAGGAAGACTCCTCTGGCCCTAGAAGGCCGTTGTGGACTGCACCATCTCGACGAGAGCGGCAACAATCTAGGCTGACAGGAAACAGTAAGGACACCGGTGGAGTGGCAATGACGGAAGCATGAATGCTACCATCTGACAGGACAGCAGGTTGGTGTTCCATGGACCCAGTTCCACTTCCCTGGGATGGTGCCTCAGTAATCCTAGTAATCTGTTAGAGCCCTTCTGAGTGCTGATATCTGCAACAGTGTGAGCCTGGTAACAACCTGCATTGTAACAACCTGAGCGTCCACTGTAGCACTCAAATATTGCATGACTTCAGCCTGGGCTGCAAACTAAGTTGAGACAGCAGCTATCGAATGCTGCATCATGGTCAGCTCCACTAGTGTTGTCATGGAGTTGGCCATCAGATCCACTCTGTAAAGGATGGGATCCAAGCTCTGAACAAAGCGCTGTGTCAATTTGGTGCCAGACTCTTCTACGCCTCTTGACATTTATCATTGGCAGTCAAGCCGGAAAGTCAATGTACCAAATGCGTCAGTGTGAGCCCATAAGCCTTTTTCTTTAGGCTATCCCATTGACAACCTCATTTGAGTTGCTCGCAGCAGAACTCATGTGCAGAACTCTTCCTCCAGCGAGCTGTCATCTGTGCTACCTTTTCAGCTCCCGGCCTTCAGGCCAGTCATGCCCAGTATTTCAACACACGGAGATGATGCCTCTAAGTTAGCCACTAAATTACACGTAGTGTCAATATCTGAGCTGATAGCTGCAATTGGGAGTGAGTGACCATGTTTCTTTATCATCAGTCTCTTCTTCCTTTACCACTTCTTGCTCCTGCCCCATCCAGGGAAATTTAATGTGATCACTACTGAATCAATAGTTGGTCTGAAACTGCCCACCTTTATAATCTTCATTCCAATCATTGAGGTTTGAAGTAGCACTGTCACTTGGTAAAGGTTAGACTATCATGAAATGGTCTATTCCTTCTGCAATAACGCAGACACACAAAAGCACTAGAGCAGCTGTGGGCCAGAAAGCAGTTACTTGCTTTGTTAGAATTTGTGTAAAGTAAGGCCACCAAGCAAGTAAAATATTAATTACAATTATTCTCGGTATTAAAATTATAATCTAACTTAATTTTGTTTTTTGTTGCATATCTAATTGATAAAATTACTATACCATCTTATTAAAGCTGGTTTTACGATATCCAATGTTAGTCTTGGCAAAAGGTATTCACATCCTAAATTCAATCAGTTCTGTTTTTTTGGAATGGAGATTCAAATTTACCTTCAGTCTCCTGAATACAAGAAGCTCTTCTGTACAATACATTTGTCTAAACAACCTGCAAAAACCTGAATCAATTGTCTGGTCTTCAAGTTACCAAATTTCATTGATGTTGCAACCTCTGTCAAAATAGATACTCTGGGAACTTAATCAATCATTAGGAAAATACACCTCCATCCATAGAACAGACTAAAAGATATGTCTGTACATACTGAAGATTCTATCATAGCTGAAATTAATATTGTCAAGTCTTGGAATAGTAGAAATAAAAGTTATAACTGGAGCATTCAGTTACAAATCTTAACTTCTCATTTCTTAACGATGAAGAAACTAGATTATTAGAAGAGACTAGAAGTATCGTGAGGAAACAAAAGACAATCAGCAGAAGATATTCTGAGCATTTTCCCAGCTCTGGCAGCTCCTTCCCATCTTAATATCCACAGACTTGGCAACTTTTGCTACTGAGATCCAGATATATGCTCAACTGAACAACCAACAGGTTACTTTTACCTGCAGTTTAAAAGTTTTAATCCTGGATCTAAGGAGGTTCAACGGTGACAGTTAAGCCTGTGGACCCTCTCCCCCCTGCAAAACTCAGCGATTTCTTGGTACACAGCAATGCCCTCATTGCAATCAGAAAGCAGTGCCCATCCCAAAACAGCAAGAGCCAAGACACCAAGAAAAGACACTGAAAGGAAAAGGTTTCTAAATAAAGGAATGTAGGGAAAAAATAAAATGGAATGATGCTGCACATGGCTCTGCCATTCCTTCAGATTAGTTCCTAGTCCCATTGTAGTGGCACCTCACCTTACCCTGTGCCTCCCCGCACAAGCTTGTTGTAGTGTTTGTTCTTTGGGACATCTTGTAAACATAAAAGGTGCTATATAAATGCAAGTTATTTCTTTATATGTGTGTATTTGTGGAGGGCATTGATTAAAGTATATCAATGTATTGTACGTTATTGGCAGACTGTCAAAATAATAGCAGAGCTTTTCAATATATTGCTAAAGTGTTTATTGCTCAAAAAGAAAAAGAATATTGATCAGGATTTGGATACAAGATATCTGAATTTTCATGAATTTCTCTGAATGGCCTGATTTACAGACTAATGTGAATATGAGACTGTGATGTACACTGTACAGATGACAGAGTGAGAAAGTGGAGACAGATGCAGGACAAGATCCAAAGATTCTAATTAAAGTCATTAAACACAAATGATGCGGGAAGACAAACAGGATGCTGTCTCTGAAGTGAAAGATGCAATTAGACACTTAGAAGATGTTCAAGGCTTTGGGGAAATTGCTCTCCCCTCATAATTGTAGCATACATGCCAGTTATCAAGCACTATTGTGCTACAGTTACCCGTTTAGGAGCCATGTCACTCATCTACCCATATTAAGCCTTGAAAAACTTCTCAATTCCCTGGTAAATTTTGTCTCCTATATATCACTAATTGTGCAGTGCAGATGAATATTTAGATATGCCTGTCCCTCTACCTCTTACGCTTTTTAGTTGTGTTGCAAATGTTGGGAAAATTAAAGGAATCCTTTTTGTGGAATCTGGGCAGCCTCAGTTCCGGAAATAGTCTGCTTAATCACAAAATAGAATCATGAAATGGTTACTGCACAGAGGGAGGCCTTTGAGTCTATTGAGTATGTGCTAGTCTTCTGCAAAAGGAATTCACATAGTCCCACTGCCTTGCACTTTTCCCTTGGCCCTGAATTATTTTTCCCTTGATGTTTATACAATTCCCTTTTAAAAGTATTAGAATGCTACCCCCCTTTAATTTTAACAGAATGGTTTTCCAACTTTCAACTGACTGGAAATTTTGAAATTTGAACTGAGACAGAGCAAACTGCTTAAAAATGTAAGGCACATTCCAAGGTGAAGGTGAGAAACCTACAAATCACCCTCAGGGGACTGTGAAGAGAAAGATATTTCCTGTAATCCAGACACTCATTGAAACTTGTAACTGTCTAAGGGAGAGAAATTAAAAATACAAAGTACTGGATATCGAAACAATGGCTGCCACAGACAAATCCACCCAAAACCTCTTGGAAATACACAATAGGTGAAGTATTTCAAGGCAAGGCTGTCAGCTACTAGTGAGAGCTTGCAAGTGACACTGATGATGTCAAGAAAATCTTCATCAGAGGAAACCAGCTGTGGGCTTCTCCTGCTCTCCCTCTCTCTCTTTTAGAATAAAAGTATCACCAGTTCAACTCTACCAGAAAACCATCTGCGAACCAAGATCTCGTAATAATTGCAATATCTTCTACATCTGACTGCATCCAAAAAAAAACTAACCTAAATCGACAAGAACAATCAAAGGCCACTTAACCATATATTATTTTACCTTTTTAAAAATTGGATTCTAATTCACCATATTTCTGATAGATGTGTGAGTGTGTATGTGTGTGTGTGTGTGTGTGTGTGTGTATATGCCCTAATAATGCATGAGGGCCAAATACCTGACATTGTATCTTTATTATTTTTCTCTGGTTTAGAAGTTAATAAGTTTGCTCTTTCTTTGACTCAAGAAAACCTTGTTTGATTGACTCCTTATTGTTCACAGCTTAAATAGTAAAATATATTCTGATCTGGAAAAGACATATCCTTGTCAAAAGGAACTTAAATCAAGGAGGTTGAATAAAGGGGAGCCAGTTCATCCCTTCTCACCTGGTCATAACAAAAGCCATGATTGAATCTGCCTCTACCTCACTCTTGGCAGTGCATTCTTCATAGTAACCATGCACTGTGTAATAACTATTTTTCCTAATTTTTCCTGATTCTTTTGCCAATCAATTGAAATCTAGGTGTGTCCTTTGTTTCTCAACTCTTCTACCAATTATGACAGTTTCTCCTTATCTACTCTGTCTAGACCCTTCACGATTTTGAACAGCTCTTATCAAATCTCCTCTCAAATTTCTCTAAGGAAAACAACCCCAGCTTCCCCAATCTATCCACATAACTGAGGTGCATCATCCCTGGAACCATTGTTGTGAATCTTTACTGCACCATCTCTAATGCGTTCACATCCTTCCTTAAGTGTGGACACAATACACCATTTGAGGCTATACCAGTGCTTGATAAAAGTTCACAATAACTTTTTTTTTGTACTATATTCCTCTATTTATACAACCCAAGATCCTGGGTGCCTTTTTAGCTGCTTTCTCAACTTGCCCTGTTACCTTCAACAATTTGTGCATATATATTCTGAAGTCCCTCAGTTCTTGCATTCACTTGTATCCTTTACTTTATATTGCATTTCCTCATTCTGCCTACCAAAATCTAATGTTACTGTTCAACTGCTGGCAGATCTGGACAATACCTGTCTTCCTGGACTGGATGGTTTAGGTAGTTTCTCAACCTCATCATTCATCCCAGCAAAACATACTTGTAATTTGTTCTGTTCAATGGAGTCACCTACTCCAAATCTAAGATTCTTTTCTTTTAATTAATTGATGAGATGTGGACACTCAAGAAGCTCGACACCACCCAGGACAAATCAGCCGCTTGTTTGACATGGCATCCACCACCTTAAACATTTACTCCCTCCACCACCGATCCACTGGGCAGCAGTGTGTGCCATCTACATGATGCACTGCAGCAACCCACCAAGGCTCCTTTGACAGCACCTTCCAAACCCGTGACATCTACCATTTAGAAGGGCAAGGGCAGCAGATGCATGGGAATACCACCCTGCAGGTACCCCTCCAAGCCACACGGCATCCTGAATTGGAACTATATCATCATTGCTTCACTGGCGCTGGTTTGAAATCCTGGAACTCCTTTCTGAACAGCACTTCGGGTGTACCTGCACCACATGGATTGCAGTGGTTCAAGAAGGCAGCTCACCACCACCTTCTCAAGGGCAATTAGAGATGGGCAATAGATGCTGGCCTAGCTAGCAATGCCTAGACCCTGTGAAGGAATAAATAAAAAAACATTCTGGTAATTCATTTTGATTGCCCATGCCTAATTGCCCTTCAGACGGTGGCAGTGACCCCTCCCCCTTCTGGAATACAACTGATTGGCTTACTAGGCCATTTCAAAGGGCAGTTAAGAGTCAATCACATTACTGTGCATTTGGATTCACATATAGCTAGACCAGGTAAGCATGGCAAATTTTTTTCCTAAAAGGAATTGGTGAATCAAATAGGTTTTTACACAATCCAATAGTTTCATAATTACAGTTGCTGATACTAGATTTTTATTCCAGATTTATTTAATTAATTACATTTAAATTCTCCAGCAGCACTGGTGGAGATTTCAACTTATGTTTCCAGATTATTAGCCCAGACCTCAGCATTACTAGGCCAGCAACATAACCACTATATTACAATACCCAGTATCCAGCTCAAGACATCCAGCTCTCCTGCCAGATTGAATATATTCCCCCTAAATAATGTTGTCCTGTTCAGAATCAGTTTGTCATATTTGGTTTTGTACTTCTTTGTAATCGAGACAATTGACAACATATGTATTCATTCTTTGCAGAGCCCTAGTTAAAGCATTGCTATCTTGGTGGTCTCAGAACAGTGTAATGTAACAAGCACAAACATTACTCAAAAAATTTGGATGTAGATAGGCTAGTGGAATGGGCAGATAAATGGCAGATGGGATTTAATACAAAGAGCATGAGGCAATATAGATATCTTGGCACGGTCCTAAAGAGTGTGCAGGGACAAAAGGACCTAAATCTTCATGTGCCTAGATGTTTGAAAGTGGAATGTCATAGTCAGAGAGTAGTTAGCAAAGTGTATGGGATCCTGGGCATCATAAATTGAGGTATTGGGTACAAAAGCAAAGAAATTCTGCTGAACCTTAATAAACTTCTGATTAGGTCCCAACTAGAGTTTTGCGTCACCATACTTTGAAGGTCCTTGAGAGCATACTGAGAAGATTTACCAGAATAGTTCGAGGGATGAAGGAAGTTAGCTACAAGATTAGTTTGGAGAAACTGGAGTTGTTCTCTTGGAGCAAAGAGATTGAGATCTCTTTGAGATCAAAGAAGGGAGATCTGATAGGCATGTATAAGATTATGACAGGTTTAGATGAAGTAGACAGAAAATCTGTTCCTATGGCACAAGGACTAGGTGACATAAATTTAAGGGTTTTGGGCAAGAGAAGGGAGGGAAATGTGAGGAAGAACTTTTTTACACAGCGAGTGGGAATGATTGGAAATCGCTGCTTGTCAGGATAGTGGAAGTGGAGATGATCAATGATTTCAAAAGGAAATTGGATGGGCACTTGAGTGAAATAAACTTGCAGGACTACAGGGATAGCATGGGGGAATGGGATTGACGGGATTGCTCTGCAGGGAGCGGCATGGACTTGATGAGCCAAATGACATCATTCCATGCCTGTATGACTTTACTGTGTACATGTTAAAGAGAACTTACTGATTGTCACAAGTGAATGAGGTAGTACCAAGTTAATTCCAGTAAAAGAAAAATGGCATGTACATTGCTAAAGCAGAAATGCCATAAATATTTGTTATTCATTCAATCAGCACTTGTCTGATTAACATAGAATATTTTCCTACTTGTTTCTATTCATTAAAATGTATTCATCTTTCTGCTGGAATGAGAACAAGTGGAGCCGTCCCTCATATACAACAATACATAGCAGCATGGGTGAAAGAGCAGTCACCATCATGTGGTCAGGGTACAAAATGCTGGAGGAAAAATCTACATCATCCTCCAGGATTAGAGTTTGTTTACAAGTTGAAGCATTGTAAATGTAAAATTGTAGAGCATTGGTAATATCAACTTACTGCAAATCCTAAGACACAGTAGGATGAATATATATCAATGGTCCAGAACTTCCATTCCGGGGCGAGGGGGTGGTGTTATCCAACTCTGGAGGTACGTCAGAAGATATGCTGGGGGACCCCCTGTATGGCCCCACACAAAGACCACATGGGAATTGCCTGGGAAATTTAAACTTCCAATGCGTAATTACACCGCACCAGGAAACATCTGATACTCCAATTCAAATTGGAGACTTTGGATAGTTCCAACTCTCGTAGCAGAATAGTTACCCAGGAAATGGATGAAGGATTAAAACCACTTCTAACGTTTAGGTAATTATACTACTGAGGGAATTCAGGAGCAGAGGTCCAGGACATCCCATCTAAATTTCCATCCATCTTGGATAGAAAATCATATGCGAAACACTGACTTGTCCTGCCTGGAATTCCCATTATGGGCTATCATCTGTAAACAAACTCTGCAACAGGAGCAGTGATTAGCAAAAAAATACAGGGATGTAGTAAGATGAACATAGGAAAAGACCCTATGACATTAGTGTAGCAAAGGACAATTTACTTACCAATGTTACACAGGGTGTCTATGTGCAAACTTCAGACCTTTCAAGAGAATCATAGAATAATACAGTAGAGAAGGCCATTCATCCCATTGTCTCTATGCAGATTCTTTGAAGGACATATCCAATTAGGTCCATCTGTCATGTTCCAGTATATTATGAACTTTCCAGCAATACTTCATGTTTCAAAAACCACAAAAGGCTACAAAAAGATAGCTGCCTGAGGATCACCTGACTTCTCTTGTGGATTGAAACACTCATGTGTTTCAAAAGGGAACAAAAGGAACTTTCTGGACTGATATTGGCTCAATGCCTTTTTTCTGAAATTAATTCAAAAGGGTAATTAAAAATTGAATGGGTCATTCAGATATAAACAAACTCACTGGCTGTCTCAAATTCTGTAGGTGTGAATGTCATCATATAATAGGGGTCATCATATATTCAACTGAGCCACCCACTTTATTTTGGAAAAGGACTTTGGATTTGTAATAGGTCACATGCTAAGACAGCCATTTTCTTTGCCTGCTTTTGAAATA
The DNA here is from genome assembly GCF_017639515.1 of Carcharodon carcharias. Classification (NCBI taxonomy): domain Eukaryota; kingdom Metazoa; phylum Chordata; class Chondrichthyes; order Lamniformes; family Lamnidae; genus Carcharodon; species Carcharodon carcharias. Next base: position 33,121,744 of record NC_054468.1, on the reverse strand, counting down.
GCAAGAAACTGTTCTAGAGACAGAAATTCATCAGACAACAATCGAACCAGCTGCACATCAACTAAGTGGGAGAAGGACTCTCTCCAATCTTTTCCAACTTCAAATTCACATGAGCAGCAATCTCCTGGAAAGTCAACTGCAAGAAGCTTTGCAGCTTACTGAAAATCCTCTTCTTCACAAGACCTTCACTTCAATCAAAACATCAACTCATCTAAGAAACTTACAGGCCTGCTACGAAAGAGTCCGAGACAATCATAAATTGTAATTGTTTTGCTTTTCCATCATTTGTATCTAATCTTTGTTGAGTGATAGTGTGGGTAAGTTGAATGAGTGCGATGTCATGTTCGTAAACCTTGTGGCAAATATGTGATAATAAATAATGTTCCCTATTTTCCAATTTAAAAAAAAGCTTGCTGCCGGAATTATTTAAATTGGAATAACCACTTTGAGGATAAGAAAACACATACCCCTCACATACTAAACACACTGATCACGGGCAGTAAGAAAATACACAAATTCTGCCCATGACACACTCCTCAAAGCCCTGCAAATGTTTCCTTTTCAGGCATTTATTAAATCCCTTTATGAAAGTTCCTGTTGAATCTGCTTCTGCCAGCTTTTCAGGCAGTACCTTGCAGATCATGTCTACATTGCTGACCCCTACAAATTGATGAATATGTGGATAGAGATGTGGCATAGGATGGAAGAAGCAAAAACCCTGGAATTGTTTATGAAGAAACTTTGATGGTGTTTAGCTGTTTTTTTCCCAACTAAGGAATGAGGATGTATTAAATGACCTAACTCATGCATATCAGTAAGTCAAGAAGTTGTTTTCATTGAGAAATTGAGTAACTTTAAAAAATGACAGTACAGCTCAGAATGATAAGATGTGGAGATTATGTTGCTCAAAGACTGATAAATTACACCCACTAATCAGTATGCTGATTTTATACAATAACCCAACTGTTGCACTACCATAAATTATTCATAAAATCAATTTAAATAATTAACAAAGTAGCTACATACATCACAGATGGCCCATATAATTGTCCAAACTGTTTTCAGCACAGTTATAAATTATTCAGTTTGACCATTTTATTTATTCAGCACAGGGAACTATTTGTTGGCTCATGGCCTTGCCAATTCCAACAGGCATCCCTTCAATAGAAACATATAACATTTCAGTTTGGCTGTTATTTTTAATATGAGGTAATTAGGATGAGGCGAGGAACCTGATAAATACAGTGAAGGGAATGTTTTTCAGGTAAAACATCTTCTTGCAATTAAGTAAATTTGACGTAAAGATCAGGATTTTCTGGCCCTGCCCATGTGAATTGTAGTGGGTGGGATGGAAAATTTAATGGACCAGCAAAATGTCCATTGACTTCAGGTGGGAATTTCTGGTCCTGTGGTGGGCAGGACCGGAAAACCATGGCCAAAATTTAAGAAAAGAATTAATGGACTGCATCTTACCAGCTTTCTGGAGACTGACTGGAAGGTGACAGACTTCAGACAAGGGTTGCAGAAGGTGTCAGGAGGGAAGCCCGATGTCTTCCCACCACCAAGGAGTATTACCAACGGTGGGAATCTCACCCATTAGGTGGCCAATTCAGCCAACTAGAATAAAAGAACAAAGAAAAGTACAGCACAGGAACAGGCCCTTCGGCCCTCCAAGCCTGCGCCGATCATATTGCCCGTGAACTAAAACATTTTGCACTTCCGGGGTCCGTATCCCTCTATTCCCATCCTATTCATGTATTTGTCAAGCTGCCTCTTAAACACTACTATCGTACCTGCTTCCACCACCTCCTCTGGCAGCGAATTCCTGACATTCTTAACATTAATCTCACCTCTACAGAGTTTTGGATAGAATGATGTGGATATTTTCTTATTATCTTTTCTTTGAGAAACCAATGTACCATTACAATGTTAGGCCTGAAACAATTTTAATCTGAATTGTTAATCTATATGAATTTTCAGTTGCCTTGTTGTCTGTTTATCCTTCCAAACTCGCCACCTCTACCACCTAGAAGAACAAGGGCAGCAGACACATGGGAAAACCACCTAGAAGTTTCCATCCAAGTCACAAGTCATCCTGACTTGGAAATATAACGCTGTTCCTTCATTGTCACTGGGTCAAAATGCTAGAACTCCCTCCCTAACAGCACTGTGGGTGCACTACACCATAAGGGCTGCAGCAGTTCAAGATGTCAGTTTATCAGCATCTCCTCAAGGGCAACTGGGATGGGCAATAAATGTTGGCTTTGCCAGTGACACCCACATCCTATAAATGAATTGTAAAAAATCAGCCATGTTGGGTAGATAAATGGAAGAATCTCAGGCTCCAGATTTTAACAAAACAGGTATTGTACAGTAGATGTGCACGTAGTACAATGTGATGTTGCTTAGTGTTTCGGTAAGAATTTGTAGAATCTATCTTTCCATGAACTTCCTGTAATAACTTTCAGGTTCTTTGCATTAAGTATTCTTCTGGAGTAGGAGGTTTGATATCATTTCCAATGATAGGCTAACATTTCTTTGCTGGAGATAGATAGATCATTGTTCATTTTCACTTCTTAGGGATATACGTTGATAATATTCTGCATATTTTGTGGGTTGTGTTGCCAACCAGGGATAATAATCTTGGTTAGAAACTATTGTGAATGTATATTGATTATAAAATCTCATTCTGAGATGCAAAAAGGTCATTGGAATCTATTCCTACCTTTTCTTATGGCCTTTCAGGCAATTTTGAGATCTGTAATGACTAACAGTTATTGTCAGGAAGTGTAGATTGGCAGCAGATGCAAGCATTAATTTGGTTCTTAACCAGTTTTTCTGCTTAGACAAATATGTAGCATCTGCTTCACTGTTGGTGAATCAAATTGGTGATTTGATCAGTCTTAATTCAACTGCTGTTTCATAGCTGAGTAATTATCCATTTTTCCTTTTACCACACAGAATTGCACATACTGTGTTAGTTTACTTTAGTTTTAGATTCAGTAGTATTGAGTTTTCCACTATGGAGATCTAGCCTTTACTTTTGCCATGCTGTGTAATGTTTCAATTAAGAAATTCCCATAAAGGAAATTGAAACCTGGCCCAGCCTATCTTTTCACAGGAATTGTTCATTTTGCCTCGAGCTGGTTAGTCTACTGAGCCCTAATTTGTCATCAAGTTTGAGCTGACTACTCAATGTAGTCAAATTAAACATAAAGTCAGTTTTTAAAGACAAAAGGTAAACAGCTTATCTCTCCACACAGTCAATTGGTCATGTTTTTGTTATGGATTAGTCAGTGTTGCTGGTAATAGCTGGTGCTGAAGAAAAAGAATACTTTAGTTCTTTAGCCATATTGTAGTTTGAAGCAATAAATCTCATGAATATTTCTCATAACCTCTTTCTGATGCGAAAACATTTTGGTTCCAAGTCCACTTGCTGATTTTTGGTGAGTTTCTAACATAAAATTAGGCTGCCAGCAATCTTCTGGTCATATTCTCAAGTGGGAATTCATTTCCACTGTGTAATGGCCCTGAAATGGCTGTGCTGTAGTTCCCAACTTGTTCTGAAGCTTTCCATGTGTGTTCTTGCTGGGAACTTGTTATATATTAACATAAGAGTGGTGGCTTTGGAGACCACAAATCCTGAAACTTACGTTCCCATTGCATTAAAAGTAAGTTTGAGTAAAATAAAAAAGGTGTACCTGTTACCAGTGTAACCTAAACAGTAAGTTTTTAGGCAATTTCTTAAAACTTAAGAAAATATCACTGACTGCTTTCCTTCCTCACCAATCCTTCTGTAGTAGGGCATTTGATTCAACAGAGCTCCTGTTTATGGAGCATGTCCAAATGCAGGATTTTTAAAATACAGGCATTTGCTTTAAATTTGAATCATGGTACAATCCTGCCAGGATTTCCGTCCTTTGGCTGCTGTTCATCTTTTGTGTTCTTTCTCTGATAAACATTAATATACATGAATGAAAGAGATTTAACTTTTCCACCTGCTCTCAATCCATCATAAAATAAAGAAGCAACATAAAACATCCAATGCGAAGCTTCACTTATCATAATAATCTCTTCTGCTTTTATATGAGCATTTTGGATAGTTTTTGAGCCCTCTCTTGCCAACAGTGCGACTCCTCTCAATAATTTGTTCTGTCATTCTTCACAAACCCTTCAAAAGTCTCTTAATCTCATCTCCTGTCCTTCATTGTTCCTCAGGCATATATCTCTGAAGCCAAAGGCATTGTTTATACTGCAATTATAATCCTGCCTCAGTCTTGATCAATAATCTTTCCTTCACTCTTCTTCATATTACTTTTCATGTTGATAGATTTTTGGGTACTAAGGGAATTAAGGAATATGGGCTAGTGTAGGAAGACAGAGTTAAGTTAGAAGATCAGCCATGATCTTGTTGAATGCTGGAGCAGGCTCAGTGGCCAAATGGCCTACTCCAGCTCCTACTTCTTATGTTCTTAGGATGGTTCAATATTTTCTGAGCACTTCTTTTTAGCTTAAAGGTATCCGTTAATTTATCTTATTCTGTGTCAAAAGTTTGGCCCTAAACCATTGCCCCTATATAACTTGCATAAACCAGTAAGAATGTTTCAGCTATCCATAAAGTTAATTGCCCAGTATGTATAATTTTGACAACCATATATTCACATCCACTATCCTATTCATTTTCTTGAAGCCTATCTCTATCATACTGCAACTGAGGCTATTGCTATCCTATCTAATTGCCTGTCCAATGCCAAATTCCACATGAGTTAAAATTTGCATCTGCTCAACATTAGCAAAAGGGAAGCCATTCTTTTTGGCAAATGTCTACCTGCTTCTGCATCCAAATCCATCAACTCCCCAGTTGCCTGCATCAGGATGAATCTGATCGTGTTTAATCTTTATATTGGGTTTAAATCTGAACTGAGCTTTTTAACCCATGTCCAACCTAATGTACTCTTTTGTCTCTGAGACATGTCCACGTATGCCTAACCTTTCCTCTATCATTGCTGAAATTCATATTCTACATTTTCGTCACCCCAGGGGCCTGGTTTTTCTACAATCTCCTGGCAGGCATCTTCACCTCCACCTTTATTCTCTCACACATGATGGGCGGGATTTTCCATGTCCGCTGGTGTCAAGCTTGATCAGTGACATGAGCGGACGATATGGCGCAATTGGTTTTACAATGGCGGGAAACCAGTTCGCGATCGTCCACTCAACGCGCCAATGGCAGGCAGCTTTTCTCACTATCGCACGTCGCGAACCTCATTGTAATACATCAGCATATCATTATCAGGTCAGCCTGCCGGAATTGACCCCCCCACCCCAGCTCCACTGGATCGTGCATCCATGTCAGCGGGAAAACTCGCCAACGTGTTTCACCACAGCACATAAAAGGCATGGGGAACTTAGGAGGTGAGTGCACGGTAATGTCGTGTAACGTTTGCCAAGGTCGCCTGTTGGGCTTCAAGCTTCAGGGGCTTTGAGGGGTCAGGGTTAAGGGTACACCTGCCATTGAGTGGCTGGTGACAGGGCCTGGCAAGGACAGCCCCCTGCTGTCGAATATAGTGCACAGGCATTCGGGATGGGGGTATGTTGAGCAAGGGAAGTGGCCATGCTTTAGGGAAACATGTATTAGGTGACCATTCCTCTGCAGCTGAGACAGTTCAGACACAGCCACATTGATATGATTGGGATAAAAGCAAAAAACTGCGGATGCTGGAAATCCAAAACAAAAACAAAAATACCTGGAAAAACTCAGCAGGTCTGACAGCATCTGCTCCTCTCCGCAGATGTTACCAGACCTGCTGAGTTTTCCAGGTATTTTTGTGTTTGTTTTTGATATGATTGGGGTTGGGCTCCTAGCTTATCTGCCCACTCATGCAATGCAGAGGCATCAAAGTGCCACTAAGTACCCCAGAGCTTCCTCCCCACCCCCCTGGCACACAATGCAAATTCATGAGCATTTTATTGGATGCAGAACAGTTGGATGACTGCACACGCTGTACAATCTCCTCGCCAAAGCCGTCCATGTAGCAGTCACTCCTGGAGGTGCTCACAGCCCCTTGCAATGTCAGCATCCTGGTTTGGACTAGTCTCCCCCATGGTTCAAACTAACAGGGCAGCCATGCGGCACACTAATCTCTGGCCATTGAGATGGTGGCCAGCATTCTCCAGGAAGCATTAAGGGGTCGTCACACTTAACCAGGACAGGTTCTTAGTACACCTGCACCTGTCTCTGTCTTTCATCCTGCAGGAGAAGTACATCAGGAACATGGAGCCTGGTGAACGAGCTGTATGCCTGGTGGCCTACAGAGCGCAATGACAATGGGTGAGAGAGAGAGACTGAGGCTCCTGGCAGCACAGAGGCGGAAGCAGCAACCTCAGGAAGAAGGGGTGACTGGGGCTCCCGCACATGCTGCCCAAGAGGCACAGCGAGCCATTGCAGGCCAGTGCCTAGCAACACCCAGGTTCTATAGAAGCCACCTTTCATTCCTGCAGATGACTGAGAACCAGTGCCAAAGGCTGCACCTGTCTAGGGAACTGGTCGCTCACATCTGCCAGCTACCGCAGGAATTGGCACCATGGGGACATGGAGGGATCCGCTGCAGTGGCCGTGAAAGTGACAGTGGCACTCAATTTCTACACCAGTGGCTCCTTTCAGGGCTCCAAGGTGACCTCTGTGGGATCTCACAAGCCTCCACCCACAAATGCATTCATGAGGTCATAGATGCCATCTTTTAGAGGGCACACAACTTTGTGCATTTGGCCCGGGACCAGGACAGGAAGGATGCAAGAGCGATTGGATTCATCCAGATCTCGGGTGCACTCGATTGTCTGCATTCATGTGGCATTCAGATCTTCGTCACAACACACGGTGGATTACATTTGCTGAATGTGCAGCTGGTATGTGACCACCAGAAATGCATCCTGCAGGTGTGCACACAGTTTCCAGGGAATGTGCATGACGCCTACATCCTCAGTCAGTCATGGGTCCCTGGAGTCTTCCAGGCTCCACAGAAGCTGCGGGGATCGCTCCTCAAAGACAAGAGCTAATCACAGAGGCCATGGCTGATGACACCTGTGCAGCGGCCTCAGACTGCAGCAGAGCAGCAATATAATGAGGCTCATGTTGCAGCTTGTATTTTAGTGGAGCAGACCATCGGAGTATCGTCATTATCTGCTGTGCCCTCTAACAGCATAAGACCATAAGATTTAGGAGCAGAAGTGGGCTATTTGGCCCATCGAGTCTGCTCTGCCATTCCATGTGAAAATGGCTGATCTGATAATCCTCAACTCCACTTTCCTGCCTTCTCCCCATAACCCTAGATTCCCTTACTGATTAAAAATCAGTCTATTTCCACCTTGAATATACTTAACAACCCAGCCTCTACAGCCCTCTGCAGTAAAGAATTCCACAGATTGACAACCCTCTGAGAGAAGAAATTCCTCCTCATCTTTGTTTTAAATGGGTGACCCCTTACTCTGAGATTATGCCCTCTGGCCCTAGACTCTCCCACAAGGGGAAACACCTCTCAGCATCTACCCTGTCAAGCCCCCTAAGAATCTTATATGTTTCAATAAGGTCACCTCTCATTCTTCTAAACTCCAATGAGTACAGACCCAACCTACTCAACCTCTCCTCATAAGAAAATCCCTCCATACCCAGAATCAACCTAGTGAACCTTCTCTGGACTGCATCCAACGGCAGAATATCTTTCCTTAGATAAGGGGATCAAAACTGTTCACAGTATTCTAGGTGTGGTCTAACTAGTGCTTTGTATAGTTTGAGCAAGATTTCCCTAGTTTTACACTCTATTCTCTTTGAAATAAAGGCCAACATTCCATTTGCCTTCCTTATTACCTGTTGAACTTATACGTTAGTTTTTTGATTCATGCACAAGGGCTCCCAAATCCCTCTACACTGCAGCCTTCTGCAGTCTTTCTCCATTTAAATAATATTCAACTCCTCTATTTTCCCTGCCAAAATGCATAACCTCACATTTTCCCACATTATATTCCATTTGCCACTTTTTGCCCACTCACTTAACCTGTCTATATCCCTCTGTAGACCCCTTGTGTCATCCTCAGCACTTGCCTTGCCACCTATTTTTGTGTCATCCACAAACTTGGCGATAATACATTCAATTCCCTCATCTAAGTCATTAATATATATTGTAAATAACTGAGGCCCCAGCACTGATCCCTGTGGCACTCCACTAGTTACAGATTGCCATCCTGAAAATGCCTCCCTTATCCTAACTTTCTGTCTTCTATTAGTTAGCCAATCTTCTATCCATGCTAATATACTACCCCCAACATCTTCGGCTCATCTTATTAAGTAGCCTTACATGCGGTACCTTATCAAATACCTTATGGAAATCCAAATGTATTATATCTACTGGTTCCCCTTTATCTACCTGCTTGTTACCTCCTCAAAGAATTCTAATAAATTTGTCAGGCATGATTTCCCCTTCATGAAGCCATGCTGACTCTGCTTGATTATATTATGTAATTTTAAATGCTTTGCCATTGGTTATTTAGTATTGGAATGCTATTAGTGTCTTCTACCGTGAAGTCTGATGCAAAGTATTAATTCAACTCCTCTGCCATTTCCTAGTTCCCCATTATTATTTCCACAGCCTCATTCTGTAAGGGGCCTATGTTCACTTTGGTCTCTCTCTTCCTTTTTATATATTTAAGAAAGCTCTTATATATTTTTATATTACTTGCTACTTTACCCTCAAAGTTTATTTTTTGCCTCTTTATTTTTGTTTTGGTCATCTTTTGTTGGTGTTTAAAACTTTCCCAATCCTCTGGTTTACCATTAATCTTTGCCACATTGTATGTCTTTTCTTTTAATTTGATACTATCCCTAACTTCCTTGGTTAACCATGATTGGTTTATCCCCTTCCTTGAATCCTTCATTCTCACTGAGTTATTTTTTTGTTGCGAGTCATGAGCTATTTTCTTAAACATCTGCCATTGTTCATCAACTGTTTTTTCTGCTAAAATCCTATCCCAGTCCACTCCAACCAACTCTGTCCTCATTCCTTTGTAATTACCCTTATTTAAGTTTAGCACAGTTGTTTCCAACCCAATTTTCTCACTTGCAAACTGAATGCTGAATTCTACCATTTAATGGTCACTGTTTCCTATGGTATCTTTTACTCTGAGTTCATTTATAAAACCTGCTTCATTACTCGTTACCAAATCCAAAATAGCCTGCTCCCTAGCAGGATCCACAACATATTGTTCAAGGAAACTGTCCTGAATACATTCTATGAATTCTTGTTCGTGGCTACTTCTGCCAATTTGATTTTCCCAATCTGCATGAAGATTAAAGTCACCCATGTACTGCCTTTTTTACATGCCCTCATTATCTTCTGATTTATTCTCTGTCCTACAGTATAGCTGCTTTTCGGGCGCCTATAGACTACTCCCACCAGTGTCTTCTTCCCCTCGTTATTTCTTACCTCCACCCATATGGATTATACATCTTCTGATCGAAGATCCTTTCTTGCTATCGTACTTATTCCATCTCATACTAAACAGAGCTACCCCACCACCTTTTCCTTCCTGCCTGACCTTTCAAAAAGTCACATTCCCCTGAATATTTATTTCCCAGCTTTGATCTCCTTGTAATCATGTCTCCGTAATGGCTATAAGATCATACCCATTAACCTCTATTTTTGCCCTTAATTCATTTATTTTGTTCCAAATACCATGTGCATTTAATTAAACTGCCATTAATTTTGACTTTTAATAATTTTTCTCCCTTTGACCCTATTTGCTGCTGTTTTTTTATGTTTGCACACTCTGTCCCTTCCTGTCACACTCTGGGTATCATTCCCTAAATAGCTGCCCTGCAAGGCTGCCATATCCTTTTGCTTTGAAAGCCTACATATCCCCTTTCCAGAACCCTCATCACCCTATTTAGTTTAAAGCCCTCTCTACAGCCCTCGTTATTCGGTTCGCCAGGACATTGATCCCAGCATGGTTCAAGTGAAGCCCATCCCACCGCAATAGCTCCCTTCTACCCCAGTACTGGTGCCAGTGCCCCATGAGCTGAAACCCATTCCTCCCATACCAATCTTTGAGTCACGCATTTAACTGCTTGACTTTATTTACCCTATGCCAGTTTGCCTGTGGCTCAGGTAGTAATCCTGAGATTATTACCTTCGAGGTTCTACTTTTTAATTTAGCTCCTAACTGATCAAATTCTTTCAGCAGATCCTTCTTTCTAGTCCTATCAATGTCATTGGTTCCAGCGTGGATGACAGCAACTGGATCCCTCCCCTCCCACTCCAAGTTCCTTTCCAGCCTTGAGGAGATGTCCTTAACCCTGGCACCGGACAGGCAACACAGCCTTCAGGACTTATGCTCATGGCTGTAAAGAGCAGCATCTTTCCCCCTAATTATAACGTCACCTGCTACTACTACTACATTCCTATTTCCTTCCCCAACTTGAATGGCTCCCTGTACCACAGTGCCATGATCAGTTCGCTCATCCTCCATGCAGCCCCTGCTCTCGTCCACACAGCTTGCCAGAACCTCGTAACTGCTGGATAGTTGCAGGGGCCGAGGCTCCTCAAATGCTACCCCCAGGTCCCCATACCTGCCTCACCTGCAGTCAAACCCTCCTGTCCCTGATCATGGACCAAATTTGATTTACTAATCTGAGGGGAGAGACCGCCTCCTGGAGCAAAGTGTCCAGGTAACTTTCCCTCTCCCTGGTGTGGTGCAACATCTGCAGCTTGGACTCCAGCTTCTTAATTTGGATCCAAAGTTCCTCAAGCTGCAAACGCTTGGTACAGATGTGTTCGCTCTGGATCACCTTGGTGTCCAGCAGCTTCCACATGTTGCAGCAGCAACACATCACCCATCCTGCCATTGCTTTCGTTTTTTATTCAAATTATTATTAATTACTCAAGTATCCCTGCTCTTTACACTGTATTATAATTATTTTCTATACACACCAGTATCGATCTCATATATAACAAGCTACTTGTAAGACGAAGAGAAAAAAAGACTAGGGACCTAAACACGAAGATGTTTACAAAGATCTTTATAACCTGGTACTTCAATGGGGAGATGAGCTGGCTGAGGAGAAGATGGAGGAGCTGCATGTTTCCTCCGATGAGGAGGACATCGATGGGGATGAGGGTGAGGAGGTCGTTGGAGGTGATGATGACGGGGATGAGGCCCTTGCACTAGTTAGATGAGGCAAGTGCTTTCAGAAGGCCCTCATAGCTGCTAGATTTGTGGAGGATGATGATGACTTGCAGTGAGATGACCCCTTAGATCCTTACATCACATCTGTAAACATTTGACTCCAGTCTGGATTATGACAGCGCTAACACACTGTGGGAATGCTCCCATCATGGAGATGCAGTGGAGGCCCTAATAGTTGCTCATTTACAGGAGGATGATGACGACATGCAATGATGACACTCCATAAATCTTCACATTGCCTCTGAGAATGCTTGACTCCTGCCTGGCCGAGGGCAGATTGCTTGCACTCTGTGATTAGGGTCAAATCATAGAGATGCAGTCATGAAACTTCAGAAGCACTTGATCCTTTGTCCACCTTCAGCACCTGAGCCCTTTAGGAGCACAGCGTAACTGGAAACAAATGCTGAAGAGATGGAGGCCAGCCCCTCCTAACAGGTGCTAAGAGCACACAAAGAGAATGACCAAACTCTGTGGCACTTGCCCACTGCATTCTGGCAGCAATGACAAGCATCGCCGAGGTGCAGGCATCAGTAACGTTTCCAGGGAGTGTGAGGCTGGACCATCACTTTGGTCTGAAGGCTACACAGAGCACAGGGAAGAGGCCCTGGACTGAGACACCTGATTTTATCTTTGCAAAAAGGTTTCACATCTGAGTGACAACAGCATTGCTCATCAGAACAAGGAAGGAGCCATAGGCAAGGAGACATTGTTGGGAGTTTATTAACAGTAGTGAACAGTATATACAAGTGATTAACACCCATGCCCAGGCTGTGCAACTAATTTTCCTTAACTTTCCTAACCCTGCCATTACATCTTGGTGCTCCTTGGACATCCACAGCAGAGGTGGAGTCAGCCTGCTGACTGCGACACCCTGTCTGTGATGACCTTGGCGGGCATCTTCTGGAGGGCTGAGACTTGGAGGGCCACTGCCTCTTTTCAGGGTCCTGCTACATGGTAATGGCACCCTCCTCGGCCTGTGGTGTGGGAGCTGCGGAGGTCAAAGGAAGAGGGGAGTTGGATGGGCTGGACACTCCCGGAGTCACCTGGATGGATGGGCCTGGAGTGTGCACTTGCTGAATCTCCCCACTATAGGGGCCTGGGTGCCCTAGGCTGACTCCTTGATGATCAGGGGTAGCTGAAATGAGCTGCCCAACACCCCTCTTGCGTACACACTATTGGAGGCCAACTTTGGCATCAGCAATGGAGTTGAGCCTGCACAGCGGTGCAGGAGTAACATCCAGGACCAAGGTCTCCATGGTGGCCATCATCCTACCAGTGTTGACTTTGCTGTGTTGGGTTGCCAGCACAATCACCTCAGGGTGAAGACAGATGGACTCCTCCATTGTGCTTTGCAATCTGGGGCGTGCAGCGGACATCCCTTCCTGATGTTCCCTGGCTTGCCTTTGCAGCTCCAGCAACTGCGACATGACCAAGTCCAGAGGCTCGTCATCTGACAGACTCAGCAACTTTCTGGCCTCCAGCAGTCCTCCGAATGCCGGGGACCTGGGAAGTCCCTGCCTCCACCTGCTGTCAGTCGGACGGTGCAATGTGCTCTTGTGATCCTGGGGCTATTCTAAAGCTAAGTCCCACCAAGGTGTGTGGCTCTGCGCTGGTGGAGGGTATGAGTGAGCACTGTGATGGAACTTCAGGGAGGGTGCCTCCAGATTCCTCTTTAAAGATTTCTTCAGGGTTTGATTGGAGGCCCTGGGTCATGGACTCTGTCGGCTGTTTCCCAGATGTGCCTGCGAAAGCAAGGGGAGATAATTAGTTCATGGCAATAGTCTGTGAAACAGGACACATCACTCACAGCATGGTTGTCTGCTAGATGTTGCACTGCTGAACCCTCACTTGGTAGATCACCACCGAACTCAGCGTCAGCACAGGACTGGCCCAGATCCTTGCCGACCAGCTAGATGGCTCTGTTTTCAAAGTCCGTGAGGACCTTGATTTCGGGCATTCCGCCACTGGTCTGTGACCTCCCCCTCTTGTTGTGTGCCAGTTTGTCCTGCATGAATAGAGATGAAGAAAGTGTATGCAGGATGCCTGCCAGGCCAGATGATAAGTATGCCTGGCCTGTGTGGGTGGTGAGTGGTCCGATGGACAGGATGAGGCCAATGACAGTGAGTGTGAGAGAGTTAATGGTGATGTCCCTTGAACCGGCAGTGAGTGAGGGACCTGTAGATGTGTGATGTGTTTGTGAGTGTGTGAGTTGAGAGTGATGAGAAGAGTGACTTATCCTAGTGGAATGGATGAGATCATTCATCCTCTTGTGGCACTGGGTGGCTGTCCTCTTTTGAAAGGCGTTGGCGCTGACCACCGCTGACACTGCTGCCAAGCCAGGTTAGTGCTGTTGCTGCCCATCCTGTAGCCAGAGCAGAGTTCGAGGACATCCCAGTGGGCCCGCCCACCATGGAAACAGCGTGTTTCCTGGGAGTGCATAAATATTGGAGCAGATTTGGGACAATATGGTGTGAAACATCGTTTTACCCACCCACAACCGCACTTAGTGCAAATCTGGGTCGATTCCGCTTGCCATCTCATACATTCTCACTTTGCCCTCAATGAGCTATATTGTGCCCTGAGTCTGTGTTCTCATTTTTAAATATTTCCGTGTCACACTCCATCCTACCTGAGTGCAGCTCTGCAACGTCAAAGAGATTGAGAATCATGACTGACACAATTTCACCACAAATCCAACAGCTTTATTGCCAAAGAACTTAAACTTGGAAAACAATAGTGATTTAACACATTAGCCAGAATTTTCCCGATTACGGGGGTGGATGATGATGTGTGCAAACGTCCCACCGTCACGGCGCGCCCTGCCGATATTTAGGTGGGCGGGCGGGCACGCCATGTTCTAGGGTGCGTGCCCGCCATTAATTAATCACCCAATTAAGGTCCTTGAGGCATGAATTGACTGCAATTTTTCGGGGCCTGTGCAATCTTCAAGATGTCGCATGGGCGCAACGGGCAGGCAGGTAGGAGACATTTGTATAAACCTCATCCACAGGTGGGATAAGAGGGGTGAATGGGGCCGCGAATGTGATCTTTCAGGTATGTAAGTGTGAAAGTTACTTATACTTGCCTTCTCCATTCTAGTTTTCCTTATTTCCCTGCTTAGTAGCCACCAATCCCTCTTGTAATGTGCTTTATGGTAGTCCCTTACTGGAAGGAACACATTAGAATCATGAATTTTCACTACTTCCCCTGAAAGCTTAATGAGATTATTACATTTCAATCACACTCAGGTATCTATTACTCTGAATATATCTATTTGAATTTCATTCCTGGAGATAAAACCACATTAAAAAAAAAAACAAAATCTTGCTGGGGAACTAGGTGTAAAAATGACTTATCGAAATGGGTCATTGGGACCTGGGTTTTAATCCAGCCTAGACTGAATGGATGTAAGTTTGTTTTATCAGTTGTCTATAAAGGTCCCATGTGAAATAAATTTGCAGAATTGCAACCTAGTTCCGAAGAGACTTGGGTCACATGAATAAAACTGACAAGTGGGGTTACATACGAACAAGGAGCAGGAGTAGGCCATTCAGCCCCTTGAGCCGGCTCCACCATTTAATAAGATCATGGTTGATCCGATACTAACCTGAAATGTGCATCCCACCTACTGCTGATAACCTATCACTCCCTTGCTTACCAAGAATCTATCTACCTCTACCTTAAAAATATTCAAAGACTCTGCTTCCACCACCTTTTTAGGAATAGAGTTCCAAAGATGGCTTCTTTCTCAAAGAGGCCATTGAGGTGGGAAATGAAAGCTGTCACAGCTCGATTGTTCTGGGATAAGTAGAAAGAGTTTTATACTGTATTTAATGTGGTGTGCTGAGTTTGTGTGAGTCTGTTTACTATTGAAGCTCACTGTACTTAATTTTCTAAGCCTGGGACTCAGAGAAACGTAAACAAACTATAGAAAGAGCTGGAAGCTAGAGCTAGAAGCATGGAATAGACATTTAAAAGCACTGTGAATAAAACCTGTTACACACATAGGACAGAATCTTGTTGAAGGGCAAGAGTCGTGGCTAGAGAGCCGGCCAGGGACCCACGCTGCCTCTTTTCAAGAACCATTGTCAAACCACAAACCAATCAAGCAGTGGTGAGGCCAGCAGTGGGCCTTCCCCAGGAATCACCCCTTCCCCAGGGGCAGAAGTCTCATTTACAGAGAGCTGCCAGCCAATCAGAGGCCGGCAGTTCTTGTGCTCAGCAGCGCCACTGGGGAGCCAATGGCTACTGTAAGGAGAGGTACTGGAGTCCCAGGATTGTAGAGCGACCCAGGCCACAGGTAAGTATTGTGGGGGAGGTGGGATCGCGTGGGGGAGGGGGTTGCGGGGAGAGGGGTGTAGGTGTCAGTAGCATGACCAAGTGGGTGGCTCTCAGCAGGCCCCCCTTTCCGATGTCAAGTCTTGTTCAGGCACTGAGTGCATTTGATCGAGGTCCACCCCCCTGAGTTGAAAAGCTGGCCGCACAGTTTTACCTATAGTGCATGCCTCTTGTTGATGGGCCCACCTGCTATTGGGCTAATACTAGCAGTGGTGGGCTGAGGCCCTTAAGTGGTCATTAACTGACCACTTAAGGGCCTCAATAGGCAGTGGGGCAGGAAGGTTGATCATGGGTCTTCCTGCCCAGAACCTATACTGGCAGAGACGGCAAGGCGATGGGGTTCCAGTATGTCACTATCCCAACTAATTATGTGCCTTTCTTACCTCTGTCTCAGCACCAGCAAGAGCAGAAGTTTCTGTCCTTAGAAACTAATGTCATCATTGCAAAGCTGCCTGAGATATAAAGTACACAACAACCTACAACAAAGTGACAACAAGGATAATGGGCAAAGGTTTAAATTTCCTGACTCTTGCACCTTTACTTTCTTCACCGGGAGATCGACAGATTTCAGGGTTCAAGACCTACAGGCTCAGTACAGGAATGGAGAGTCCAGATGTGGCAGTGATCCACAAGAAGATGATACTTGTACAGTGCCCCAGATCAGAAAGCCAGCGAATATTCAATCAGCTCACAGAAGACAAGTCTATGCTTGATACGGTGGTAAGTGCTCTTGAAAAGCACTTTGAGCCAAAGAAAAGTGTTATGATATACATTCTGTCAAAGATGCCAGGGAAATGGTGAACCCATAAAACAATATGTGGCAGTGTTGCAGCAGTTGGCTTCTACATGTAAATTTGGCACGCTAACCATTGAACTAATTCATTACTGCTTAATTGAAAAGACTTCAATTCCATGAATTAGGGAACATCTACTCATGGAAGATGATGTTTTAACCTTGGATAAAGCCACAACCTTAGCAGTCCAAATTGAATCTGCCATGTTAGATTTGAAAATGTTACACAGAAAGGCATCCTCAGACTCAGGGTAGCAGACACAGCTTGCCCAACCAATTCAATTGCAAGAGTTATGGACAAAGAGACCTCAGCAGTCTCGTCAACACATGCTCCTTTACGGTCATATACTTTCAAAACCATGCCTAAATCGCTCACCAATTCACAACATCATGTTCAGCTTGAGGGAAAAAGTATAATTCATGCAAAGAAATGAAGGGGACTTCATAGGTTCAACATGTGGAGGAGTCTCTTCCTGACAGTAAGGTACAGCATGTGTGAACTATCACAGATGGTACAGCACCAGCTCATTCTAAGGAAATCTCAATTGGGATGTGGGCATCACAGTGTTGCTTCTCATTGTTGTTGGTGCGAACGTATCTATTTTGAGAGACAAACTCTACCATTGCTAGTTTTCATAACTTTCTCTCACTCATGCAGTAGACAGTTTTCAAGCTTATGAAAACTCAATTATTCTGGTTTTGGGAATTATCATAGTTCCAGTTTGCTACAAAAAACATCACCCTAGACAGGTTTGTGTTCTATGTACCTGAAGGCAGTAGCCTTAGGAGGGTAGGCTTTTTTGATGGACTTAGATTCCAGCTGAAGATCCCACCAGAGCATACATTAACGTGATTGATGGCACAGACTATACACCTCAGTATCCTTCCTTATTTACCAGCTTTGGGGAGATTAAGGGGGTCTATTATGTTCCTCACGCAATACCTCAATTCCACCAGTTCCACAAAATTTGAGACAGTTGCCATTTTCAATCTGTGCCAGTGTCATGGGAGCAGAAATGACTAGAAGCACATGGTAATCATTGAACTAAATGACTCATTGCCTTGGATATTGAACCTAGTCATTGCACAATGCAAAAATAGCAAACATAGACCATGTTTCACCTTAAGGCAGTCAACAAATCCACAATGTCAGATAAGTGTCCACTTCCTACAATCCAAGAACTATCAACATTACTTCATGACTCGATAGTCTTCACAAAAGTCAACATGTAATGGGACTATCTTTAGCTGCCACTAGCAGAGCAAAGCCCAAAATCTTACAGATTTTGCTACTCATGAAGGTGTGTTTCAGTGCTGTTATGACCAGGCTGTTGTTAATTGCTGCATAAACCAAATCCCAAAGGGAAACTTGGCTTATGGGCCACAATCTTTTTTTTATTATTCTAATAACGAGAAGAAGATGTACCAATCTCAGCAGTAGGAGGTCCAGTAACACTTTTGGGTTTTTAAAAATAAAAAGTAAAAGTTTTATTAACAAAAAAAACTTAAGTCACAAGATTACAGTTACATAATTAAGGCTAGTCTTACAAAACATTCCCCCAAAACTATATTTGGTCAAACCCGGAAGTAAACACTTTCCAGGCAACACTTCCTTATAGATATTTAAATATGGAATCAAGTAAAATCACACAAGGCAGACCACTATATCTCAATACAATTGTGCCACATGACCTGTACCCTCTTCCACTTTGCTATGGAATTCACTTCGGAATCAAACTGCTTGCTGCAGCTCAAGACTTCTCAACGGCTCAGACAGCTCCAGCTATCTTCAGCCATTTCCAGTTTAACGGCTTGACAGCTATCCAGCTCAATAGCTATGTTTAGCTCGCTCTATCTCAACAGCTATCCACAGTTCCTTTAATACACCTTTTCCCCTTTCATCTCAGTCTCATTGTTCTCACACCCCTTTGAAACACAAACCCTACTAAATATAAGATCTTTCATGTTTCCATCTTGTCTTTGCTTTTGGGTCAATAAAAATATAATACGCCGCTACTCTTTACCTATGGACTCCTGCAAGGTGCAAACATTTACCTTTGTGCCTTTGACACTCCTTTGAAATTCAAATAGCTTCTCAATGTATCTAAAATGCAAATGTTAGTTCTAACTGCTTTGCTTGTACCTTAAACTTAACACCTTTAACCTATTCATGGGCAGAATTTTCCCATTGGCGTGCAGGGGCAGGCCCTGCCCATCGACACGTAAAATGATGCGCGGGAATGTCGGGCGAGCGTCTTGACATCACCACATGCTATTGCAATATTTCATTGGGCAGGCACACGATGATCTCCGGTGCACGCCCACCATTAGTTAACTGGCCACATAAGGCCCTTTAGGCGCCAACTGATGGCTATTTTTTGGCGCCCGTGCAATCTTCGGGTCAACGCACGGGGGCAAAAGGCAAGCGGTCAGGACACATTTGTATAAACCATGGGTGGGATAAGAGGGCTCAGTGGGGTCACGAGCGTACTCTGTCAAATATTGATTTTTCAAAGTTACTGATACTTGCCTCTGTGATCTGCAATACTTCAAAACACATACCAGCTGCTTGGTCTGGACTCACAACCTTCAGGTTAACACTCTGCAGTGAGGAATCTTTTCCGGGCCTGCAGGTTTCAGGAAGCCTTCCCTTAGCCTGGGAATAGGAGTTGAACTCTCCACGGAGGCACCTCCTCTGAGGTGGAAGGGAGGGCTAGAAGAGGGAGGAGGCCAAGAGTGTACATTCAGCCTTGGGGAGGAGAGGCGCAGGCACAAGGGGTACAGGGCCAAGAGGTAGTCCAAGGCAGAAGGGGCCGCAGAAGATGGCACTATCCTGCTGCCAGGGTATACAGGCGGCAAAGCAGTTACCTCAATATGTCTGAGGTGCAGTGGCAAAGGACGCTCCATCTCTCAAGGGAGACAGTCAACTGTATCTGTCAGATGATTGGGCCTGAGATCTCCGTGAACTGTGTGGGTGGACACCCCTTGCCAGTGGCTCTAAAGGTCACAGCTGCCCTCAACCTCTATGCTTCTGGCTCTTTCCAGGGTTCGGTCGGTGATCTTTGCGGTGTCTCCCAATTAGCTGTCCACAATTGTGTCAAGCAGGTTATAGACATTTTGTTCAGGCGTGCATTGACCTTCATCCACTACTGTTGGGACCAGGCCAGCCAGACATAGCGAGCCAGGAGCTTCAAGGCAATTGCTGGCTTCCCCCGCGTCCAGGGTGCTATAGACTGCACACATGTGGCCATCAAGGCGCCAGCAGGTGATCCCAGTGCCTTCGTCAACAGGAAGGGCTCCCACTCCATGAAGGTACAGATAGTGTGTGATCACAGGATGCTGATTCTACAAGTCTGTGCAAGGTACCCAGGCAGCTCCCATGACACCTACATCCTCAGACACTCCCAGATGCCAGGTCTCTTCAGTGCTCCCGGCTTGATGGATGGCTGCTGGGTGACAAGGGCTATCCCCTCAGAAGGCGGCTCATGACGCCTCTCCGCCATCCAAGAACAGAAGCTGAGCAGCGGTACAATAGGATCCACGCCTCCACAAGCGCCGTGGTGGAGAGAGCCATTGGTCTTCTCAAAATGCGTTTCCGATGCCCGGACCACTCAGGGGGCGCACTCCAGTAGCCCCCAGATCATGTGTCGCTGATAGTGGTTGCATGCTGTGCTCACCATAATCTTGTGCTGGAAAGGGGGGAATGCAGTGGACGATGAAGACATAGATGCAGTGGCTGGGGCTGCACACGATGAGTCCAGCAGTGAGTCCGAGGATGAGCACGCACAGGGAAATGCTGAGGGGGTAGACGCTGACCCGGGCTTATGCCAGGGAGGCAAGGACACCCGGGCGGCTTTAATCCAACGAACCTTCAGCTAGCACACCACATATGGACCTCCAGGACAAGCCTGGGATGCATGCTCCATACTCGATACTTGAGTGCAAAATCTGCCTGGATAGGAACATTAATTAAGGGCCTTATTAATGAAGCTGAATGTCCCACAAATCACTCATAACATTATCAACCTGCAGAAGAAAAAAGGCACTCAGCCATGGTGACATGTCTGAATTTAATATTATAACAAAAGGAAGTTAAGAAAACAAAATGACAAAGTTGTTAAATATCACACCAACTCATAAAGACCTTATTGCGGGTCAACACAAAAGCACCAGTGCTAAACCTGTGATGTGCCTAAGATGCCTTATGTTTACATTTTTGGCTGCTATGTCTTGGTGCTTTCCCTTCATTGGGAGTGGCATCTGAGGCAGCCTGCTCACTCTGTTGTCCTGTTGGCCTCAATGACCTTGGCGGTCATCCTCTGGCCTATGGAGCCTGTGCTGGCCCGGCTTGGGAGGGAGCTGCCAATTCCACAGCTGGCATTTCCCTAGTCGTTGCTGCCTCACCAGATGTAACAGTCACTGGCAGAGGGGTGGAGGAGCAGCTGCCCTCATCCGGAGTGCCCTGTGAGGAACCCGCAGACGACAGGCAGCTGCTGCACCAAAGTGAGATCACATCGGACCTCCCTGCTCACCGTGGATGGATGGGCACTGAGCTGGGAAACTTGGTGACCAGACCATCTCCCACGCTGGCACTGACCAGTTGAGGTCAATGCCGATGTAAGGGCTTGCTGGTCCGAGCGCACCCCCAGGAAGCCCTGATTGGTCTCCTGGAGGAGCCTCTCCATGACAGTTGCCATTGTCTCCATGGAGGATGCATGGTGCTTGGCCATGAGGCTCTTTGCATTGGCAATGGCCTGTGTAGACTCCACCATGGACACCAAGCCAAGCATAGCCTCATGTATTTCCCCAGATTCTCCCATACACACGGCCGCACTTCCTGCATTTACAGCGTCGCGGACGACTCCAGAGGCACATCATCAGGCATCGACTGAGCATGTGCCTGGTCCCCTGCAGTCCTTCGACTGCTGGTGCCAAGGGTACTCTCTGTCTCTGCCAGCTCCTCCAGCGACTGTGAAGCACTCACCGCTGTGTCCCGGGACACTAGCCGATGTTCTAATTCTCACCAAGGTGCTAATATCTATGCTGGTGCCTACCTGGCAGAGATGGTGAGTCTGAGACTTCAGGGCGCCAGGTGTGAGTGGGGGCCTCTGCTGCTCCTCCTCCCTGCCCTGCTCTGCTGATGCTGAAAAGAAGAACAAGGACGTTGGATCAGTTAATGTGGAGATAATGTCAATGTGCATCCCTGTCCCGCAGATCATTATGCATTTAACCTTCCATAAGCAATTTGGTCAAGCCATGTTGCAAACTTCAATCAATGAACATTCAGCACTGCCATGGCTGTTGGGAGAACAATGCTGACCTCACTGCTGGGCAAACATACCTGACCGTGGCACCCCAGCCTCACTGACACGGGTGGACCTGGGCACATGGCGCCTCTCCAGATCTAGGATCTCCTGCTCGAAGCGGCTGAGAATCGCTAACTGTGTCGGCCCTCCGCCAGTCCTCACCCGCTTGGCGCCATTATGTGTATTCTTCTCCTGAAAAGGAGAGAAGAGCATTAATTAGTGCTACTTGCGCCTGGACTCTCTTCGCGGCCAGCCCACCCCAACCAGAGTGGGACATATCAGGGCTCCAGTGCCTCCTCACCCCGCTGCTGCCGAACACTCACACAAAGATGCTAGGCCCGTCCCCTCCCCGCCCCCCCACCAACCCCCCCACCCCAATGGCCAAATGCTGCCTACATCACATTAGGCACCACATGGTCCAACCTTCCATAACAAGGAGGCTCAAGCACGTGGAGCACAGAGGACAGCAGATCGATCGGTGCCACGCCACTTTGAAGCTCTCCTCCCAACATGTCATCACCTTGACTTTGACATATCCTGGAGTTCCAGCACTGCGCCTAGGTGCAGCTCCCAGGTTGCCCCCAAAACAGTAATGTGGGTCTCAGTGTACCACATGCTGCGGGTGCAGAACCCATCTCTTCACCACCCTCTCAGGGTGACCTCAGCACGGGCAACATCTGCTGGCCCACCCAGCAAAGGACACATGTTGTCAATGATTCAAAGCAGTCACTACACTCAGACTTGGGGGGGCGGGGGAGGGGCAGCAGGGGGGGAGAGCCTACCTGCTGGGTTAAGTGACCAATGCCAATATGGTCCTCACCCTTCCCGAGTGTAACAGGTCGTTGAAGCGCTTGCAATACTGGACCCAGGTGCGCCACACCATGTTGTGGGAGCTCACCACCTCCACCACCTCCTCCCAGGCGCGTTTCATCATGTGGGGGGACCTCCTCCTCCCGCCCTGGGGTACGAGGACCTCCCGTCGTGCTGCCACCTCCTCGGGGAAGGCAGCAAGGCAATCATCAGAAACACGAGGGGCACAGTGCCCCCCTGCCCTTCCCTCTGCCTGGCCTGTTCAATAGCAGCGCTCTGGGGAGCCCTTCCACTGGCCATGATCCACAGCCTTTGAAAGGCTGCAGGAGCTTTTTAAAACAGGCTACCGGGTCGCCATTGGACCCAGCGCTCATTGTAGTCCCGCTGCTACCTGCCCACTCTGGAGCCGCGATTCATGCTGGGCAGGCCTTAATTGGCCCATCCGCGTAAAATGGTGGCATGGACACCATCGTGGGCTGCGATCGGGTTTGCGCCCACCCATGCCTGCTGCCGCTCCACCAACCCAACAGGCAGAAAATTCTGCCCCATGTTTCTAAACACCCAGACAGCCTAACTCCTATCAGCCTCTTGCCCAGCCTAATTAAATCACACACACACACACACACACACAGACACCCAGCCTTCTTTATTGAGTAACACAATATTCGCCCAAATGCTTCTAAAAAATCATTCTTACAGTACTGCAGAATGCCCTGTGGAGTATGTTCAGCACCTAGAATGTTCTGCATTCTAGAAGATAATTTCTTCAGTCTGTCAAATGTTGAATGGACGCTCAACCTACATGACGACATTGAGGCCCATGGAAGGGACAAAACAGAACAGCGGTGATCACTCAACTCATAAAAGGCCATTTGACGCTCAGCAAAGACAAATGCACACTTGTGGCATCCAAGATTGACTTTCTAGGGTACAGTGTGACAGCAGCTGGAGTAAAGCCTACAGATGACAATGTCAAAGACATCCATGCATTTCCAACCCTGTCCGAAATGAAATAGTTCCACGGTAATATCAAATTTATCACAAATTTGTTTCTAAGAACGCAGAGATCGCAGAGCCTCTTCAGAAGCTATTGTGGAAAGATGCAGAATGAGAATGGACAATCACACAGAAAACAGCGTTTGATAAACATGAAGTTAGCATCTCGCCAGTCCTCGTGCATTTCAATCCATGTGTGGAAACGTATGTCACAACAGATGCTTCGGGAGTTGTACCCACAGCAGACTGAAGGAAGCAAACAAACAATCATTTATCCATTATGCCAATTGTCAGAAACCGAATGCAAATACTCTACTGGAGAGTGAGAAGCATTAGCCTCCATCCAAGCTTGTGAACATTGGCACATGTATCTCTATGGTAGAAAGTTCACTCTCTTCACTGATTGCCAAGCGCTGACTACATTGTTAGCCACGTCAGGATCTGGTCATCAACCTCTACATATCTACAAATGGTCAGATCATTCTTCGTCAGTACAACTTCGAGATCATGTATCATGCAGAACCAAGTTCATAGATCTCAGCATAGACATCAGAGACCTTTGTACCTCAAAGACTATTTCTGTACTTAGAGAAAATAGTTAAGCTGAACTCTAAGAAATCGCTTGATGTACATATGTTTGTTGTTTAGGAGGATTTAATTTCAAAATAAAAGCCGGAATTTTCCAGTCCTGTTGGCGTCATGCATCATGGTGGGCGAGATGGCCAAAAATTGGTTTCATGCCGTTGTGAAACCAATTTGCGATTGTCCATCCCACCCATCAATGGTGGACCATGTTTCCCACTACCACACATTGGGAACATCATTTGAATACATTCGCATCTAATTATAAGCCCTGCTCGCCGGATCTGTCCCCCCATACTGAATCATCCAGGCACATTGACGTGATAGCATGTTGACGTGTGACGTGTTTCACAACTATGCATAAGCGACGTGCACCTGGCAAGCTGCATTTTTCTTGCGACTTTGCAGTTTGTTTGCCTACCTTGCTTTGGGCAGGACTCACAGCCATCAGCACTAGTCTTCACAGGCAGCAGAACATCTCTTTTAGGGGGGCTCACGGGCAGGTCTCTACCCAACCCCGACTAGCCATAAGGCTTTTCAATGGCTGCAGGGCTAGGACTTGCTTGGGGAAGGGGAGAAGTGGTCTTAGGCAAGGGGAGAGGCTGCGGGTCGAGGGCTGTACTGGGGAAGGGGTGTGTCCCAGAGTGTGTGTGAGGGCATAAGTTGATCTGTGCAAGTGGCCCCAAGATGGTGAGGGCTGAGGAGGCAGTCTCCTGAGGAGATGAGGCCAGATGGAGATGTGAGGGCATATGTGAGAATGAGTGGTGATGTCCCTTGAGCTGGCAGTGAGTGAGATGCCAGTGTGATGGACTTGTGAGCATGTGCGTTTAGTGTGATAAGATGGTTGCCTTACCCTGACAGCACGGATGAGATCATTCATCTGTTTATCTGCACTGAATGGTCGACCTCTTGTGTGCAACATTGACACTGACCACCTCTGCCACCGCCTCCCAAACCAGAACGGGCGTAGAAGGCATCACGGCGGACCTCCACAATGTCCAAAAGGTGTCCCAGGGATGCATCACTGAATCGGGAACTGCAGTCTTCTTGGCTTTTGGGGCCATGTCTTCACCGGAGCAGTCCTAGGCTGCAAGACTTGCGAAGTGTACACGCAGCTGCAGTTT
Source organism: Carcharodon carcharias (assembly GCF_017639515.1). Classification (NCBI taxonomy): domain Eukaryota; kingdom Metazoa; phylum Chordata; class Chondrichthyes; order Lamniformes; family Lamnidae; genus Carcharodon; species Carcharodon carcharias. The sequence goes on along the minus strand of NC_054468.1, from coordinate 33,096,560 downwards.
AAAAGTGACGCCCTGCATGAGGAAGGAGAAAGTTAATGGCATGGTGGGCAAATTGGAGGCCGCCCACCAGCGAAACGGCATGTTTCCAGTGGCTGCCTAATTAATTAAGATACTGATATGGTACAAAAACTCAGCATTGTGGCCGGCAGGTAAAACAACTATTTTCCCACCTGCTACTGCACTTTATGCAAATCTGGGACAATTCCATCCAGTGTCTTTAGTTTCACAAGGGTGAAAAGGTGTAAAACAAAAACAAAAACAGAACTACCTGGAAAAACTCAGCAGGTCTGGCAGCATCGGCGGAGAAGAAAAGAGTTGATGTTTCGAGTCCTCGTGACCCTTTGACAGAACTTGAGTTCGAGTCCAAGAAAGAGTTGAAATATAAGCTGGTTTAAGGTGTGTGTGTGGGGGGCGGAGAGAGAGAGAGAGAGAAGTGGAGTGGGGGTGTGGTTGTAGGGACAAACAAGCAGTGATAGAAGCAGATCATCAAAAGATGTCAACGACAATAGTACAAAAGAACACATAGGTGTTAAAGTTAAAGTTGGTGATATTATCTAAACGAATGTGCTAATTAAGAATGGATGGTAGGGCACTCAAGGTATAGCTCTAGTGGGGGTGGGGAGAGCATAAAAGATTTTTTTTTAAATTTTTTTAAAAGGTGTAATGTTGCATTGTTCTGTGTTTGATTCTGAGAGTCTGGTTACTATTGATGTTTACTGTGCTTGATTGATTTAGCCCAGATGTGGACTCAGGGAAAAGTAAATAAACTGTAGAAAGAGCTGGAAGAAGAGATAGAGGCATGGAGTAGACTATTTTAAAGCACAGTAAATAAATTCATTACGAACATAGAAATTAGTGTCATCTCTGCATGGCTGTGAGGGATATATATCTGAGTGTTTGCTCCACACTTGTTGCCTAAAAAGAGAAGCTCTATTTTCTAGCATTAATATTCCTCACCTTGACGAGTACACAATTTACCAACAAAGTTCAAGATATCAGAGAATGACATGTGATGTTCAAATTTAACCATTGAAAGGAATCCTGATGGTGGTTCTTTCTCTGTATAATAACCCCATTAACAATATGAAATCATTATTTCACAGGCATTAAAACAATAGGAAGTGGAATGTAAGAATTCAGTAAAGAAGTGAACATGTTTAGTGAAGTTCAGAATATCCTGCAAACCTACACTGAGAGGTAAGGCACCCATTTAGTTCTAAGTTTTTGCAAGCTGTTCTTGGAACAGCACCGTGGCTTTTTAACTAATCCTGACCCAAAGGTTGTTCAGTGGTATGTACGACTAAACCCAAATGTCTGCTGTCCTTGTCCTTCTCAGTGATAGAGATTGCGGGTTTGGAAGGTGCTATTGAAGAAGGCTTGGTAGGTTGCTGCAGTGCATCCTGTAGATGGTACACATTGCTGCCAGTGGGTGCTGATGGTGGAGAGTGGATGTTTTAGGTGGTGGATAAGGTATCAATCAAGTGGACTGTTTTGTCCTGACGTAGTTGAGCTTCTTTAGTGTTGGAGCCACCCTCCTTCAGGCAAGTGAAGTGTTTTCTATCACACTCCTGACTTCTGCCGTGTAGATGGTAGACAGACTTTGTGGAGTCAGGAGGTGAGTTACTCTCCTAGGAATTCCCAGCCTCGGACCTGCTCTTGTCACCACAGTATTTATATGGCTGGTGCAGTTCCATTTCTGGTCAATGGTGACGCTCTGGAGGTTTATTGTGGTGGATTCAGCGATGATAATGCCATTGAATGTCAAGGGGAGATGATTAGAGTGCCTGGCAGTTGTGTGGCGTGAGTGTGATTAGCCGCCTATCAGTTCAAGGTTGAATGTTGTTCAGGTCTTGCTTTGTATTTTTATTATTTTTGATTTGTGGCCAAGTGGATTGATTCAGTGTCTGAGGAGTCGACAGTGGTGCGAACATAGTGCAATCATTCGCTAACATCCCCACTTCTGACCTTACGATGGAGGAAAGGCCAATGACGTGTTTCTCGGTGCAGACTCGATGGGCTGAAGGGCCTCTTCTGCACTGTGTGATTCTGTGATTCTGTGACGAAGCTGCTGAAGATGGTTGGGCCTTGGACAGTACCCTGAGGAACTCCTGCGGTGATGCCCTGGAGCTGAGATGACTGACCTCCAACAACCACAACCATCTTCTTTTGTGCTAGGTATGACTCTAACCAGTGGACAGTTTCCCCCCTGATTCCTATTGACTTCAATTTTGTTAGGGCTCCTTGATGCCGCACTTGGTCAAATCCTGCCTTGATATCAAGGGCTGTCACTTTCACCTCACCTCTAACAGATTTGTGGATTGCTGGGGTGTCACCCTGGTGGAGTGGCAGTGGCTTCATGGAGCATGAATCTGATATCCTCTTTCAGGAAGACAGCTTTCAACCTCCCACCACTGTCATTCCACCAGTACCCTTGCTGTTACCAGTTAGCCTGTAAGCCCAGGCTGCTGCCGCCCATGCTGAGATAGTGCAGCCTCCAAGGCCATCTGCAGTCTCCTCTACTGAAAGCCAGCAGCCTTCTTACAGCCTGCTCTGTAGCACTGCGCAGGAACACAAGGACAGCCAAAGACACACAAAAGACAGGAACTAAGGAAATGCATAAAGGTGATTATTTAACATTTATATGCAATATGACATGATTTAATTTATACATGTGGTTTGGAATGTTTATTTTTTTGTATTTTTATTATTTTTGATTTGTGGCCAAGTGGATACTGTGATGCTCAGGGACAGAGGGAGGATAAAGAGATTGACTATTGTGAATGGGGAATTGGAGCAGCAGTTACTTGTATTGCACTCAGGTAAGGTCTTCTTGGACAGCTCAGCCAAAAAAGGGATGTTTAGGTTGCCCTCCTCCCTTTCTCTTCCTCTGCCTCCTCTTGCTCCCCTTCCTTTCACTGTATAACTGATTGTAAGAGCTGTTATCTCATGATTTGAGGTTGTGCAGCAAGCAGCAGACCACTACATGTGCTCTACCAAGTACTGCAGGGCTTCTCCAGTGCTGCCAGGCAGAGGTGTTGTTTCAGCACACCAATGGTTTACTGTATCGCATTTCATATGGCAACATGGATTTCTTTGTATGCATGCTTCCCACATGTCTGTGGATTGCTCACCCAAGTCATCAGCCATGTTGTTAGTGGATAGCACTTGACATTTAGTAGCCACTCTTGGTTTGCTATGGGGGCTCAAATGCAGCTTGGACCTGAATTGCAGATTTTCCACTGAATGAATGAATTGTAACTACTGCCTGGATACCAGGTATTGACCTGCATGAGTCTTTACCTATGATGACACACTGGGTGGGTGTTGAGGGAGTGGAATCCATTCCAGTTCTGGTACAGGCAATCTAGTACCTGTAAAGTGAGTTATGTGCATTCAATGACTTCCATGAGGAAGCCTGCAATCTTAATAAACCCTTGTGTTGGGACTGCTTGCTTGTCTCTGGCAAGAGAGAATGAAATGTAGTCAGCTCACAACAAATAGACAACCACAGTGACCTACCCCCTGCCATAATGCCCCTCCACCTTAGCAAAACTAGATGGCAAACTGTGACATGTTGCAATTATCTCGAGCTTCTGATTGGAAGGAGCCACAGAATCACAGAATTTCAACAGCACAGAAGGAGGCCATTCAGCCCATCATGTCTGCACTAGCTCGCCAATGAGCATTATGACCCAGTGCCATTGCCTGGCCTTTTCCCCGTACCCTTGCACATTGTTTCTATTCAAATAATCATCTAAAGTTCTCTTGAATGCCTCAATTGAATCTGCCTCCACCACACTTCCAGCCAGTGCATTCCAGATTCGAACCACTCATGTGAAAACGTTTTTTCTCATGTCACATTTGCTTCTTTTGCAAATCACCTTATGTCTGTGCCCTCTCATTCTTGATCCTTTTACGAGCGGGGACATCTTCTCCCTATCTATTCTATCCAGCCCCCCTCATGATTTTAAATATCTTTATCAAATCTCCTCTCAGCCTTTTACTCTCCAAGGAGAACAGTCCCAACCTCTCCAATCTATCCTCATAGCTGAAGTTTCTCATCCCTGGAACCATTCTTGTAAATGCATTGAAGTTCATCATCACACTCACCTTCACAGCCATTGCAAAGTGGTCCTTATTCTATTTTGTAGTTGCAGTTATGGCTATAACAGGTGTCAGATTTCAGTGAGAATGTCCTTACTGAGGTGTAGAAGCTATACACTTTATTCCTCACTGAGGTTCACGGAGGTGATTACTCCCTGAGCACCCTGAGTAGTTATGGCCTCCTACTGAAAATCCTTCTCCCCACTTCTCCTCTTCCTTCTTTCAGCACCTTGTCCTGCTCTGTTTGACCTATGCTCATTCTTCTAGTCAGGCTATATTCAAAGGTGAATGCCTACCATTTCAATTGTATCTGGGAACAGCAGTTTGTACAGAAGCCTTGGAGTCAGCAAAAATTCCTTGAGTACCTTCCAAACCATTCCATGTAGATTTTTGCGACTTTAAACAACTAGACAAAGCATCGAGCTATTGTAAAATAAAAGAAACAGTCAGAAAAAAATCAACCATCAACTAACCTGCAGGTAGTTAATAATCCCTTTGAGTAGCAGTAGTCCTTCCTGCTGTTGAATGCGAGGTTAAGAGAGGGCATAGCTGGAGCTGATTGATATCATTATCTACCTGCTCTGCACACACAAGCATATGCTAATGCTCTCACCAATATGCTGTATGGCTTGTTTTTCCCCAAGAGTATGTGTGTGTGCTTTTATTCAAAAAGGGAGGGAGACAGAAAGCAGGAAGCTACAGACCAGTTAGCTTAATATCTGTCATGGGGAAAATATTAGAAGCTATTATTAAACACATTATAGGAGGGCACTTGGAAAAATCAGGCAGAGTCAACATGGTTTTCTGAAAGGGAGATCATGTTTAACTAATTTATTGGAGTTCTTTGAAGAAGTAACATATACTATGGATAAAGGGGAATCAGTGGATGTGCTGTATTTAGATTTCCAGAACGCATTTAATAAAGTGCCACATCAAAGGTTATTGCAAAAAATAAAAACTCATGGGGCAGGATTTTACACGTCGACGAGCAGGGGTGGGGCCCACTCGCCAACATGTAAACCGATGCGTGGTGACGTCAGGGGGAATCCCCGACATCACCACGCCCCATTTAAATTTTCAGGAAGGCGGGGGCGCAGCAAAATCAGCTGTGCACCCGCTGGCCTGTCGATGGCCAATCAAGGTCTTTGACAGAGGCAATTAAGTAATTAAAGGACCTGCCTGTCTAATGTTAAGGTTAGCGGGCAGGCCAGGAGCCCCGGCGCAAATTAGAAAAAGCCTGAAACCTCATCCATGGGTGGGATGAGGTCTCATATCACTTTTAAAAAATTTTAATAAAGTATATGTGAAAATTATGGACATATCCCAACTCATGTGACATTGTCATGTTATGGAAATTTTATTTTTCTATTTTTAGGTTTTTGACAGTTACAGCCGATCTCCCTGAGGCTGCACTTAGCCTCAGGGAGATGAGTGCACTCTTTCGTGTGCGTGCGCGAAAGAGCGCACTCTCAATTTTGGGATTCCCCCCTTGCTCGCACAGGAAGCGCAAAGTGCTTCTTGTGCAGATGTCATGCTAATCAGGCCTTAATTGGCCCGCCCACGTGAAATGGCGCTGCATCCCCAATTGGAGGTGCGGATCAGAAGCGCGCCTGTACACGCCCACCATTCAACTGCCCCCCCCAACAGGGGGAAATTTCAGCCCATGGTGTGGGGTGGTGGGGGTAACATATTGGCATGGGTAGAAGATTGGCTAGTTAACAGGAAACAGAGGGTAGGCAAAAATGGGTCCTTTTCTGGTGTGCCACAGGGATCAGTGCTGGGGCCTCAACAATGTTCAATTTATAAAAATGACTTGGATGAAGGGACTGAAAGTATTGTTGCTAAATTTGCTGAGGACACAAAAATAGGTAATAATAAGATGTGACGAGGACACAAGGAGGCTACAAAGGGATATAGATAGTTTAAGTGAGTGGGCAAAGACCTGGCACATAGAGTATAATGTGGGAAAATGTGTAATTGTCCATTTTGGCAGGAAAAATAAAAAAGAAGCATATTATGTAAATGGTGAGAGGTTGCAGAGCTCTGAAATGCAGAGGGATCTAGCAATCCTAGTGCATAATCACAAAAGGCTAGCACCCATGCACAACAAGTAATTAGGAAAGCTAATAGGATGTTATGATTTATTATGAGGGGAACTGAATACAAAAGTAGGGAAGTTATGCTTCAGTTATATAGGGAATTAGTGAGACCCCATCTGGAGTATTGTGTACAGTATTTGTCTCCTTATTTAAGGAAGGATGTTGGAAGCAGTTCAGAGAAGGTTTACTGGATGAATACCTGGAATGGGTGGGTTGTCTTATGAGGAAAGGTTGGACAGGCTAGGCTAGTATCCACTAGTTTAAAAGAGTAAGAGGCAACTTGATTGATACATATAAGATCCTGAGAGTTCTTGACAGGGTCAATGTGGAGAGGATGTTTCCTCCTGTGGGGAAATCTAATACTAGAGGTCACTGTTTAAAAATAAGGGGTCACCCATTTAGGGCAGGGATGAGGAGATTTTTTTCTCTCAGAGGGTTGAGTCTTTGGAACTCTCTTCCTCAAAAGGCAATGGAAGCAGAGCCTTTGAATATTTTTAAGGCAGAGCTAGATAGATTCTTGATAAGCAAGGGGGTGAAAGGTTATCAGGGGTAGGTGGGAATGTGGTATTGAGGTTACAATTAGATCAGCCATGATCTTATTAAATAGCAGAGCAGGCTCGAAGGGCCACGTGACCTACTGTTGCTCTTAATTCATATGTTTGTACATTTGTATGTGCCACAGATGCCATTTTGGATATCTAAGTACATTTATAGTTTGCAAAAAAGAGTGCAACTATCCCCATTTCACACCTTGTAGCTCTGATTCACTGAACTATGCTCCATCAAGTGAAACGCTGCTCCAGATGCGAAACCTCGCTGAATTTGCTCATTATTCTAGCACTTCAGCTACAAAGTAACATCAATGAATTGAGAGGGTACAGAGATCTAAACAACATCTGTCAGCATGCTCTTTAAATTGTACACAAACATTGGCTAGTCTCACATTAGACTATAAAATTTCATTTTCCCACAGAAAAAATATATGAAAAAGACTACTGGTAAAAATATTATGGTTGTGTTAATAAAATCTTCTTACACATACCCTGTTCATAAATAAGTATTTGTCAAAACCTTCATGGAAGAAGTTAATTAAATACTCCATGGGTGTCAATGGCTGTGGGGAACAGGGAGCATGGAAACCAAACTTTTATGATTGAATTATAGAGATAATGATTGAGAAACATTCTGTAGATTTGATTTGGGAATTGGGAAGGAATATTTCTGAAATTTCCCTCAGGGGATTAAACAACAAACTACATCAATGATTGGTTGTGTTATATATGATTTGTTGAAAGAGATGTACTCCATTTGGAAACAGCCAACCTTGAGAGAGGAAGAAAAAAACAATGAATTTCATGAGTTCTAAGTTTCATTTTGCTTTAGCACTGTTATCTTTCAGATCTAACAGATGATACGATAGCCATAAACAACATAAATTTAGACTTAAGTAGAACATCTTCCTGTATAACATCTAATCACAGTTAGATTTCTGAACAAGTTCTCAATCATAGCATCTAAGTGCACATTTTAACTCCTCCCCCCCACATTGGCAACAATGTTATGGAAGGCAGGGTTAAGGTGGAGGGGGGGTTTGTGCCTTCCCAATGCATTCCCACCTCCCCACTGACCACTATCTTTAATTGCCTGAATTCAGGTATAGGAAGTTCACCTGCCTCAAAGCAGCGGGGACCTAATTTAAATGGCACCATCATGTCCTGTTATGTCACTGGGATGTGCACGCCATTTTAGCCATGGGACAAACAATGGCTTGCACACTCTCTCATCTCATGCTCCTGAGATTCTAGCAACAGGAGGCACAAGCAAAATACTTTTTTAAAAACATTTCTCAAGGTTCAGTCTAAGCTAGGAGGAACCTTGTGGCCTAACTAGGATAACCTGATGTCAGCCATCCTAATTTATGAACTTGCTGACCTCCACTCACAATTAGGGACGGAGCAAGTAAATGAAGCCTCCTGTGACTCATGTTCTGGGGGATCCAGGTGATGTGCTGCTTGCATTTGTCCCTGCATCCCCCGATTCTTGCCCCTAGTTAAAATTGGCCCTTTAATGTCTGGCATGAAGCAGCACCATGAAAATGTGTAGGAAATTGCCAATTTGTACCAGAAGTGTTGATAAAGTTCTGTTCAGTAGTTTCCTGAGGAATTCAGTTCCTGTCAGAGTGCAATGATTTGCATAAGATGTTGCTATTTCAGCCTCTGTATTCCCACAGTATCTGTCACAATGTTAATAGAACATCTCTTGGGTTGCAGTCCAACAATCCCTGTGAGTTAATGGGATGCAAGTGCAGTATTCTTATGTTTGCAGCTGTGCAAGAGATACTCTAATATCTATATTTTGCCATAACCTAGCACTTAAATCTTAAATACTTATAGTATTCATACATGTTGTGTAATGTCCTGCGAATTTTCATTACTGCATTCAAACTAAAATAAGGAAGCTGGAAAATGTATTTGAAATAAATTACCATTGTAATCAATTCACTTACAGCCAAGATGGTTTTCAAAAGTCTCTTATGGACCTTAGACTCTCCAATTAATGAGAGATCATGCTTAGTAGCAGATGCTCATTACGCAGCTTAGGTTTGGTCTTCTTGCAAGTTAATATCTTAATCAATTATAGTTATGTCTTAATCTGTATATACTAGGATGAAGGGGAGAGGGTAGCTGAATTCAATTTTAACCTTCTAATGGTATCTGGGTATTTCAACATTGCTTCTCAGCAGAAGCCAACATTTATATGTAGAAGCAATCTCACAGAGGGATGTGATGCAGAGTTCATAACTGCAATTCCCATATGGCAAATTCACAATCTCACCTGAATCAAAGGGTAAGGGACTAACCAGATGGCAGATGCTTCCTCACAAGAAGGGAAGGATGTCAGGCAGACCAAGCTGCTCTAGTAACAACACCTAGTAGCTGCTTCTATAGCCAATTTACTCTAAATGCAGGGCATGTAGTGCACACACTAATATCCAAATCTAGTGGTGTCGATACTCTCTTGCAGACTAACATAATTAATAGTACTTATAATCTTTAAATTTTCTGAGCGTGTGCCAATGGTGAGGAATTTCATCTAGATCAATTGAAAGTGGATGTCGGGCCTCATTTTAATTAAACTGATGAACTATGATCACCTTCTGCTTATCCTCAAGAGAAAGGAAACTTGCATTTATATTATGCTTTTTATGACCAGCTGACATCTCAAAGCACTTCACAGCTTATGAAGTAGTTTTTAAAGTGTAGTCATTCTTGTTGGAAACACGGCAGCCAATTTGCACACAACAAGTTTCCATAAACAGCAATGTGATAGCAAGCAGATAATCTGTTTTTGTGATGATGATTGAGGTATAAATGTTGGCCAAGACACAGGGGATAAGTACCCTGCTCTTCTTAAAATAAGCTGACGGGGGAAGTGGACATCCATTTTGGGCCACTGCAATGCTACTGGCAGTTGTGAGGTTGTTCTGGATGTAGGGTAAGCAATTGGGAGGAGTGGGAGTGCACAACAATCTTTGAGACTGCTGGAGGGTGCCCGTCTGCTGCTTCTGGATGCAGGTGGGAATTCCTTTAAAGAAATTCATCTTTTTGGTGATGGCCCACAGCGGCCCTTTTTACGATGATTGTTTAGGCCACATATCAACCTGGTTATTCTAAACACAGCTGACTCGGCACCAGCTGCATTCAGGGCAGCCCAACTTCAGGAAAGGGTCCTAAAACATATGTTTGACCATTTGTTCAGATATGCAAGGACCTACCACCTGTTTTAGGTGGTTGCTAGGGAAGCCTGAAAAATGGCCTGAGATATTATGGGTTAGGGTGTATTTCAGATGTCTTTGGCATATATGACATAGCCCTGGAAACTTGTCCTTTTCTATGGGCAAATTTCTATGCCAAGAAATTTGTACCATCAAGTTGGCACTGTTTGCTGACAACCACATTTATCTTCACCCAAAATCATTCCTGCCCGCTGCTCCCCCCACACAATTTACAAGAGTCCCCCCAATCCTGGGTTTTTTTAGTGCTACTCTAATAGCTCTGTAATGACCCCATTCCGAACCACTACGGAGTAGGTTATTATCTATGTAATTGGCCAATTAATAACAGTGCACATCTGCTCCTAGAAGTTAATGTCATGTGAGTAGCAGATAATTTCATGGATTAATTTTAAAAAGGTCTCACTCTTATGAAATATAATGCTTACTGCACATTGCATCATGCAGTCTTAAATGGCCCACCACTTTTCTAAATCCATGTGGTCTGTAATATTTTATTTTGGTCATAAAATCATTTGTGGGGCATCTTAGCAAGAGGATTCTGAAACTCAAAAGATATTATATCTATTATATTTCCTTCTTTTCCATTTTATTTCTGAAAGAGTTTCTGAAAGTGCATTTAAAGAACACAAATGTTTCCTAACTTCACTTGCATTTAAATATTCAACAAATGCTTCTGAATGACCTCTAAATAAGTTATTCAATACTTTCCCACCATAGGTATCAAGCTGACAGGTTTATAATTTGCTGGATGATTCTTTGACCATTTTGTACCAACAGCGCATTTGCGCATTAAGACACAATGCAGGACACTACTGCTGTTTTCAATGAGCTTTACAAAATTCCTGCAACATTTCATTTCCTCTGGTATTCTCATTTACATTCCATCAAAACATGCTGTTTTAACGGTATTTCCATTAATACTGCTATTTGCTTTATAATCTTGGATTTATCCACCACTTTAATTAGCTGCACGGGTAATGCATTGACTGACGTATTCCACGTCAAATGTTTTGTAGCGAGTTCGCTCTATTTGCTTTGCTGCAGCCTACTGTGAGGTTTTTTCTAATTTTTTTTTTTGCCCAACTGATAAACCATATATCTGGTTACGGAGTGCCTGTACTTTCAGTGCTACAGATGTTGTTTTTAATCCAAAGTGGTGTCTGCATAGCGCTTGCACATTTCTGGTGCTGGCTGTGCTGGATGCCATTTTGGTAAGGGTGCAGAGAGAGTGCCCCAGGACTGTGCAGAGCGGACATCAGTCAGTGTCAATATTCCTTCTAAACTGCGTGCCTGCAGAACAATCCATCAAGTGCCACTTAATTATTTCAGCCACACACACCCTGATGGTTAAATTAGTTTTACTGCCACTCTAACCCATGAGCAAAGAACTAGTCGACTCCCCCATGACTGGAAATTAATGAACAGCCATGCCTTGCATGGTTAATCAGGTGGAATTAATAGCTGAAATTCACTTGTGTCAGTTCCTGAAGCCCGAAGCTATGTCAGCACTTGTCTTTCCTGCAGCCCGCTCACCAACCCTTCCGCTCACTGCTTCCCTCCCAGTCGCTATTTCTCTCCCAAACCCTCTTGCTTGCTGCCTCCCTCCTGCTTTCCACCGCCTATCGGCTCTCCGCTTCCCTCCCCGACCCTCACAGCCCCTCTCACTCTATTGCTCACCATCTCTCCCCAATTCACTTTTGTATGCATAGTGAGAGATAATTTTCTTAAAAAATGGTGAAACAGTTTATTACTTCACAATTCATTGACTTTTAATCTAAGCGGAATAAATGTCGCTACTTCCCAAAAGCTACCTCAGTTGTCGTTCTCCCTCCTGGGATTCCATTCTCTCTTCACCATAAAGTTCTCTTTCCAGATCCCAGAAGTAGTTTCCCCCTTCAGTATTCACTTTGTTCCATATACTGGTGGCATAGTGTATCTTACCTGAAGAGACTGTAGTCTGACTTGGGTAGTTACTTCAAACTGGTTTATTTACACTATATATACTATATTCATGATGAACTACTGAGTAGGCACATCTCTCCTGAGAGTTGCCTGTTCTGTCTGCTGCACAGACTCTCTAGCACATGAGTGCTGATTTCATTGTTACCTCGTGGTCTACATCATTCATTGCCATAACTATTCTATTAACTCATTACATTACACGTCCCCTCAAGTATACTATTAACTTATTTAATAACGATGTTAATTATTTTTTAAACTTTACTTTAAGCTATTTACAATGCATTGGCTCAACCACTTTCTCCCTCCCAAAGTCCCCAGTCAGAGGTTAAGTCTTTGCCGTGCCTTCACCACTCTCCAGGACTGTGTTGTTGTGACTGCTGAGCAGGGCAGGTGGGCTTGAAATGGGTCCTGCGGTGGGTCAGCATCTTGCAAGCTGCTTGAAGTGTACTTGGGGTCTACATTCCACACTGTGTGGTAATTAAAGACCTGTGTTCTTGTGGGCGCCAATGAAATTAGGACTCTGTTGCTACACTGGAAAGCAGTAGACGGTGTTTGGACCTGGTATGACTGTGGATGCTCTGTTATTTGAAGGACACCTGCTGATTTATTATCCCAAATCCAAACCTTCTGGACTGTTGTTAAGAGTGCTAGAGCCTTGGCCCTATGTCTATAGTTGTACCGATGCTATTGCTTCTCACGGAGGCTGTTCTCTCTGTTTCTCACACTCTTGTCGTGTCTCAATAACTTGACCAAGTTTGTCGAGGAAGTGACAAAGATGATCGACGATGGAAGGGCAGTGGATCTTGTCTACATGGATTTCAGTAAGGCCTTTGACAAGGTCCCTCATGGCAGACTGGTACAGAAGGTAAAGTCACACGGGATCAAAGGGGAGCTGGCAAGATGGATACAGAATTGGCTTGGTCATAGAAGATAGAGGGTAGCAGTGGAAGGGTGCTTTCCTGAATGGAGAGCTGTGACTAGTGGTGTTCCGCAGGGATCAGTGCTGGGACCTTTGCTGTTTGTAGTATACATAAATGATTTGGAGGAAAATGTAACTGGGCTAATTAGTAAGTTTGCGGACGACACTAAGGTTGGAGGAGTTGCAGATAGTGAAGAGGATTGTCAAAGGATACAACGGGATATAGATCGGTTGGAGACTTGGGCGGAGAAATGGCAGATGGAGTTTAATCCAGACAAGTGCGAGGTAATGCATTTTGGAATGTCTAATACAGGCAGGAATTATACAGTAAGTGGCAGAACCCTTAAGTGCATTGACAGGCAGAGGGCTCTGGGTGTACAGGTCCACAGGTCACTGAAAGTGGCAACGCAGGTGGATAAGGTAGTCAGGAAGGCATATGGCATTCTTGCCTTCATTGGCAGGGCTATTGAGTATAAAAGCTGGGAAGTCATGCTGCAGCTGTATAGAACCTTGATTAGGCCACACTTGGAATATTGCGTGCAATTCTGGTCGCCACATTACCAGAAGGATATGGAGGCTTTGGAGAGGGTGCAGAGGAGGTTTACCAGGATGCTGCCTGGTCTGGAGGTTATTAGCTATGAGGAGAGGTTGGAGAAACTCGGATTGTTCTCACTAGAGCGATGGAGATTGAGGGGCGACTTGATAGAAGTTTACAAAATTATGAGTGGCATGGACAGAGTAGTCAGAAGCTTTTTCTCAGGGGGAATTACTAGGGGACATAGATTTAAGGTGAGAGGAGAAAACTATAGTGGAGATGTGCGGGGCAAGTATTTTACGCAGAGAGTAGTGAGTGTCTGGAATTTGCTGCCAGAGGAGGTGGTGGAAGCAGGGACGATAGTGGTGTTTAAGAGGCAGCTTGACAAATACATGAATAGGATGGGAATAGAGGGATACAGACCCTGGAAGTGCAAAATGTTTTAGTTGACGGGCAATATGATCGGCGCAGGCTTAGAGGGCCGAAGTGCCTGTTCTTGTGCTGTACTTTTCTTTGTTCTTTGTGGTCAGCGGGGGTAATGTTAAGTTGGAGATTCCTTGGCAGCAGAGGGACTTACGTCTTCAGATATCGGCCCATGAGCGGTTCTGCTGGTGAGAAACCATTAGCCAGAGGTATAGCTTGGTAGTGCAGCAGGGCTGAATGCCAGTCAGAATTCTTGGTCATTAGGGTGTTGGTGGTCCGCATCGCTCTTTCAGCCTTTTCATTAGCTACTGGCTGGAGAGGGGAACTGGTGGCTTGAGTGATCCCATTGTCATTGGCAAATTTTCAAAAGTGGTCATTGGCGGATTGTGGCCTGTTTTGAGACGATTTCATCAGGAAACCCATGTATGTAGAACATGGTCTGCAGCATCCTGATCACAGGCTCTGCTGTAGCGGTGTGAAGTCTGGCCTCTTCAACCCACCTGTTGTAGAAATCTACAGCAACAAGATATGTCTTGCCCTGAAAATTTAATAGGTCAAGCCCCATTTCTGCCTAGGTCTGTCTGGGAAGGGATGGTACTAGGAGCTAGGTGGGTGTCTGGCTGTTAATTTTTCAGGTGTGGTAGGAGAAAACAAAATTTTGGATAGCCTGTGTAATGCCCGCCCACTACACAGATTGCAGTGCACAGGCTCTGTAGTTTGCAGTCCCCAGGTGGCCCCCATGGAGCCTCTGGAAGATTTCTTCCCGCATGGACTTAGGAATGACCAAGTGATGATCGAATACCAAGAGATCATCCACTATGGCTAAATAACTGCGTTGTTTGTGGCATGTTTGGAAGATCTAGCAGGACTATATTTGGATCAACGTTTCTGGCAGATATCTAATACTTGGGCACATTCTACTTCCTCATTCTGTGCTCTTCGGAAGTCTTGCAGCTTTCGGGCAGAGACTGGCCTAGAAGTTCATTATGGTCGAAGAGAATGCTCCTAGCTTGGAAACAAGTATGAAGTCCTGGAAAACAGCTTGGTTCAACATAACATAGCTCTGGGGTGGGCATCCATTGTGGTTTGGGACTTTCCTGGAACATACACAGCTGTGTACTGGTAATACATCAACTTAAGCCAGAACCTTGGAATGCGTGGGGTATTTTGACCATCTCCGTGAAATTCAAGAGGACAAAAAGCGGCTTGTAGTCGGCCTCAATGTGCATAAGCCCATCAGGTAGTCAAAGAACCTCTCAATGCCCCATGTGACTGCCAGTGCTTCCTTTTCCATGGTGGCATAGGTTTGCTCTGTTTCTGTCAACATTCTGGAGACAAAGTATACAGGCTACCTGTTCTGGATTTGAATGGGTACAGCTCCAAGGCCTGTTGAGGATGCATCGGCAGCACCACTGTGAGCAAGGTTGGATTGTAATGTGTCAGCACACCTGAAAAGACTAATCTTTCCTTGATACATTGAAATGCATTGATTTGTTCAATGCCCCGGTACCATTGTTGGCCTTTTCATAGAGGATCCTATAAAGGTTCAATAATGGTGGTTAGGTTTAGAATAAATCTGCCAACCTAATTGACCATCCCAAGCATCCTCTGGACTTCAGTGACACACTTCAGTTGGGGGAAGTCGCTGATGGTTTTCATTTTTTGAGGGTCTACCATGATACCCAGTCTTTGAATGACATGCCCCAGGAATTTGATGTTGACTTTGGTGAATTTATTCTTCTCATTTAAAGTAAGACCTGCCTCTTGTAGGGCTTTGTAAACCTCCCAAATCCTGTGGTAATGCTCCTCTCTCATGGATCCATGGATAAGGACATCACCATGTGACAAATGACTCCCTGTTTACCTTCTAGGATAGTGCACTGTAATGACTCCGGAGCTAATGAGATGCCGAGGGGCAAGTAGTTAAAACAAAAGTGACCAAATGCTGTGATAAAGGTTGTTGACATCAGTAAAATGATGGAAGGGGACATCAACAGAGCCATCAAGGGGCATTTGTTTGGCAATAACCTGCTCACTGACACTCAGTTTGGATTCTGCCAGGGCCACTCAGCTCCTGACCTCATTACAGCCATGGTTCAAACATGGACAAAAGAGCTGAACTCCTGAGGTGAGGTAAGAGTGACTGTCCTTGACACCAAAGCAGCTTTTGACAGAGCTAAGGAGCCCTAGCAAAACTGGAGTCAATGGGAATCAGGGGGGGAAACACTTCACTGGTTGGAGTTATACCTAGCACAAAGGAAGATAGTTGTGGTTCTTGGAGGTCAATCATCTCAGCTCCAGGACATCACTGTTAGGGTTCCTCAGGTTAATGTCCTAGGCCCAACCATTTTCAGCTGCTTCATCAATGACCTTCCTTCCATCATAAGGTCAGAAGTGAGGATGTTCGCCGATAATTGCACAATGTTCAGCACCATTCACGACTCCTCAAATACTGAAGCAGTCCATGTCCAAATGCCGTAAGACCTGGACAATATCCAGGCTTGGGCTGACAAGTGGCAAGTAATGTTCACGCCACACAAGCGCCGGGCAATGACCATCGCCAACAAGAGAGAATCTAACCATCACCACTTGACATTCAATGGCATTGCCATCAATGAATCCCCCACAATCAACATCTTGGGATTACCATTGACCAGGAACTGAACTGGAATAGTCATATAAATACAATAGCTACAAGAGCAAGTCAAGAGGCTAGGAACCTTGCGGCAAGTAACTCACTTCATGACTGCCCAAAGCCTGTCCACCATCTACAAGGCACAAGTCAGGAGTGTGATGGAAAATTCTCCACCTGGCTGGATGAGAACAGCTCCAACAACACTCAAGGAGCTCAACACCATTCAGGACAAAGCAGCCCACTTGATTGACACTCCAACCACAAACATTCACTCCGTACACGCACAGTAGCAGCAGTGTGTACCATCTACAAGATGCACTGTAGAAACTCATCAAGCCTCCTTAGACAGCACCTTCCAAACCCACAGTTGCTACCATCTAGAAGGACAAGGGCAGCAGATAGGTAGGAATACCACCACGTGTAAGTTCCCTCCAAGCCACTCATCATCCTGACTTGGAAATATATCACCATTCCCTTCACTGTTGCTGGGTAAAAATCCAGGAACTCCCTCCCTAACAGCACCATGGGTGTACCTACACCACAAGGAATGCAGCGGTTCAGGAAGGCGGCTCACCACCACCTTCTAAAGGGCAATTAGGGATGGGCAATAAATGCTGGCCTAGCCAGCGATGCCCACATCCCATGAATGAGTTAAAAAAAAATCCTGGTCGAAGGGTATTTGCCAAAACTCACAATTAGCATGGTGAAGAGATTGCTGTTGGCAAGCTTTGCCAGGCTGTCGTCCTCTAACACCATTGGGTGGATTTCCCTCTGGTCTGCTCTGTTTAATTGTGGGAAGTCAACGCAAAGCCTGAGCTGACCATTAGATTTGGGGACTGCTAACAGGACCGGATATCATAGGGTTGGCTTTGTGATAGGTGATATGACACCTTTGTGCAGCTTGCGGTCAGGTTCCTCTTCGCGTTTCGAAAGTGGTGGATGTCATACCCTCCTGGGGGTAAATAAGCACACCAGCATGGTATCTGGAAGCAGTGTAATATGGTATTTATTTTTAGCTGACCAAGCCCCTGGAAGAGCTGTGGAAATTCTTGGTGGAATTCAGTCCTGTTGTCTGGTTGAAGGACTTCATCCACTTTTTGTAGGATGCACACACTTCCGCTGAGTAAAGATTACTTTGAGATGCAGGATATAGAGATTCTCTATGATCTGTCGCCACTTGTGGCAAAAAGTAACTGTGATCTGACCTTTCACCTGCAGATTCATCCCCCTGAAGTTTGATGTTTGATGAATATACAGGGACTGTGGTGAGTCATGCCAAATGATCAGCTAGTATGGAAACACCAGGGTCAGTATCAAGCTTAATGTGGGTTTTAAAACCTTTAACTTCTAAAGTGACTTAACTTCCTGAAGCCTTGCTCGTGGTCCTGTATTTCCCTCAGGAATCTGAGACGGCATTTGTTTGTTTATGGTCTATGACCTGGGTGACTTGTAAGCCATACTTGTTCTGTTGTTTTCTGCCCTTAGTTGATGTTTTAAATGTACAGAAAAGCTGGAAGCATTCCTGTCCTCCCACATCGGAAACACTGTGCCCCCTGCTGGGCAATCTTGTCATTTGTGCTGCTTCTTTGCGCTGCAATGTAAGCACTTCAAGATGGTTGCTGTAGGGTTTCTCAACCTTTTGGCCAGTTTGGCAGACTTTTGCGTGGGTAGGGCAGCCACCGTTGGGCCTAAGCGGTGAGCGGACATCTCCAATGCCTTGGTGTGTTGGTGGGTGAGAGGCTGCTTTTGCTTCCTTAGCTTCGGCCTGACGAGTGCTGTGAAGTGGTCGATTGAGAGCGCAGTCATCTGTCAAAGCTCCAAGTTTGTGACAACTAGCTAACTTGAAGGGGTCAGTAAGGAGCGATTCGACCAATTCCCTTGGTTTGTGGGATCTCTGGTTGAAGTGCACTTGCCCAGCAATGAGGTTCTATTTCAGGGTAAAAACTGCGTCGAAGACTTTTAAAACAGATTTGAAGTCTGCGGAAGTCTCTTCCACCCCCTGTCGGAGAATAATCTCATCAGCGATAGGCCCTCTGGTATAGAGGAATGAACTAACCTGGTGTTTCTGCTCTTTGGTAAAGGGTAGAGGCTGCTTGGTACCTCAAGAAGCTCTCTCTCATTTTCCAATGTTGGCCTCTGCGCGGGCACTCAAGACTGTCGAATGGGCGGGTTAGGGGCAGTGACTTCTTGTTGAGTGCTGTCATTGCTACCTTTTCCTGTTGGCCTCCTGCTTAGGTACACATGTGGGTTGTCATTCTGATCAGAGTTTGTTCCAGTTGCCGGCCATGTGCGTTTCGTCGATGGCACCAAAACTTGGTTAGACTGGTATCACCACCGCTGTTACCATGTTTCATATATTGGTGGCATGACGTATTTTATCTGAGAGTCTGTAACCTGACTCAGGTAGTTACTTCAAACATACACCATATACATGATGAGCTACTGAGTAGGCACATCTCTCCTGTGTGATGATGCCTGCTCTATTTGCTGTACAGACTCTCTAGCACATGACTACTGATGTTACAGTTACCTCATGGTCTACATCACTCATTACTATTCTATTAACACATTACACTACACACTTCCAGTGGGATTTTCCTGCTTGGATCGTCTGTTCCTGTCAGAAGTCACTGGACCTCTGGCTGGGCCTCCGAATCTCCTGCAGTGGGTCTTTACCCTCCAGTTCTCAAGAACCAACCTCTCTCCAAATTCAGGGACACACTTTACCTCTGCCTGGTTATGTTTGTTGATGTGAAGAAATGTCTGAGGTGTTTTCCTCACTATGCACAGCAGTTTTAAGTAAACAAAACACTAAATAAGCTGAAAAAGTAAAAGTTGCCTTTTCCAAATTTTTTTATCAATTCAAAAGGGAAGCCTCCTTAGCTCTTTCTATTTTGAGTTGTCAAATTAAAACATAAGATCCTAGACTTGAGCCATCACTGCCTATTCAACTTTTCTTCTGTCAGATGACTAAAATACAAGCTGCACTATAAAAACCAGCAAATGTCTCTCTCATGTATGGCAATGTAGTGGTTCTGCAATGAAATTAAATTCTAGAGGCTGTGAGTTCAAATGTCACCATGGTAAATTTAAAATTGAATTCAGTAAATCTGATAATTTATGAACTAACATGTTACCATGTCAATGCCTGGGGGTGGTATTCCTTTTTCATCTTTGATTCTTATGGTAACTTTTTAACTTGTTTCTACTGCTGGCACACATCCACACATGACCTTGATATTGGTGCACATAAAAAAATTCATTTCACACATGGATGGAAAAATTAGATGGAACATTGGTCAGCGTGTTATACTGATTTAAGTACTAGCGGTGCCATTTTCAACTTGAATATTCCAGCCAATGCCCTCTCTTCATCTCATACAGCTGAACATGCAGCAGAAAGGACCTCCCACCAGCACTATGTAAAAGGATCATCAACTGCTTTCAGTTGCTGATTAACTTCTTGCTGATGAGTTATAAGGAGTGTTTGGTGCTTTTACTACTACTTCAAGTTGCTGCAGTCTACAGGGGGTGGTGTGGCACAAGGATCTTGATTCTGCTCAAGTCACTTGTTCCTAAACATGAGAGCAATAGTTTCTGTCCCCTTTAGCCTGCAGTATGAGAGGGAGAATGAGCAGAGATGAAACAAAGGAAGGCAAGAGATAGGAGGAGTAGAGAGAGGGGACAGCTGTCAGCAGGAGACCATATCCACCCAGTATCTTCAAGGAGTAATTACCCCACCTCAACCTGAGTGAGAAATACTGTAGCCATAAGAGCAGGTCAGAGGCTGGGAATTTTGTGGTGAATAATACACCTCCTGACCCTCCAAATCCTGCCCACTATCTACAAGGTACATGTCAGGAGTGTGATGGAATACTCCCCACTTGCCTGAAAGAGCGCAGCTCCAACAACATCCAAGAAGCTCAACACCATCAAGGACAAAGCATGTCTTGCACATACAGCCAGCTATTCAACCATGACAGTCACATTACCCAAACACATTGCATCTTACTCAGTGACACAATTCCTTCGTAGGATACGGAGGTACATAACCTGAGCCAGCAGGACTTAATTGGCAGGAGCAGGCATGGCTGCATCATTGGAGGAGCCCAACCATTGAAGGTACTGGTATCCTCATTCCTAAACCTCCTTCTCGTGTTGGACCACCCAACCCTGTCACATAATCTCTTCTGATTTACAGATGGCTACGTAATGCATCTCTCACTTTCAACCTCTCCTCTCACCACAATCTTTTCCTTCTGCCTTTCTACTTTCAGATATCCAAAAAGTGGACCTTGTGAGGCTTGTAGCAGTGTTAACTGTGTAAGGGCAAGGTGAAACTATGAATGTGAGATATGAGTGATGACTGTGTTAGAGATTGTTGGGAGGTGAGTGATGGGGAGAGCTAGTGAATTGATCAGTGTTTGGTGTTGGGGGTCCAGGTGTTAGGATATAACTTCGGAAATTAATTCACTGAGCCTGACCACCCATGTGAGGTCATCAAACTTCTTGCAGAACTGCAGCCAGATCCTCAGGGCTACACCATTGGCTGTCTGCTCCCATTACCTTGTCTGAAGGGCCTTCTGGCCTCCTGTGGATAGAGGACTTCCCTCCTCCTCTCTACCTCTTGTACCAAAGCTTCTGGTATCTGAGAATCTTGGAGCACACTCTCCCCTGCTGTGCCATAATCATTCTTCTTCTGCTCAGGCTCTCTTCCCCAGCCACTTCCAGCTCTTGCTGCAGCCAGAATGCACCTCCCTTTAAAAGTGTAGGCTGCCTACAAAAGTAATGCTAGCTTCACATGATCTTGGGCCCACTGCTGAGGCATGGCGTTCAAGTTGGGCTGCATGCAGCGATCGTATATAGGAGCAGGCAGCATGAAGTTTGCTGCCGCCTGCATTGGAGTTGAAGGGGCAGTGGTAAATTGTGCACCTCAATCCCTGCAGCTGTTTCCACAGGCAACACAATTTTCCCCCAAAAGCTCTTGCTTTGATTTAAGAAACAATAACCTGTCTGACTGGGTTAAATGGCCTTCCCTCTCCATATCTATGTTGTAGGAATGGTTGGCATTGAACCTCCCTCTGAAATTCACTCATTGACGCCCCCCTGATACAGCACAGTTGAAGTCAATAAGTTATCCGATATGAAAACATGCTATGATCCCTTAGTTTTAGGCGGTGTTTAAAGCACCAAATTTAGGCGTGGGAAATGATCCCTGACGACAGAAGTCTGGACATTGGAAGAAATTGATTCCTGGGTCTCATCTACATACAAGTGGCAAGATACAAATGCTTCCGCATGCAGTTTGCCTGAAGGAAAACTACAATTTCGAATTGCCTAGCTTGCCAGCAGAGGCCTCGTGTAAACACAAGAGGGATGGTGGAGGTCAGTGGGAGGGATCTGATTGTGGCTATCATAAGTACAGTGAAGCTTGAGGGAACATTTATGTTCCTCCTGGCACCGCATTAAAAATAATAAAAAGACTCCTATCTTGATGGGAGCTCTAACTAGGCCACACCCACGTGCAGAAAGCCTGAGTGAAGGAGTGTGTACAATACCAACTTCAGCAATGTTAGTCATAACAATAAAAATAATTTCAATTTCCCTTTAAGAAGTCATTTCCTGTTTCCCAGGAAACAATTTTTTTTCATACATTCAGGCAGTGCTGGGCGGGTGTTTTATTTGAAGGAGAGAGCTTCCAAATGATCAAGGCTACCTTCTGCAGCCCTTCTAATGGTATTCTTTGAAAAATACAAACAAAAAGATAAATGCTGATACAATGAGGTCCGTGCATCTGTCAGGCTGATAGTAGAACAAATTAATGGCACCTTGAAGCAATGCTTCAAATAACAGTAACAGATCGGAACATATTTTGCAGTACAGCCCTGCCAAGATCTCCAAGATCAATGTTGCCTTTTGCATGTTTGACAACCTTATGAAGCCTAACTGTGGAGAGAAAGGTTCATCTACAGGCAATACTCAGGACATTCACAATGAAACATGTAAGTACTTGAGACATCCAATTAACTCACTGTCTTATTCACACATACATTATGCAGTACCACAATACTTCCTCTGCAGTATTGTCCTCTACATGTCTATTCTTTGATCACAAGTTATTTTATTTGTTCTTTTATTCTGTGCGAATGAAAAATGAAATAAGGGACAACTTATTCAATGAAAAAAATAGGAAATACTGGAAATACTAAGCAGTTCTGGCAGGATCTGTGCAGAGAGAAACAGTTAAAATTTAAGGTCTGTGACCTTTAATCAGATTATTACTTATATGTCCATATATTGTGATGCGATTTATTTCCCTCTAAGCAATTGGTGGTTTCGTAGCTTTTAACCTGAGTGCTTGCCCTCAGCAACAATTTATGATATGTACCTTTTATAAGATTTTCTAGAGCTCTTGTGAGTTGCTGCCCAATGAAAACACTGTGAAGTGGTTGATTGCTGGTTTTGATATTGAGGAGGCCCTATAGCTTTCTCAAGTTGGGCTATGCCACAGCTTTGCCAGTGGACCTGCCATATGCAAAAATACAAACATACAAAATAGGAGCAGAAGTAGGCCATTCAGCCCCTTGAGCCTGGTCTGCTATTCAGTTGCAGATCTGTTTATGTTTCGAGCTCCACATTCCCATCTAACCCCGATACCCTTTGATTCCCTTGCCTAACAAGAATCTATCTACCTGTACCTTAAAAATATTCAAAGACCCCATCCCCACTGCCTTCGTTGGCAGAGAATTCCAAAGTCACTGTACTTGGATTCCTCTGAGAGGAAAACATTTCTCCTCGTCTCTGTCCTAAAGGACGATACCTAATTTTAAAACAGTGCCCCCTAGTTCTGGACTCACCCACAAGAAGAAACATCCTTTCCACGTCCAGCTTGTCAAGACGTTCAGGATCTTATATACACCAATCAAGTCACCCTTCACTCTTCTAAGCTCCAGTCAAAACAAGCCCTATCTGTCTAACCTTTCCTCATAAGGCAATCTGCTCATTCCAGGAATCAATCTAGTAAACCTCCTCTGAATCACCTCCAATGCATTTACATCCTTCCTTAAATAAGGAGACCAAAACTGCACACAATATTTGAGATGTGGTATCATCAATGCACTGTATAACTGAAGCATAACATACTTTTATGTTCAATTACTCTTGTAATAAAGAATAACATTCCATTAGCCTTCTTAATTACTTGCTGTACCTGCATGCTAACTTTTTGTGACTCATGCACTAGAACAGTTAGTGCATGAATCACCTCGGAGTTCTGTAGCCGTTTAAGTAATACTCTTTTATTCTTCCTGCCAAAGTGAATTATTTCCCATTTTCCTACATTATATTCCATCTCCCAGACTTTTACCCACTCACTCAACCTATCCATATCCGTCTGCAAACTCCTTATGTCCTCTTCACAACATTCTTTCCTACCTATCTTTGTGTCATCTGCAAATTTAGCTACCATGCCTTCACTCCCCACATCTATATCATTGATATAAATTGTAAAAAGTTTAGGCCCCGGCACAGACCCCTGTGGGAGTCCACTCATCACATCCTGCCAATCAGAAAAAGACTCCTTTATGCATACTGTGTTTTCTGCCAGCCAGCCAATCCTCTATCCAGGCTAATATGTTACCCCTAATCCATGAGCTTTTATTTCCCACACTAACCTTTGAAGTGACATCTTAACAAATGCCTTCCGGAAATCCAAGTACAGCACATCTACAGGCTCCCCTTTATCCGCAGCGCATATTACTCCTTTAAAGAACTCCAATAAATTTGTTAAACATGATTTCCCTTTCATAAAACCATGCTGACTATTCCCGATTACCTTGAGTTTCTCTAAGTGCCCAACTATAATCTCCATAACAATCAATTCTAACACCTTCCCCACAAAAGACATCAACCAGCCTATAGTTTCCTGTCTTCTGCCTCCCTCCCTTCTTCAATAGAAAGGTTATGTTTGCTACTTTCCAGTTTGATGGAACATTTCCAGAATCTACCGAATTTTGGAAAATTAACACCAATGCATCTACTGCCTCATTAGCTACCTCTTTTAAGACCCTTGGTTGAAGTCCATCAGGACTCGGAGACTTGTCAGCCCGCAGCTCCATCAATTTGCTCAGTACCATTTCACCCGTGATTGTAATTTCACCAAGTTCCCCTCTCCCTTCCACCTTCTGATTTACAGCTATTACTGGAATGTTTTTTATATCCTCTATAGTGAATACAGAAGCAAAATATTTGTTCATTTCATCCACCATTTCCTTATTATGTGCTATTAACTCCCAATTCTTACTCTCTAGAGGACCAACGCTCACTATACTTACTTTTTTCCTTTATAAATACCTATAGAAACTCTTGCTATCCGATTTTACATTTCTCACTAGCTTGATCCCACACTCCAATTTCTTGCTCCTCATTAGCCTTTTAGCCATTCTCTGCCATTCTCTATATTCTGACAAATCATCTGATTTGCCACTCATCTTTGTGCAGTTATGTGCTTTTTCCATAAGTTTGATGCTTTCCTTAACTTCTTTAGTTAACCATGGATGGTGAGTTCTCCCTTTAGAGTTTTTCTTTATAGTAGGATTAAACTTATTCTGAGCATTCTGAAATGTTCCCTTAAATGGCTGCCACTGCTTCTCTATTGATCTATCCCCTAGCCTAGTATCCTAGTTCACTTCAGCTAGCTCAGCCCACATAGTTGCTCTTATTTAAGTTTAAGTTACTAGTCTTAGATCCCCAATCCTCTCCCTCTCAAACTGAACATAAAATTCAATCATTTGTTGTCGCTGTTACCTAGGGGTGCCTTCACTCTGAGTTCATTAATTAATCCTGTCACATTACACAATACCAAGTCTAATATAACTCTCTGGTTAGTTCTAGAATGTGCTGCTCTAAAAAATCATCTTGAAAGCATTCAAAGAACTCCTCATTCAGCTTACTACTGCCAATCTGATTTTTCCAGTTTATATGTTGATAAAATTACCAGTGATTATTACTGTCCCTTTATCACAAGCACCCAATATTTCTTCTTGTATACTTTGTCCTACATTTGGTTACTGTTTGGTGGCCTGTAGACCACTCCCACTAGTAACTTCCTTCCCCTGTTATTCCTCATCTCCACTCAAACTGATTCTACAACCTATTCTCCTGTACTAAGGGCATCTCCAACTATTGTACCAATGCCATCTTTGATCAACAGTGTTACCCCTCTACCTTTACCTCGCTTCCTATTCTTCTTGAATATCATATACGCCTCAATATTAAGGACCCAATCCTTGTTATCCTGAAGCCGCGACTCCATAATGGCTATCAGATCATGTTTATTTACTTCAATGTGCGCTTTTAATTCATTTACTTTGTTATGAATGCTATGCACATTCAGATACAGCCTTTAGTTTTGTCTTTTGTTATCCTTGTAACCTCTAACCTTGACAATTGGTGTATTTTTAGGTTTTATCTCTCTGTCCCTTCCTGCTATTCTATGATTCTCATTTCCCATATTACTATATTTGTCTCCTGCCTTGAATCTCCTCCTTGATTTGGTACATCTACCCAAGCTTGATCCCTCACCTTGTTTAGTTTAAAGCCCTCTCTACTTCCCTAGTTATGCGATTCGCAAGAGCACATGTCCCAGCACGGTTCAGGTGTAGACCGTCTTAATGTTACGGCCCCCATTTTCCCCAGTACTGGTGCCAATGCCCAACGATCTGGAACCTACTTCTCCCATACCAATCTTTGAGCCACACATTAATTTCTCTAATCTTATTTGCCCTATGCCAATTTGCACATGGCTCAAGTA
The DNA here is from genome assembly GCF_017639515.1 of Carcharodon carcharias. NCBI lineage: Eukaryota > Metazoa > Chordata > Chondrichthyes > Lamniformes > Lamnidae > Carcharodon > Carcharodon carcharias. The sequence continues at coordinate 33,070,276 of NC_054468.1, read as the reverse complement.
ATAATCCAGAGATTATTACCTTTGAGGTTTTGGTACCTAGCTTCTCATACTGACTATGCGGAACCTCTTTCATTGTCCTGCCTAAGGGCCACAATGACTGAATCCTCCCCCTCCCACTGCAAGTTCCTCTCCAGCCCTGAGAAGATGTCCTGAACCCTGGCACCAGGCAGGTAACACAGCCTTTTGGAGCCTCGCGCTTTGCTGCAGAGAACAGTGTCAATCCCACTCACTATACTGTCCCCTACTACCACTACATTCCTATTTGCACCCCCAACTTCAAAGACTTCCTGTACCATAGTGCCATGGCCCAGCCTGCTAATCCACCTTGCAGACCTCACTTTCATCCACACAGATTGTAAGCACTTCAAACCTGTTTAACAATTGCAAAGTCTGAGGGTCCTCCACTACTGTCTCCTCAGTCCTTTTAGCTGCCTCACTCACGTTCACATCCTGCTGTCCCTCACTGTTGACTAAAACACATGGCCCTATTCTAAGGGGCTTGACTGTCTTCTGGAACAAAGTGTCCAGGTATTTCTTCCCCTCCCTTATGTTGTGCAGTATTTGCAGTTCAGCTTCCAGATCAATAATCCTGATCTGGAATTCCTCTAGCTGCTTACACTTTCTGCAGATGTGTTTGCCATGGATTGCCTCAGCGTCCAAAAACTCCCACATTCCGCAGCTGCAACGTAACACCTGTCCTGCCATTGTTACTTATGTTATTTAGTTATCTTACCTTAATTACTCACTTAATTAACTTACAATAATTCCTGAAAAGGACTAACCAGAACATACCACATGAACCTAATTCACTACTCATTCAGTCTCTGTCTCACTGCAGCATAGTCGCCTGTATCCTCGCATGCCTCTTACTGATCTGTTGTGGTGGCTGGTTTTGTTCTGCTTTTTGTCAGGAACTCTGAAATTTACGGGCTGAATTCCTTGTTTGGTGGTGTGTGTGGGCGGTGGGTGGGGGGGGGGGGGGGGGGGGGGGGGGTTGCGGAGTGGGAGCGGGTGGGCGCAGACCCAATCGCCACCCACGTTTGGGTCCGCACTGCCATTTTATGTGGGTGGGCCAATTAAGGCCCGCCCAGCATACTGCATGACTCCCGAGGATAGCGGGTGTGGCCAAGTGGCGGTGGGAGTGCATTGGCGACCCGGCTGCCTGCTTATCTGAAGCGCTGGCAGCCTTTGCAAGGCTGCTCACAATGACAAGTGGGAGGGCTCACCAGAGGGCTTCTGGTGAGCAGGCCAGTCCGGAGGGTAGGGCAGCGGGACAGGCAAGACTGGAGGGTAGGGCAGAGGGCCAGTGTGCCCCTTGTTTTTCAGATAACTGCCTTGCTGCCCTCCTCGAGGAGGTGGCAGCACGACAGGGGGTGCCTGGGAGGAGCTGGCAGAGGTGGTGAGCTCCTGCAACATGGTGCGGGGCACATGGATCCAGTTTCGCAAGTTCTTCAACAACTTGTCGTGCTCTGGCAGGGTGAGTACCATGTTGGCATTGGTCACATAACCCAGCAGGTTGGCATTCCACACTGCTGCCCGCCCAGCCCCCCCAAGTCTGTGTGTAGTGACTGCATTGAATCATTGATGGCATTTGTCCTTTGCTGGGTGGGCAAGCAGACACTGCCCATGCTGAGGTCAGCCTGAGAGGGTAATGCCCCCGCAGCATGTGTTACACTGAGTCCCACGTGACTAGTTTGGGAGCAACCTGGAGGAGCTCCACCTTGGCACTCCAGGACATGCCCAAGTCAGGCTGATGAGATGGTGGGAGGGGAGCTTCCAGGTGGCGAGGCAATGAACCATCTGCTGCCCTCTGCACTCCACGTGCTTGCGCCTCCTTGCTGTGGAAGAATATAACATGTAGTGCCTAATGTGATGTAGGCAGCATGTGTCTAAGCGGGGTGGTGGGGGGTGGTGGGATGAGGAGGCACTGGAGCCCTGATATGTCCCACTCTGGTTGGGGTGGGCCGTGCGCGAAGAGAGTCCAGATACAATTAGCACTAATCAATGCTCTTCTCTCATTTTCAGGAGATGAATGCTCACAACATGGCAGAGTGAGAGAGGACTGGCAGCGGCCAGGCGCAGATCACCATTATTAGCCGCTTCGAGCAGGAGGCCCGGATCTGGAGAGGCGCCATGCGCCAAGATCCACTAGTGTCAGTGAGGCTTGGGTGCCACGGCCAGGTATTTATACCCAGCAGTGAGGTCAGCATTGTTCCCCCAACAACCATAGCAGTGCTGAATGTTAATTGATTTAATTATGCAACATGGCTTGACCATTGGCTATGGAAGGATGACCGCATCATGATCCGGGGGACAGGGATGGTCTTTGTCATTGTCTCCACGCTAAGCGATCCACTGTCCCTGTTCTTCCTTTCAGCATCAGTGGAGCAGGGCCGGGAGGAGGAGCAGCAGAGGCCCCCTCTCACACCTGAGGGGCCTGAAGTCTCACCAGTGTCGCACCATCTCTGCGAGGCCGACACCAGCGCAGATATTAGCACCTCGGTGGGAATTTGAACATCGGCTACTGTCCCAGGGCACAGTGGTGAGGGCACTTCACAGTCACTGGAGGAGCTGGCAGAGACAGAGAGTGCGCTTGGTGCCAGCAGTCGGAGGACTGCAGGGGACCAGGTACATGCTCAGTCGGTGCCTGATGATGTGCCTCTGGAGTCGTCCGTGACGCAGCAGCTGCAGGGAATGCAGCCGGGTGTGCAGGAGCAGCTGGGGGAGGTGCATGAAGCTATGCTTGGCTTGGTCTCTATGGTGGAGGAGTCTACACGGATGATCGCCGAAGCAATGAACCACATGTCTGAGCGCCATGCGTCCTCCATGGAGAGCGTGGCGCCACTCGTGGAGAGGCTCCTCCAGGAGACTAATCAGGGCTTCCTGGGAATGCGCTCTGACCAGCAAGCCGTCACATCGGCATTGACCTCAGCTGGTCATTGCCAGTGTGGGAGATGGTTTGGGCATCAACTTCCCCAGCTCGCTGCCCATCCATTCATGATGAGCAGGGAGGTCTGAAGCGACCTCGTGTCGATGCAGCAGCTACCTGGCGTCTCTGCGGGCACCTCTTAGGGCGCTCCAGATGATGACAGCAGCTCCTCCGCCCCTCTCCCCATTACTGTATCATCCGGTGAGGCTGCGACGACTGGGGAGATATCAGCTTGGAACTGGCAGCTCTCTCCCAGGCGGGGCTAGCACAGGGTCCATGGGCCAGAGGACAACTGCCAAGGTCATTGAAGCCAACAGGACAGCAGAGTCAGCAGGCTGTCTCAGATGCCACTCACAGCGATGGGGCAGCACCCGGAAATGAAAACACGAGGCACCTTAGGCACACCACGGATTTATCACTGGTGCTTTTGTGTTGGCCCGAGATGAGGTCCTTACGATTTGTTTTTGTAACACTATTCTCTTTTTTTTTGGGATAAGTTGGCTTGCTTGACATATTAAATTCAGGTATGTCACTATGACTGAGGGTGCCATTTTTCTTCTGCATGTGTATGGTGCTTTGTTGGACATTCAGCTTTATTAACAAGGCCCTTAGTGACTGTTCCTAACCTGGCAGATTTTGCACTTAGGTATCGAGTATCGAGCCTACAGCCCAAGCTTGTCCTGGAGGTTCATCTGTGGTGTGCTAGCTGAAGGTTTGTTGGATTAAAGCCTCCCGAGTGTCCCTACCTGGGTCAGCGCCTACCCTCTCCGCATTTCCCTGTGCGTGCTCATGCTCGGACTCATCGTGTGCAGCCACAGCCACTGCGTCAACGTCTTCATCGTCCACTGCATCCCCCCTTTCCAGCGCAAGATTGTGGAGAGCGCAGCATGCAATCACTATAAGCGACACACAATCTGGGGGGTACTGGAGTGCACCCCCTGAGCAGTCCAGGCATCAGAAGCGCATCTTCAGAAGACCGATGGTTCCCTCCACCACAGCCCTTGTGGAGGCGCCACAATTGTACCGCTGCTCAGCTTCTGTTCTTGGATGGCGGAGAGGCGTCATGAGCCGCCTTCTGAGGGGATAGCCTTTGTCACCCAGCAGCCATCCATCAAGCCGGGCTGGAGCACTGAAGAGCCCCGGCTCTTGGGAGTCTTAGGATGTAGGCGTCATGGGAGCTGCCTGGGTACCTTGCACAGACTTGTAGAATCTGCATCCTGTGATCACACACTATCTGCATGTTCATGGAGTGGAAACCCTTCCTGTTGATGAAGGCACCGGGCTCACCTGCTGGCGCCTTGATGGCCACATGTGTGCAGGCTATTGCACCCTGGACACGAGGGAAGCCAGCAATGGCCGCAAAGCCTCTGGCTCGCTGTGTCTGGCTTGCCTGGTCCCAACGGTAGTGGATGAAGGTCAATGTATGCCTGAACAGAGCGTCTGTAACCTGCTTGACACAAGTGTGGACAGCTGATTGGGAGACAGCGCAAAGATCACCCGCCGACCCCTGGAAGGAGCCAGAGGCATAGAGGTTGAGGGCAGCTGTGACGTTTAGAGCTATTGGCCTGGGGTGTCCACCCACACAGTTAGGAGAGATCTCAGGCCCAATCATCTGACAGATATAGTTGACTGTTTCCCTTGAGAGACGGAGCCTCCTTCGGCACTGCACCTCAGGCATACTGAGGTAGCTGCTTCGCCGCCTGTATACCTGACAGCAGGATAGTGGTGTCTTCTGCGGCCTCTTCTGCCTTTGACTACCTCTTGGCTTTGGGCCCATTGTGTCTGCGCCGGCTCTCCCAAAGGTGGCTCCCCTGGAGGCTGAATGTGCACTCCTGGCCTCCTCCCCCTTCTAGCCCTCCCTTCCTCCTCAGAGGAGCTGCCTCCAGTGGACAGTTCAGCTCCCATTCCCAGGCTAAGGGAAGGCTTCCTGAAACCTGCAGGCCCAGAAAAGATTCCTCACTGCAGAGTGCTGACCTGATGCTTGTGAGTCCAGACAAAGCAGCTGGTATACATTTTGAAGTATTGCAGATCACAGGCAAGTTTAAAAAACTTTCATAAATCAATACTTGAGAGAGCACATTCATGACCCCATTGAGCCCTCTTATCCCGCCCGTGGATGAGGTTTATAGAAATGTGTCCTACCCGCCTGCCCATTGCGCCCATGTACCGAGCCAAAAATCGCATGGGCACCGGAAAATCGGCATCGATTGGCATCTCAAGGGCCTTAACTGGCTTGTTAATTAATGGCGGTCGCATGTCGGACATCATTGTATGTCCGCCCAGTGAAATATCGTGATGCCACGTGGTGAAGTCGGGACGCTCGCCCAACGTCACTGCACGTCATTTTACGCGTGGACATACGGGGCCCATCCCCACACGCCAATGGGACAATTCTGCCTTACAAGATGGTTATGTTTTAAAATGTCCCCTTTGACTTAAGGTGAAATAAAACGTTCTGAAAAGGGGGATGATGGAGTCATGATAGACACCTGCTTTGAGACATCCTCATATGGTCTGGTTGCCATGGGGGGAGAAACTCAAACAGAAACCTATTGAAATTCTAAGTGACATTCTTAACACCTTTACATCATGTCTCACAGATAAACGACAGCTGCTGCTGGAGAAGCAGAGAGACAAAGAACGTACTATAATGAGAAGCAGAGGAGGATTGTTTTGTGTTAACAAACAAGCAGGATGCTGGTGAGAGTTTGTTTTCTGTTCTAAAGGAAGGGAACAAGACAAGTAGGGCCCTTGGAGATCTAAAGAACAGGGAGTGTGCCAAGGTGGGCCTTGCTGGTAAAAATTGGAACCAGAAAACTCAAGCTGAGTGGAACAATTTTAATCATTTCAAATATACAAGAATACAAAAATACAGAAGTACCTTATCAGGACACATTGCACTAAATATCTACCAAAAACATCAAAATGAACTTCTAGAAGTTGCTTAGAGCTCCTGCGCCAAGAAAGCTTCCTTTACATTCATTCCAAGTGAAGCCTTAAAGAAAAATTAGCACTGGGAATTTTGTCAGGTATCTATTTACATATATTTTTATATTAATTTGGATTAAGCTGCTGAAAGAATTAGTTGTATGTGCTTCAGCTTATTAATAAAAGGCAAGCAGGGAATTGCACAGAAAGATGTTGTCACAGGATCTCTTCTCTCCATTCTCCCTTGCTTCTGAAGCAGTTCTCTTAATGTGTAGTACTGAAATCAAACCTAAATCCCCATGCTGTGCTTGTGATCCACTTCAGTGCTTACAATTTGGTATTAAAGAGAGCATCCGTGCCTTCAGCCTTACCTGAACATTACTTTGTATTGTTATGAGGGATTTTTCTACTTTGGTATGCATATTTCCATAGTCAGCTTAAGCCCCTGGTATCACAGGAACTGATGGCCTGGCGCCATCCTCTTTGTCTACATTTATGTTGTATATATCGCTATTATCTGAGTTACCTGTACCCCACTGCACACTCACCTTGATGGGTTGAAGTAGGGCCAGGTCCCGTGGAATTTTGCCTCTTTAATTTTAAAAAGCATTGGGCCATGATGCAATTGATAGGGCGAAGTTTTCCATGCCTGTTGGCGTCAGGCGTGTTTGGCGATGTGAGTGGACAATATGGCAAGAATGACAAAAATCGATCTCACGACTTTGTGAAACCAGTTTGCAGTCGTCCACTCTGCCTGACAATGGCAGGCCATGTTTCCCGCTGTCAGACATTGGAACTTCATTGTAATACATCTGCATATAATTATAAGCCCAGCTCGCTGTAATCATCCCCCCACGCTGGCTCATCTGAGCACTTCACACCAACGTGTTTCACAGCTGTACATAAGCAAAGTGCATCTGGTGAGCTGCGCTTCACTCGGGACTTTGAGGTTTGTATGCTGACCTTGCTTCGGGCAGCACTCACAGTCATTAGCGCCAGGCTTCACAGACAACACCACATCACTTTTAGGGGGGCTCATGGGCAAGTCTCTACCTACCAGAACAGCCTTAAGGCAGGGATGACTTTTCAACGGCTGCAGGGCTAAGGCTTACTTGGGGAAGGGTGAGGAGTGACCTCAGGCAAGGGAAGAAACTGCAGGGTGAGAGCTGCACTGGGGAAGGGTGGGGGTATCCAGAATGTGTGTGGAGGCACAAGTTGATCTGTGCAAGTGGCCTCAAGATGGTGACGGCTGAGGAGGAGTTCACCAGAGGAGATGAGGCCAGATGGAGATATGAGGGTGTGTGTGAGAGGGCGTGTGGTGATGTCCCCTGAGCTGGCAGTGAGTGAGATGCCAATGAATGTGCGATGGGCTTGTGAGTGTGAGTTTAGAGTGATGAAATGTTGCCTTACCCTGGCGGCATGGATGAGATCATTCATGCTCTATTTGCATTGGATGGCCAACCTCTTCTGTGCAGCATTGGCACGGATCACCACTGTTATCGCCTACCAAGCCAGAGTGGTGAGATTGCTGGACCTCCTGCGGCCAGAGTGGGGTAGGGGACATCACGGCGGGACTGCACAGCATCCAAAAGGTGTTCCAGGAATGCATCACTGAATTGGGGGGCTGCAGTCTCCTTGCCTTTCGGGGCCATGTCTTCTGTGCAGCCGTCCTGGGCTGGAAGCACTGAGAGATGTGCATGCAGTTGCACTTTAAATATGGCACTCAGTGTGAGGAAACCGCGGGGTGATGGCATGGCGGGCAAATGACAACCTGCCCACCATCGAAGCGGTGGTTTCCCGGGAATGCATAACTAATGAGGCGGGATTGGGATGATATGGCGTGAAAAGCCACCATTGCGGTCAGCGGGTAAAACATTCATTTTCCCGCCTGCTACTGTACATACTGGAAATCTGGGACGATTTTGCCCATAATCTCAATGAAGCTACTGATAAGCATGTTCAACTAGGATTGTAATGTATACCGGCTGCATTAATTGATTTTGCGCAAAGTTAAAGGAAAATATTTGCTGGACAGAATTTTTCAGTTGGTGTGTGAGGGTGGGCCTGACATGCCGCTGTGTAAAATGGTGCCCAACAATGTCGGGTGTGCATCCCGAAGTCATCACATTGAGTTGCGATGTTTCGTTCGGCAGGCGCGCACCAGAGGTGGCTGTGCGCCTGCCGAACTGCCTGTTAAGGCCATTAAGGATCTAATTAAGGGTATTGTAATCGCTGTCCATCCAACCTTAAGGTTGGTGGGCAGTTGAAAAGGCCAAGTGGTCTTTGGGTTTTTTAGGAAACCTCATCCATGAGCGGGATGAGGTTTCCTAAAGCTTTTATTAAATAAATAAATAAATTCTTATATAAATAAAAACATGTCCCATCTCACGTGACTAAATGAATTTATGAACCTTTTATTTCATAATTTCAGAAGCCCTTCAATCTCCCTGACGCAGCTCCGTGCCTCAGGGAGATTGAAGCGCTCTTTCGTGCACATGCGTGAATGAGCGTTGGCCCCGACACTCCCTCCTCCCCCCACCCGCACAGGTATCACTGAGCACTACTGGTCGTGTCTTTCGCTGGGAGGGCCGTAGTTGGCCGGCCCACGTAAAATGGCAGCGTGGAGTCGATCGCTGGTGGTGATCAGTTCCGCCACCACTCCCGCTGAGCCCGCCCGCCACTTGAAAAATTCAGGCCACTGTGTTTGTATTTTAATTAGCATTCAAATAGAACAATGCAACACAGAAAGAGGCTATTCAGTTCATTGTGCCTGTGCCAGAATAGCCAGTGAGTTTTACATAGCATTCATTGTAATGAAATAACTGAGTAGAAAGGAGTACCTCCATCCATGCCATTGTAACACAGAGTATCTCCTTTGGAATCCCTTCAAGAATGGCTATTCATCACGTTGTGGTCACTTTGACAAATGGACCATAGGAGACTCAGGTACAGGTTACGATTGTTTATTCGAGCAATTGCAAGGAGGGCACCATCTCAATACAGCTTGAGACAGTACTCTGCTAAACTATTCAACATATTTATACATTATTGGTCACGTACAAGAACAGGTTCCAGATTCCGATCTCGTCAACATATAGGTTTACATTACAGGACATCTCTGGTAACAAGTACATCTCTATTTGTTTTCACCCAGGCAGAGACCTTACCATCTGTTCTTCCCCTATCTGTTGAAGAGCACACTTAATCTTAGTTGTTATTGCCATCCTCTGACTACAGTCTGGCTCCAAGGCCTTTCTGTTGTTTTCAGGCCCTTAAGGCTGTGCAAGATTCATCTGGTAATCTTTAACTACCAACGTGCTTGGAGATTTTAAGTAATTCATTCCCTTTCAATAAGTTCTTACTGTACCCCTAGATTCCCCCTAATAATTACTGTATCCCTTTATTTCCCCCTAAAAGTTCCCCCTTTTGGCCCTTGGCTTAGCCCAAGGTAGCCAACTACAGTGGTGTTGTCCATTCCGCCACCTCCCCCCCCACCCACCCCCCCAACTTTACGTACGGCCACCCATTGATACTGGCCAGGTATCCAGTTTTGGCACCTAAAGGGTATGGGTACTGGTCAAACCATCTGTATCATCTGGTCCTTTAATCCAAACCTCTGGCTTGCCAGATTCCTGCTCCACTACTAAAACTCCCGCAACGCCACCTTTTTTGTGACCTCTGGGTGCGGTATATCAAGTGCGTTAGAAACATAATCAATATCGGCTGAAGTATGACTAGGGCATGGGAGATAATCCGAATCCAGGAGTATATCTGTACATTCAAGCCCAAATTCCACAGATCCTCCCACCAGGTGGAAGTATGTATTTGTTCAATATTCGTTTTTAAGCCTCTAACCTGTTGCTGCAGTGTATAGTAAGTTCTGTATATCTGCTGAGCCTGTCTTCAACTCGTGGTTATGTGCTCTGGTAATAGGGGAATTTCAGAGGAGAACTGGTTCAAATACTGTGTCAGGTTATCCTTAAGGCTTTCCATGACCTGAACAGTAGTTGTTCCTCCTTGTATATTTCAAGCAGTTCCACCTTCCCCATGCTTGCTAGCACCTGTAGGTGTAGGCACACTGAATGATTGTAGATGGGGCATATTTGGTTACCCCCATACTGGATTCTTTCCTGCCACTTGGTGATACAATATCTCCCATTCCCTGTATATGCAACATGGGTCGGTTCTTTTGCAGCCAATTTAGTTTCCATTGTACAGTTTGCGGTTGCTTTAAATCCAGACTTTGCTTCCTCTGTCTCATACATCAGATGTGTGCATCCTACTGTGGTGGTCTCTATACTACACCCTTCTAATGTGGTGCTAACTATATTCCTTTCTATGTCCACTGCATATGGCGGAATATTGTGATACTTAATATAATAATCCCCCTGTTTAACCCCAATATTTTCTACTCTATATAATGTCCTGCTGGGTTTTGACATAGGTATGACAGGTATTACTAATACAATGCCTATTAGCATATTACTATTCACTATACATTCAACATCCATTTTATATATGTGTGTTAAACCTGAGCTGGCAACCAGTCAAGTCATGATTCTTGTGTCTTGAAAGTTTAAATAAATGCTCATTAGTTACCTATTAAGGGACTACCCCTTCATTAAACTGTCTTAAATTTTCTCAGGCTTGTTCCAGTGCCCAAGATTCATAGGTGCTGCAAACATCATTTCTGCACGCTTCTTCTGAAATATTTTTCCCTATTTCAATCAGTTTGTTGATAGTCCCTACATGACTTTCGAGCACGGTAGCCAGGCTTTGGATTAACCATATCATGTCCTGATCGGTATTTAATTGGGTGTTATGAATTCCCTGTCCACGCTCTAGAATCTCCTTAAGCTTAAAGCTCAGGGTACAGACCTACTGGTCAACAGTTGCCAGGTTCTGAATTAACCACTGATGTCCCTATGTTAAATATCATAGCGGCATCATTTATCAGGCTGGGCTTAACGCGATTCCCTCCCAAGCCTGATCACATCTCGCCCTTGAACTGAACTGCTTCAGTCATCAATTGGCACGTCAGAGCCGTATAGAGTGCTTGGGTATGGGGTGAGCACCACTGGGGCGGGGCAATTCCAGATATGTTCAAGACTACAGAGGACAGAGTGTTTGGAAAGGGCTAGGAATCTAACTTCAAGCACATCAGATAAAGGGACGACAATGAGAAATGGGACGGGAAATACAGGACTGAAGGTGTTTTATCTGAATGCACGCAGTATACGAAATAAGGTAAATGAGCTTGTGGTGCAGATTGAAATTGCCAGGTATGATGTGGTGGGCATTATGGAGATATGGCTGCAAGGGGATCAGGGCTGGGAGCTAAATATCCAAGGATATACATCCTATCGAAAAGATAGGCAGGTTGGCAGAGGGGGTGGGGTTGCTTTGTTAGTAAGAAATGAAATTAAATTGATAGCAAGAAATGACTTAGGGTCAGATGATGTAGAATCTGTGTGGGTAGAGTTGAGGAACCACAAAGGTAAAAAAACCATAATGGGAGTTATGTACAGGCCTCCGAACAGTAGTCAGGATGTGGGGCACAAGATACACCAGGAGATAGAGAAGGTGTGTAAGAAAGGCAAGGTTATAGTGATCATGGGGGATTTCAATATGCAGGTAGACTGGGAAAATCAGGTTGGTAGTGGATCCCAAGAAAAGGAATTTGTAGAATGTCTACGAGATGGCTCTTTGGAGCAGCTTGTGGTGGAGCCCACTAGGGAACAGGCAATTCTAGAGTTAGTAATGTGTAATGAGGCAGATTTGATAAGGGAGCTTAAGGTGAAGGAACCCTTAGGAGGAAGTGACCATAATATGATAGAATTTACCCTGCAATTTGAGAGGAAAAAGCTGGAATCAGATGTAACGGTATTGCAGTTGAATAAAGGCAACTACAGAGGCATGAGGGAGGAGCTGCCCAGAATTGACTGGGAGATGCGCCTAGCAGGAAAGACAGTGGAACAGCAATGGCAGGAGTTTCTGGGAGTAATTTGGGAGACACAGCAAAAATTCATCCCTAGGAAGAAGAAGCATACTAAAGGGAGGACGAGGCAACCATGGCTGACAAGGGAAGTCAGCGACAGCATAAAATCTAAAGAGAAAGCATACAATGCGGCGAAGAGCAATGGGAAACCAGGGGATTGGGAAGCCTACAAAGACCATCAGAGAACAACAAAAAGAAATAAGGAGGGAGAAGATTAAATATGGGGGTAAACTAGCCAGTAATATAAAAGAAGTTTGCAAGAGTTTGTTTAAATACATTAAGTGAAGAGAGAGGCAAAAGTGGACATTGGGCCGCTGGAAAATTACGCTGGAGACGGGGTCGTGGGGAACAAAGAAATGGCGGAGGAACTGAATAGGTACTTTGCGTCAGTCTTCACAGTGGAAGACAAGAGTAACATCCCCAAAGTTCAAGATAGTCGGGGGCAGAGGTGAGTATGGTGGCCATTACCAAGGAGAAGGTGCTAGGAAAACTGAAAGGTCTGAAGGTGGATAAATCACCTGGACCAGATGGATTACACTCCAGAGTTCTGAAGGAGATAGCTGAAGAGATAGTGGAGGCGTTAGTGGTGATCTTTCAAGAATCACTGGAGTCAGGGAGGGTCCCAGAGGCCTGGAACATCTTTAATGTAACCCCCCTGTTTAAGAAACAGGGAGTGAGGCAAAAGACGAGAAATTACAGGCCGATTAGCCTGACCTCAGTCGTTGGTAAGATTTTAGAGTCCATTACTAAGGATGAGATTTCAGTATACTTGGAAGTGCAGGATAAAATAGGGCAAAATCAGCATGGTTTCATTAAGGGGAGGTCATGCCTGACAAATCTGTTAGAAATCCTTGAGGAGGTAACGAGTAGGTTAGACAAAGGAGAGCCAATGGATGTTATCTACTTGGACTTCCAGAAGGACTTTGACAAGGTGCCGCACAGGAGGCTGCTCAGTAAGATAAGAGCCCATGGTGTTAGAGGCAAGGTACTAGCATGGATAGAAGATTGGCTGTCTGGCAGGAGGCAGAGAGTGGGGATAAGGGGGTCCTTCTCAGGATGGCGGCCGGTGACTATTGGAGTTCCTCAGGGGTCAGTGTTGGGACCACAACTTTTCACTTTATATATTAATGATCTAGATGCAGGAACTGAGGGCATCCTGGCTAAGTTTGCAGATGATACAAAGATAGGTGGAGGGACAAGTAGTATTCAGGAGGTGGGGAGGCTGCAGAAGGATTTGGACAGGTTAGGAGAATGGGCAAAGAAGTGGCAGATGGAATACAACGTGGGGAAGTGCGAGGTCATGCACTTTGGTAGGAAGAATAGAGGCATAGACTATTTTCTAAATGGGAAGAGAATTCAGAAATCTGGAGTGCAAAGGGAATTGGGAGTCCTAGTCCAGGATTCTCTTAAGGTTAACTTGTAGGTTAAGTCGGTAGTTAGGAAGGCAAATGCAATAATGGCATTTATTTCGAGAGGACTAGAATATAAAAGCAGGGATGTGCTGCTGAGGCTTTATATGGCTCTGGTGAGACCACATTTAGAATATTGTGAGCAATTTTGGGCCCCGTATCTCAGGAAGGATGTGCTGGGGTGGGGTGAATTAGGCGGTCCTGCTTGGGGTAGTCCCTAAGGCGTATTAAAACATTGGACTGTTCCCTGTCTCTTGAATTGCTTTTGTGACTGATTTTTTTTAAGTTCAGTTCATCCTTTCCACCATCCCTGAGCTCTGTGACTGGTAGGGAATGTGGGATTTCTGTTTATATTTAAATTTATACATTTCTTTAATAACTCTTCCCGTGAAATGAGTTCCCTGATCTGAATCCATCTGGATAGGTCCCCTCCACTCCTTCCAGTCTACTGTCTCCTGCTGCTGTCCCATGTCGGACCTCAATTCCTTTAAACTGCCGACACAATTCTCCAATGAACCTTCTTATCCTATCTTTCAATGGCTCAGTATCTTCGCTTCCAGTGACAGTTCTCTCTGCGAGCTGCTTAACTCTGTCTGTCATCATAGTGTTAATCCTGTGGCCTTACTTTTTGTACCTCGCAGGCACATTAGTACAATCACTAATACATCTATTTAGCCTTTTTCCAGCTTTCCCTTTACCTGTATCTCTCTTGTGGTAAATTGTTGTTAAGTATAATTTCTCCTTATATTTCAATTCCTGAACTACATATTCCACATAGTTTTACCTCTAAGTTTTATTTCCCCTGACCATGATCATTCTAGGATTCTCTTGATGTCAATTTCTCTATTGTCTTGATCGTTTATAATGTTTACTTGCTATTTAGGCCATATTAACTATTCCATGTCAACAAGGATCTCTGTCTCTAGATCTTTGCTTATCTCCCTCTGTGCATTTCCAATGTCTCAGCTGATGGCCAGATTATCAAATTCACTTCCCTTAAAAAAGTTTGTATATTGTATCCTCTTTCCCTAACTCTTTCTCCTACTTGCCTCATACCATTTTACACATGCAACAGCTACCATCTTATCTTGTTCAGGTTGCCTGGAGAGACTTTAAAATAAATAAAATATTCTCATAACAGTTTTATGTACAGAAATCAGCCATTGACATGTTTTGCTTCCTTATCTTCTTCTCAAACATCTTATTGTCTCAAAAGTAACCCACTAAATTGTGTCTGACCCTTTTCTTTTAGAATTATCCAAGATTCATTAACTAGGCGAAAAATTGGATTTCTGCCAAACTTTGTCAAGGTCTTGAGCTTAGCTTCATATTTTGGGAACAGACTTTACAAATACAAAAGCTTGCAGCATTTGAATTAGTGCCAATTGTTGTCAAACCTTTTAAAATGAAAATTCCCTTTTGAGAAATTATCAGGAACCAAACCTCAAATTTTAAACTTTGTAAGAACTGTAATTTGCACTATCAAAATTAAAACTACCTCTTTCTTATGTGTATTGATTTGTATCCAAGTTATAATTCTCATATGTTTATCGACACATTCTTTATCTTAGACAGCATCCTAGTGAGTCAAAAGTAACCTGTTAAATTACACCACTTTACATCAAAAGATTGTCCCAAATTCAAATTACATTGTTGTTGGGATGCAGACTTCCTTTCATATTTAAATCGTCTCATCAAAAGAAACCCCTTTTTATCCATTGGAACAACCTAGACCATGTGTTTATTCCTTTTGGTTTTCCTAGAATCCCTTGAACTTCAGGTAATTTTTCTCCTCAGAATTTAGAATATTAACTCGTATGAGTTAATGTAACTCGTATGTATTAATCTCAATCAGCTTGACAGCTGGTGATACTAGTCTGCAAAGGGGGTGGTACAAAGGTTGGTTCATCTAACCCTGTTTAGCTTAATGATACCTTCAAATTGCGATTTTTTTTTTGCCAGAAATCTCAACTCAAATCTTATACTCAAAACTTTGGGATGTTTTAGTATACTTTTCCTTTAATTTAACATGGGGCTTTCAACCCTAAAGTGCTGAACTACACACACAAATAACAATTAAGGAAGAAAACACAGTAAAGCTCACATACAAATGTTTCCTTGCACACAAACAAACATATATTTAGAGGTATGTATTTATATTCCTGTATCCTTAACTTAACGACTTAAAACTCTCATATACTAAACAAAACTTCAAATAGCAGTGGGGGAAATAAAGGGATCTTGAAGGCTCACATTTCTCCTGCTACTGCCTGTCAGTGCTTATTAATGCCCCTAAGGGTACCCCTCTTTTCTCTCTTTCTCTCTCTCTGTCTTCAGCACAAGCAGCTCTTGTAGCGGACCTTTCAGGTCCCAATCATCCTTCCACATTTTCAGGAAAATCTCGTCATCCCGCACAGGATACGGTCGTCCTGAAAACTGTAAGTCTCCCACTTTTGCTCTGCATAGTCCATTACAGACTCACCCTTCTTCTGTACCAGTGACGCTATATACCCCCAATTTGTCTCTCCCTCCTCCAAAGCTTCCTTAATTGCCTCCTCAAAGTCCCTGTGCAGGGCTGTCACCTTGTCCCGATCTGGGACGTCCCCAGGTTTCACCAGTCACCACTTCTAAACTGTAGGGGTAATCTTCCCCAAATATCCCCTGGGCATTTAGCCTTCACCAGTATATGTGTAGCAAGGGGGTGCATTGCATGGAAATCTTGCATTTCCCACAGTTTGGTCCAAAAATCTGGGTTGTTATGCCGAGTTTTAAGTCTCAGCGGTTCTTTAAGCAAAACCTGCTTCTCCCCTGGGCTGAATGGTACCTGCTTAACTTTCTCCGTAACCCTCTCAATCTCTTCATCCTCCTCTATTCCTCAGCCACCCTTTCTCCCTTCGGTTTTTAATTCGCCTTTCCTGACTTTATTTTTCCTAACAGTTACTGCCATAGGGGCCATGGGATTCAACGGGCACATGGTCGTGTGAGGGCGGTTTTGTCCCAACTCCATCATAGGTTTCTCCTTCGGAGCTCTCCTCCTCTTGATCAGTATCACTACAAGCTTCCGCCACTGCTCTGAACTGTCCTGGATCTGACTTTGTCTCTCTCTCTCTAATCGACTGGAACTTATTATTAACCCATCTGCACAACTGCGGGTACAAGATAATAATTAACCATCACCTCTTTCTTTTCCTTATCCTTTTTCTGCTCTATCCACCACTGTTTTTGTTCTCCTGGAGTTCCCTGTGCATTCTGCTCCCCCTGTTGCATTTTTATAATTAGTTTTGGCTGTTGTTCCGCTATGAACCTCGTAATGGAGTGCGCGGTTCCCCAGTCAAGTTCCATGGCATTATTCTGTTTCCCTGACAGCACTCTGTTCTTATTCCCATCTTTCTCTGCGCGGTACATTCGCACGGTCTTAACAACTTAGTTTCTTACGGTATGCGCGGCTTCGGCTAAGGCTATATCTCAAACTGTAGCCTGCCAGCACAGCTCCGCCCTCCTCTTAACTGGGGTCTGGCCTCCCTGTGCGGCTTCAGCTAAGGTTATATTTCAAACCGTAACCAGTCAGCAGGGCTCTGCCTCCTATCTCTGTTAATGGTTCTGGCCCTCCCTGCGCGGCTTTGGCCCAGCTAGCCCGCCTGCACGGCTCCGCCTCTTACCCTTGGCGCCTCCTATCTCTTGTCCTGAGTCCTCCTCCTGGTTCTTTGATACTTGACCGGACCGTTCTTGGGTAGGCTTACTGCACTAACCACGGGTGGTAAATAAATATACTCTCGTCAACATATAGGTTTACATTACAAGACATCTCTGGTAACAAGTACATCCCTATTTGTTTTCACCCAGGCAGAGACCTTACCATCTGTTCTTCCCCTATCTGTTGAAGAGCACACTTAATCTTAGTTGTTATTGCCATTCTCTGACTACAGTCTGTCTCCAAGGCCTTTCTGTTGTTTTCAGGCTCTTAAGGCTGTGCAAGGTTCATCTGGTAACCTTTAACTTGGAGATTTTAAGTAATTCATTCCCTTTCAATAAGTTCTTACTGTACCCCTATATTCCCCCTAATAATTACTGTATCCCTTTATTTCCCCCTAACAGTCATATTACCTTTTCTTTCTGCTTGACATTTCCTGCAATTTCCATCCAGTCACACTTGCGTGGAAAAGCTAACACAGTAACGTTTCATTCATCTCAACTAATTTAAACTTGAAAGGGCTCCAGAGCAAATTGTTAGGCTTGGATGTGTCTGAGTCATTGCCTAGCAGGTTCGAGGAAACAAACAACTGGGGTGAAATTTTCCTTTCAGCGCTGGGTGATATTTGATGGGCTGTGCCTTTTATACCCTGTCCAATAGTCAATGGAAATGGAAAATGGGGTGTAAAATGGGTGGCTAACCTGTGAACGCCTGTTTTCTGTCTGACAGTAAAACTGAAATACACCCCAGAATCCATTCCTTTGAGAACAAAAAAAAAACGAAAAACAAACAGAATATGGAATGTAATATTAATTTAGCATAATGTACCAGTTGAGTTACCATTATTTTGCCCATAGATAAAAACAAATAGGAGACAACTTTGGTTTGGGCATCAAATGGGCATGATATCAGTGATGCCTGCATGACGCCTTCCCAATGTGGCAGTTAGGAGCCCCAAACCCATTTTTTAGGTTCTGGCCTTAACCTAACAGTCTGCCATCAAGCTGTGGGCACCAAACAGGCTCACCAGTTTCCTGGGGCAGAAAACCAACTAGCTGTAGCATGCAGGCACAAGTAATGGTTGTCAGAGGTAGGAGCAGACCAGAAGATTTTTGTGGTGCCCAGGAAATGCAGGAGCTTTTTATCAAACACAAAATTTACCCTTTTGGAGAGGCCTGTGGTGATGTCTTTAAGAATTGCCCTGTTAAGCCTCTCAACATCTGGAGCAATGGGATTGGCATGCATAGTGCATGTTCCACTCTTTTTTTTCTGGAGGTCTGGTTTGAGTGGGAGCACTGGTTGCTACTTTAAAGGCCCGATTGTAAGTTAATACAGTCATTCAAAGGGGCACACAAGGACTTGCTCTTGGTTGTTGGTTTCTTCAGTGAGAAATGGACTGGCACATGATGGTGCACTTGTCCGTTTGCACCATGGTAATGGAGTGACCTCTTGCTGACCCTGCAAACTCAGGCAGGATCAGTGCCAAAGAACACCAGGCATTGGGATCACATCAAACACATTTTTTAGGATTATATATTTGTTTTTTTTTGCCATAGTTCCACTGCAGTAATTAATGGCTAAAGCAAAGAATCGCAGAATTAGGGGATAAAATATAACACCGGATAGATAATTGATCTACAATTGTGGGGAGATGATTGAGTCGTGGTAATGTCATTGGATTAGTAATCCAGAGGCCCAGGCTAATGCTCTGGGGACATGGGTTCAAATCCCACCATGGCAGCTGGTGGAATTTCAATTCAATGGATAAAGTCAGGGATTGAAAGCTGGGCCTGAATTTCACACTTGGCGTGAGCGGCAAGTTGGCGGGAGCGGAAGCAGATGTGGGAACAGCTCCCGGCCACGCCAATTAAGGTCCACCCGGCAAGAAATGCATTTTCTGAATGGGTTGGGAAGGGCCGTCCGGGGGTGGGGACCTGTTGGGCACGGGGTCCAGTGGTGACCCGGTAGGTGCTTTAAAACCGGCAAAGCCAGCTCCCTGAAGGCCGCCAGGGAAGACTCTTTAGAGCCGGTCCAGAGACGAGGATAATGGCCTCACCAGCAACAGGAAATGTCAGGCGTGAAGGCAAGTTGGGTGGGCACTCAGACCCCCATTTCTTGGACGAGTGCCTCGCGGTCCTCGTGGGGGAGGTCGGTGTCTCGTACCCAGGCTGGCAGGGGTAGGCCACCACACCAAACCAAAAAAGCCTGGGAGGAGTTGAGAGCTGAGGTCAGCAGCCACGACGTTGTGTGGTGCGCATGGGTGCAGTGCCGCAAAAGATTCAAAGACCTGCTGTGCTAGGCAAGGGTGAGTAGTGAATTGGCATGGATCAGTGTGGAGATGTGTTATGGGCTGGCCATCCCCCCACCCCCCTGCCCCGTGGAGCTCAGGGGTGTTAGAGCCTGAGTGCCAACTGTCAATAACGCTGGAGCGGGCCGAAGGGGTGAGCCCTGGCTGCTTGGACTGAATGCCTTGTGGGTCGAGGGCCACAACTTGGATGTGTCCTACAAAGTGTTCCTCAGGTGGGGTTGGCCAGGTTGCAATGGCAGGGAGAGAGTGGACTAATCAATACTCCTCTGTCCTTTCAGGAAAAGAGGAGCCATAACAACATAGAGAGGTCAAGGACAGGCGGAGGCCCCCCAGCCTCCTAATCTTGACAAGGTATGACATGGATGCATTGGAGAGGCAGGGATCTCTGACAAAGGTAAGGTGCAGTGCACAGAGGTGAGAGTTTCGGATTGTGCAAACATTCTTGTGTAGTCTCATCATTAGTGGGAGCCTCAAACCTGGAGTTCCCATTGATCATTGAAAGACGATAGCACCATGATGCATATCTCATCAGGGTGTCTGGCATACACAGTCACACTGTGATGACTTAAATTAATGACATGTCATTAGATTCGCTAGGACGCACTCAAATGCATGACCCTGAAGAGTCACCTTTGATGCCAGAGCACCATAGGGTTTTAGGTGCAGCTGTGTCACACCCCCTCGCTGAACCAGGCAACAGCACAGATACCAGCACCTCGGTGGGCATTAGATCATTAGCTAGAATGTCAGTGCACAGCGGTGAGGGCACATCACACTTACTTGAGGAGCAGGCAGAGGCAGAGTGCACTCGGTACTGGCAGTCGGAGAACTGCTGGAGACTAGGACCGTGCCGAACTGAAAGCTGACAATGAGCCTCTGGAGTCATCCTTGTGGGAGGATCTGGCAGAGATACATGAGGGTATGGCGATGTGGAGGAGTCCTTGTGGAGCCTGGGCACTGCATTGCCCCTCATCGCCGAATGTACCCCCTCCTCCATTGAGAGAGTAGTGACTCTCATGGAGTGGCAATTCCAGGGAAAGAATCAGGGGTACAAAAACAGGATTACCTGGAAAAACTCAGCAGGTCTGGCAGCATCGGCAAAGAAGAAAAGAGTTGACGTTTCGAGTCCTCATGACACTTCGACCGAACGGTCAGTTCGGTCGAAGGGTCATGAGGACTCGAAACATCAAATCTTTTCTTCTCCGCCGATGCTGCCAGACCTGCTGAGTTTTTCCAGGTAATTCTGTTTTTGTTTTGGATTTCCAGCATCCGCAGTTTTTTTGTTTTTATCTAAAGAATCAGGGGTTCCTGATGTTGCGCTCAGACCTGCAAATCCTCACACAGGCACTGACCTCAAGTGGTCAGTGCAAGTGTGGGAGATGGATGAGGCACCCAGAATCCCAGTTAGGTGCCCATCCATCAATGATGAGCCAGGAGGCCTAGAGCAACCTTATGTTTGGGCACAAGCTGCCTGTCATCTCTGAGGGCTCCTCTCAGGATGCTCTGGATGACAGCAGCAGCTCCTCCAGCTGTCTGTCAGTGGAGCTGCCTCAATATGCTCTTCCTCCAGAGGCTCCCCACTTGCTAGAGCCAGATTGTGGAGAGCGCAGCACGCAACCACTATCAGTGACACCCACTCTGGGGTGTATGGTAGTGCTCCTCTTGAACGGTCCAGGCATTGGAAGTGCATCTTCAGAAGACCTTTGGTCCTCTCTATCACTGCCCTTGTGGAGGCATGACTCCTATTTTAACGCTGCCCTGCCTCTGTTCTTGGGTGACAGGGAGGCGTCATAAGCTACCTTTTCAAAGGATAGCCCTTGTTACCCAACAGCCATCCATCCAGTCGAGCTGGAGCAGCGAATAGCCTTGGCACCTGTGAGTGTCGAAGGATGTAAGCTTAATGGGAGCCGCCAGGTAATGCACAGACATGCAGAAGCTAGACCCACAGCAATGTGTTTGGCTCTTAACTGCTCTCTGAAATGGCCTAGTAAGTCAGTCAGTCCAAGGGCAATTAGAGATGGGCAAAAAATGCTTCAATGCCCAAATCCATGAAAGAATAAAGAATCTACAATCAAAAAATAAAGGGTAGCCATAAATGGGAACTTTTTAATCTGGAAAAATAGCTCAACTATGGTTTCCCAAGAATTATTTAGGACACTTGCTATCATTAGTTGATCTTCCATAAAAATGCACATAGGGAGTTCATTTGAAGTATAATTTCACAGTGAAGTGGAATTATATGGCAGGGGGTAGTTAGATGAAAACTGCAGGAGAGCTGCAAGCAAGAAGAGGGTAGAAGTGAAAAGTAGCTTGGATTCATAATGGCGACAGCATAGAGGTTTAGAGGCCAGGGAGTAGCAAGGTTAAGATAGAGTAGTGTTCAAAGCTTGAGGTGAGGGTTAAAGTAGAGTATGGCTGGAGGCCAATGGGGAGAAGGTATGGAATGTTAGGACTTGGATTGGAGGCTGTTACAGGTCTCTTGTTAATGTTACTGCCTCTATCACCCTATTCTATCTAGTCTGACTTCCTGCTTGGCAATTCTCTTTTTCCATTCATTGTCATCAATCTTTTCCCCTATTTTTCTTAATCTTTCCGAGGGACCTCTGTTTCACCTTTTTGCACTAGTATTTTAATAGATTCATCCATGGGATGAGGGCATTGCTGACAAAGCCAGAATTTGTTGCCTACCTCATTTGCCCCTGAGAAGGTGATGGTGAGCTGTCTTCTTGAACCGCTGCAGTCCGTGTGGTTTAGGTATCCTACCCTGCTGTTAGGAGGGAGTTCAAGGATTGTCACATATCGCTTTAATCTGAGCATGTGATTACATCCTTTGGGCAGCTTGCTCCATTGTGTTGGCTGCCAAAATAGTAAGTGGAAGGGCAGAAGTTAGCCTTCTTAATAAGAAATAAGAGCAGTCATTTGGCCCTTCGAACCTGCTCCATCATTCAATAAGATCATGACTGACCTGATTCTGGCCTTAAGTCCAATTACCTGCCTATCCCCATGCCCTTGACTCCCTTGTTGATCAAAAACCTGTTTAACTCAGCCTTGAATATATTCAATGGGCAGAATTTTACAGCAGCGGGATTATACGTTCCCGCTGAAGTCAATGGAATTTAGAATTGCTCACCGCATTTTACACCCCCGTCCCCACCAAACGGGCCGTAAAATCCCAGCCAATGATCCAGCTTCCACGGCTCCTGGGGGTAGAGAGTTTCAAAGATTAATGACCCTCTGAGAGAAGAAATTCTTCCTCATCTCATTAAATGGGAGACCCCTTAATTTGAAACGTGCCCCCTGTTTGTAAATTCCCAAAGAGGGGAAACATCCTCTCAGCATCTACCTTGTCAAGCTGCCTCAGGATCGTATATATTTATACGTTGTATAGTGAACCTTCTCTGACTGCCTCAAATGTAAGATATCCTCCCTTAAATATAAGGCGATCAAAATTGTATGCAGTACTCCAGGTGTCCCCACATTATACTCCACCTGTTAGTTTTTTTCCCACTCACTTAACCTATCCATATCCATTTGCAGACTCTTTGGCCTGGATTTTCACTGAGTCGGGGTGATTCAGCAGCACTTCAGAAATGACCCGGGTGAGCTCTTTTAAAGAGCGTGGGTTGGTTCCTGTCAAAAACCTGCATCCGGGTACTCCCGACCTGGTGGAGATAGGCATGTCCTACTCCTGCACAATTTTCCTTTGAAGAGTCGTGAAGCACTGCATGAGGCGACCTTTTATAAGATGAGTTCAAAAGGTCCTCCTCATGCTCCCCCAACCTCTCCCTATAGACCCTCATGTCCCCATGCCAATGCCAGGCTCTGCCCTTCTATCCACCCCTATGGCCCCTCATACCCACCCTTGCCTAGCTCTGCCCTTCTATCAACCCCCTTGGCCCCTCATGACCTCTATGCCAAGATCTGCCCTTCCAATCACCCCCTAAGGCCTCTCATGCCCCCATTGCCAAGTTATGGCATTTCAATGCAATTGATCCGCTATACACTGTCTGGAACCAATGAATCTTGTAGTGACAATAGGATGTGTAACAAAAATAGCTTTTGAAAAAGGCTATTCTTTCATAACTTTCTCCTATATTGAAAAATGTTCATTTCACTACAAGCTAATAAAAGTGTCAATAATCCAGACCTTTTAAATTATCAATGACAAAAAACACAAACCCTTGCAACCTCTTAACCTTGTGTAAACAAACATTGTGAAACTGACAGCAGAGATCAAAGAGCCTGAGCTCTCAATCAAACAATATTTTCTCTAGGCCTTAGGTGTTTTAGTACTCTAATGATTGTCTGGGCTCTCAACCAAGCATACATAATGAGGCTTGACTGAGAGCCCAAACATCCATTAAGTTTGTTGAAACACCAGTGTAGACAGTGGGCCAATGGGCATGGAAGTGCCATAGCTTGGCATGGGAGGCTTAAGAGCCATAGGGGGTGAACAGAAGGGCATGGCTTGGCGTAGGAGGTATGAGGGGCATGAGGGGCCATGGGGGCATCATAGAAGGGCAGAGCTTGGAATGGGGGAATGAGACACCATAAGGGGTGGGTAGAAGGGCAGAACTTGGCATGGAGGGCCATATTGGGTGTGTAGAAGGGCAGAGTTGGCATAGGGAGCACATGGGGGCCATGGGGTGATGGGTTGATTAGCAGAGCTTGGCATGGGTGCATCAGGGACCATCGGGTTTCGGTGGGAGGACATGAGGTGGCATGGATGGGGCATGGGGGGTTTGGAGGTGAGGGGTGAGGGCCTTTGTGTTTTTATTTTAACTGGGACAAAGCCTCACAGCACCAAGGCGGGCCTTTTAAATGGCCTGCCTGTGCACTGCCTCCAAACCTCTTCACACATTGGCTGGCCTGTCTCCAGCCCACATGCGTCCCCCAGCAATGAAGATCCTACCTTTGCGGAATTTCCATAAGGCAGGCAGACAAAGCTGCGAATTTTCCCAAATCCCGCTGCCCACCTCGAGGATGAAAACCCAGGTCTTTATGTGCTCATCACAACTTGCTTTCCTACCTATCTTTGTATCATCAGCAAATTTGCTTACAATACACTTGGTCCTTTCATCCAAGTCATTAATACAGCATTAATATTCTAAGTAGCTGAGGCCCTAGCACTGATCCCTGTTGCACTACACCAGTTACAGTGTGCCAACCTGAAAATGACCCAGTTATCTTGACTCTGTTTCCTGTTAGTTAGCTAGTCCTCTATCCATGTTAATATATTACCCCCAACAACATGAACTCTTATCTTGTGTGGCACCTTATTAAATGCCTTTTGGAAATCCAAATACACTACATCGATTGGTTCCCCTTTATCCACCCTGCTGGTTACATTCTCAAAGAACGCTAAAAAATTTGTCAAAGATGATTTCCCTTTCACAAAACCATGTTGACTCTGCTTGATTGTTTTATGATTTTCTAAATGTCCTACTACTACTACCTTATTCCAATATTTCCCAGTAGTCTGATGTTCAGCTAACTGGTCTACAGTTTCTTGCTTTTTGTCTTCATCCTTTCTTAAATAGAGGTAATATATTTGCAGGTTCCAATCCAGAATTTCAGGAATTTTGGAAGATCACAACCAATATATCCACTATCTCTGCAGCCACTTCATTTAAGACCCTAGGATGCAGGCATTTAGGTCCAGGGGACTTGTGAACCTTTAGTCCCATAAGTTTTCCTAGTACTTTTTCTCTAATGATCATGATTGTTTTAAGTTCCTCCCTCCCTTTTGAACCTTGCTTTTTATCTCTGCTATTCTTGGGAGGCTTTTTGTGTCTTCCACTGTGAAGACAGATATCAAATGCTTGTTCAAAGTCTCTGCCATTTCCTTGTTTCCAATTATTAATTCCCCAGTCTCACCCTTTAAGTGATCAATGTTTACTTTAGCTACAGTCTTCCTTTTTAAATACTTGTAGAAACTCTTACTGTCTGTTTCTATATTTCTTGCTAGTTTACGGTCATATTCTAATTCCTTCTACTTTATTATTTTTTAGTCATCCTTTGCTGTTTCTAAAATTTTTCCAATCTTCTGGCCTATCACTAAACTTCATATATTTTCTTCCAATTTGATATCTTCCTTAGTTAGCCAAGGGTGGCACATCCTTCTTATAGAGTCTTTATCAATGGAATATATCTGTGTTGGAGTTTTGAAATATCTCCTTAAATGTCTGCCACTGTTTACCTACCATCTTGCCTTTTAATCTATTGGAATGACTGGGGACCCAGCTTCAAGGCAATTGCTCTTTTTGACTGAACAAGGCAGAGATGGAAATGGCAGGTAGTTAAAAGAAAGGTAGTTAAAAAAATGTTTTTGAAAAATTTCATTCTATTTTGGGTGGAATTGCAAAGGTGAATCTAGCCCAGCATATATTACATGAGTAGTCATATGACATACTGATCAAGAAAGAAATTTGAGGGGTATTATGGAAGAATCTATCAAATTATCAAATCATTGTTTGGTTGTTGTAAGAATGTGCATGGTGATATATTTTTGTAGGAAGAATGAGAAGAGACAATACATGCTAAATGGTGGAAATTTAAAGGGTGTGCTACAGAGAGAGACCCCATGGGATTGGTGTACAAACCAGTGAAGGCTAAGGGGAGATCATAAAAACTTTACATCGAGTAAATGAAAAGAAGCTGTTTTCAATGACTGAAGGATTGAAAACCAGTGGGTGCAGATTTAAGGTGACATGAGAAAAAAACTTCTTCATGCAACTAATGGTTAGCATTGGAATGCACTGCCTGAAAGGGCGATCGATACAGATTCAGTAGTAGCCTTCAAAAGGCAATTGGATAGTAATTAAAGGAGAGACAATTGGAGGGATTTAGGGAAGGAGTGGGCTTTACACCCATGGCTGTAAAAATTACAGATGCCCTTAATGTTTCCACCAATGACTAACCCCAATTGTCTGGTGGTGATTTTGTGTGCACAAAGCAAAGAACATTGCCTGTCTGCACATTGTTCCACAGAGGCAGCAGGCTTATTTATTTTCACAGAAATGTGAGACAGTAGTTACAAGGATAGCAAGAATTCTAATAATGCTTCATTGTGGTGATGGTGTTGTTGTCTGCATACCTATGGGAATAACAACTACTATAGTTAACTCTGTGACCTACATTCACCACAATATATTTCACATATTCAATGTGCAGGTAATTTGCAATGCATAATTCCCCAGAATCAACATCAAAATTTTCCACCTTCAGCCAATTGTCCCTGATTGCAACATTTATGCATGTGGGCTAGCTAAAAATCTGGTTATTGGAGATTTTTGGCTATGGTCTGAAAACATGGTAGATTACCATGTTCCAAAGGCTACAGATATGAGCAGAAGAGCGCTAAAACCAGGCTCACTATTTCATACTTTTGCTGTCATTAAACAAACATTCGATTGTTTTGACTGCTCAGTATTGGCCAAGGTCAAAGTGACAGAAAATTTCAGCTTGTTGCATACTGCATAATATTGGCATGAAGGAGTGCATAAAGACTCATTAGACTTACGATAAAGCCATTGTCCTATGAGAAGATATTGAATAAACTATGTTTGTATTTTCTAAAGTGTAGAACAATTGGAGGTGATTTCACTGAAACATATAAAATTGTTAAGGGACTTCACAAAGTAGATGCTAGGATGATGTTTTCCCGGCTAGGGAGTTATGAACTAGGGGTTACAGTCTCAGAATAAGGGATCAGCCATTTAGAACTATGATGAGGTGAAATTTCTTCAAAATGCTGTGAATCTTTGGAATTCTCTACCCCAGAGAGCTGTTGGTGCACAGATATTGAATATATTCAAGATAGAAATCGGTAGATTTTTGGATTGGAAAGGAAACACAAGATGTAAGGATTGTGCAGGAAGGTAGTATTGAGGTAAAAGATCAGCCATGATCTTGTTGAATGATAAAGCAGATTTGAATGGCCAAATGGGAACCCCTGTTCACACTTCTTATGTTCTCATGTTGATATGAATGTCTATTCTGAACTGAATGAGGAATTCCAACCCCAATGACTTGCATTAGCAGAAGATGAGCTGACAATTATGTAGGAGGTTGTAGGCTGTTTGACGGTGGTGTAAACCTGCTATGGAAATTGTGTTATTCCCATAGTAGGAAATGTTCTTCTTTGAGCACTTTGTGGTCCTCCCGATGAAACTTATGTTCTGATCCTGCGTCTATGTGCTTGTTGTGGTGCCTTCTACATTCCTACTTCTATAGCGCCAAATGGACATTTCTGACTGTAAAGTGTAGATGTTGGAAGGATCAGAGGCACACCATGATGGTACAAGGTAAATCAACATGAACGATTCATTACCTTAGGGTGAGGCTCTTGACATTCTGACAACTGTGTCCAACTCTGGGGAAGTTGCAGGCCTTTTTCAATCTCCAATCTCTTTCCTAGTCATTCCAGCAAGCTGACTGCAATGGAAGCCTTGGTCACAGGGACATTTCCATATATTTTATTGTTTGCTCATAAGGCTGCATGAGGACCTGGTAACCCCATAACATTTAATATATGTTCATGGGATCTGGGCAAGGCCAGTATTTATTGTCCATCCCTAACTGCCCTTGATGAGGTAGTGGTGACTAAAAAATGCCAAGACATCTATGAAGTTTCTGATATAATTAAACCTCAAGTCCCCAATATTTAGCTGAATGGAAATTTGTTGGGAAAATTCTGAATTACTAATTAATGGAGCATAAATGCATAAGAAGTCCCACTGAAAAAATAAAATGTATGTTGTATCATTTGAAAATAGATTGCAAATATTGTCAAAACACCTTCTAAATGTAAGTGACTGCATCAGGAACAAATGGTGCGTAAATATGAAGCTTGCAGCTAAATCATGAACTGAATATGTCATCAGTAATTTCAGAATTACTGTTTATTTTGAAACATCTACTGCCTTGTGAAGATTTTGCTTTACAGATAAGGAGCCAAGACACTCATGATCACAGATCATTTGTTCCCTAACACTCCATTGCAGCTGATTTATTTCTGTTTGGTCCCTTCCTTCCATTAACTTTGTTGCTTGGGGGAGAAGGTTAATGGGACATACAATGTGCTCCAGGATCTTTGCCAATGCTGCTCTTAAAGTAGCTTCTAAAATGTATATGGAATTGGTTCTGGAGTGTTTCCCATCTTTATTCATCTCTGTAAGGACAGCTATTTGAATGGCCTGCCAGGCGGAACATCAGTAATGGATGCTCTGCCAAGTGAAGCCTGGTGGGAGAAGCGAAGACTTTTACAGGTTAGTGCAAAAATGTTTTTGTGGGAATGTTTCACTGAAAAGTTTATCCGTTGCCACCATGGGCTCTCCCTTTTCTTTATTTGTGAAAACCACTGGAACACATCCACCACCCACCGCCCAACCCCCATCCTCCAGCAATTTACCTGAGTGCCAACTGAACAGCCTTTGAGCTGCAGACTGAGAAGCCTCCAGGCAGCCCAAAATTTGATGGTTAGACAAAAGCAAAAAAAAAACTGTGCCATGCTGTAAATCTGAAATAAAAGCAAAAAATGGAAATATTCAGCAGACCTGGCAGCATATGTGGTGAGAAACATTTTAGGTCTGTGACCTTTCATCCACAGTATTTTGCCTTCATGGTCATATTCTGGCAATAGCCAACCAATTGCCCAACTTATTGTATTTAATTTCACAACTAGCTATTCCATAACCACTAGGGTTTTACACAGTTCACCTTATTAAGCATCTTAATACTTTATAGTGAAAAGGTTTCACTTGACGTTCCTTCCAATGTGCAGTTTTACAGCATTTTAACTTGTCCCCTTGATAGCTGATATCAAAATTTCATAGACAAAATTAAATAGACACAGATTTTATGTCCAAATATTTGGTAAAGCATTTTGTGCTTCATTTTTGCACCAAAATGCCCTTTATAAGCTACTGTAATATTTTTAGTTTTGTGCATTACCTTTCAACTCCAATTAATTTTGCATTGCAAATTATTGGAATTGCAGTTGTTAACTGGTTTTAGTGAGGCTAACAGCAGAGTGCGCAAATTGTCCAGTAACCTGTGGCAATTTGCAATTCATGCCATACCTCTTCCTTGCCACAAATTGATGGACTGTATACATACTAATCATAGTAGGTGGCTTTAACTTGCTGTTATTTTGCCAGCAAATTCCAGACATTTATGTTTACATGTTGCAGAATTTTCTCTCCATGGGGAGAAAGGGTCCCAAGAAATGTTCGAGCCAATCTCACTATCTTGTTTACGTTACGAGGTGCAACACAGCAAAGGCTACTTCCAGCAATTGCTGTAGTGCAAAATGTAGCATTATTAATGTTTAACAGGTACAATTTAAGCAGCCAATTACTGGTCTGCCTTTCTTACACAATCTAATTTCCCTAACAGTCACAGACCTCAGCCAATCTAATGCCCAAGAGGCTACATTAGATTCCAATGACATTGAAAATGAACCATATAGAAAAATACTGGCATTGCTTGGCTGAAGGAAAATGGAAATATTAAAGTTATTTTATAGATTGTGTTCTGTACCATCATATACAATCTCATATTCCCATTAGGACAATAAATATTGTAAGTAGGTTAGGAAAACTAATAAATGCAGATGAATTGTGATGTTTATGTTGACTGATAAATTGTTATAAGGCAAGATAAAGAAGTCCAAATATAAAATCAAGTTGAAAGAATTATGAACTTTGTATTAAAATGGTGAGACTGGACAGATGTATGATACATACACTTGTTCAGAATAATGCTTTCTTAAACAAGCAAAGTTGTGCAATATTACTGAACTTCGATTAATTGCCCTTCACAGCCAGGATTTCCTTGCCCGGTCCCAACAGCACAGGAATCACCATGAGAATAATTTTGACTTTGCAAGATAATGTGAAAGGAATGACATCGATTCAGCTACACATTAAACATCTCTCCCAATTTTCCTTTCCATTGATTCCACCCAAATTCAACATGCCCCAAGAAGCATTTGGTCATCTCAGTCCATATTGTCAGGTTGGCTCATTTTCTGAGTCACACATCTGAGTCAGAGGATTCAGGACTGTGATTATACTTGAGAATTTGAACATATAATTTGGACTGATACTTTGATGCAATACTGAGGGAACTCAACACTGTCAGAGGCAGGGTGGCCTGGTTATATGTAAAATCAGAAGATTTCCCGAGTGTTCCGTTCTATTACAAAATATTGTCACCACCACTCCCAAACCCCTTTTCATGTGAGGATCCCAAAGAATCCTGCATCTTTGTCGGTGAGGTATTCTGCCCTGGTCAGAGGTTCTACCTTCCAGATGAGACATTAACCAAAACCCTGTCTACTTGTTCACGAGGATGTAAAGGATCCCTTGTGCTATTTGAAGAGGAGCAGGAATGGTGGCTTGGCCAACATTTATCACTCAACCAATATCAGCAACTTAAATTAGCTTTTCTTTTATTTAATTTGTTAGTCATGGGACTTTGATTTTTGCAATAGGCTGTCACATTTGATGTAAAAGAACAGTGATTACATTTAAGAAGTACGTTATTAGCTGTGAAGTGCTTTGGGATGCAGTCCAACTAGTTATGGCTCCATTTTGAAGGAACAAATCAACTCTTCTTTTAAATCTGAAACTGGTTTTCAATTGTGCTCCTGATGGGAGTCTTTTCAATGTTAAATTCCCTCCACAACATAGCTAAAGGAGAAGTCCATGTTGGCATCCTTTTCATCCAGCAGTAGCAGTAATTACAGAAAATTACCCTGTTATAATAATTATTGGGTGAACCTGTGTAATGGCTGCTGTCACTTCCAAACATTTTGAAATAGTGGCAATTGGCAGCGAGCTGCTGGGCCCACTCCCAGCTAACCTCCTCCCCCAGATCCATCTAAAAATTAGGAAGAATTGAAGTGGAGAACTGTGCAAGTCAAAATGCACAGCAAGTTGTAACATTTCCCCAACCCTTTCACCACTACCATTCCTTTCCATATTAGTAAGATATAAAGATTGTGGTCGCTTTAATGAAGGGTTTTATACTTCTTTCAAAATATTTCACAACATATTTCTAATGCCATTTAAGAATGATATTAGCGTGGATCAATTCTGTCCTACAACATCACAAAATAATGTATAATTATTGTTTGAAATTGCAAATCACACCAAGTGCTGCATCGTTTGAATTTCCAATGTTTCTGCCTTTCACATAAGGCGTTTGGAGCATGTTGTGCTTGGCTAATGTTCACAGAAGAGTTGGCTGATAACTGAAACAGGAGTAAATGCGGCTCCTGCTGTACTTGATCCTTCATTAAGAATCATAGTTGTCTACCTGCTGAATTTCTCTGTGACTGGACTCAGCAAGCATTCCCAGTCAACAGCTTTTTTCTCGTCAGACATGAAATTGTGAAGAAAGTCAGTAGTCTGCAGAACCAAGTGAAACTCAAAGGTAACAAGCAGAGAATCCACCTGTCTATAGCCCGCCTGTGTTTCAACATCTTGCTGCAAATATGATCTCTGCCCCAACATTGATTTCTTCATGTGAAAATGTGGAGGTAATCAGCAGGGGGAAAGATAGGACAAACAAAGCCAGAGCTCCCTGGATGACAGAAAGAGATGGGGAGTAAGATGAAGAAGTAAAAGGTTGCATAAGACAGATGTCAGGCTGGGTGGAGATGTGAGGATTCATGTGAGAGAGTGAGTGGTGATATCCCTTGAGCTGGCAGTGAGTGAGATGCCAGTAAATATGTGATGGGCTTGTGAATGTTTGAGTTTAGTGTCATGAGACCTTAGCCTGGAGACACGGATGAAATCATTCATCCTCTTTCTGCACTGGATGGCCAACCTCTTGTGTGCAGTGTTGGCACTGACCACCACTGCCACTGCTTCCCAAGCCGGAGTGGTGTGATTACTGGTCCTCCTGCAGCCAGAGCAGGGCTGGAGGACATCACTGCAGCCTCCAAAAGGCATTCCAGTGACAGGTCACTAGGGCCATGTCTTCACTGGAGCAGTCCTGGGCTGCAAGCATTGAGAACTGCGTGCATGGCTACAGTTTAGATATGGCACCCGAAGTGAGGAAACGGTGAGGTAACAGTGTTTCAGGCAATTTCAGAGGCCGCCCACCAGTGGACAGTGTGTTCCCTGTGGCTGCATAATTAATGAGGTAGAAAGCAGACGATATGGTGTGAAAACCCGCCATTGTGGCTGGCAGGTAAAACATTGTTTTTCACGTCCATTACCGCACTTAATGCAATTCTGGGACAATTCCATCCATTGTGTCCAGTTCTGGTCATCACATTTTAGGAAGGACATAAGGATCCTTGAGAAGGTGCAGGAGGGGTTTACCAGAGATTTTAGTTACAATTTTGGGTTGGAGTAGTTGCTCTCCTTGATGCAAAAGACATTGAGGAGAGATTTGATAGAGGTGTACAAAATTATGACCATTTTAGATAAGGTAGACAAGGGAAACTTTTTCCATTGGCTGATTACTATCACTTTTGGTAATTACCTGGAACTTGTTGCCCACGAGGGTGATGGAAGCAGAAACCATCAATGATTTCAGAAGGAAATTGGATGGGCACCTGAAGGAAATAAACCTGCAGTACTACCAGGATCAAGTGGGGGAGTGGGACTGAGTGGATTGCCCTGCAGAGGGCTGGTGTGAACTCTGAATGGTCTTCTGTACAGTAAATGACAAAGAGAGAGAATGAAAAAAGACTAGTAGTTAACAAAAAAAAGTCCTCTGCAGGCATATAAATAGTATAAAGATAGGGACTAAAAAAGGAGATTTACACTTGTAGGCAGAGGGCATGTCTGAGGTACTAAAAGAGTATTTGCATCTGTCCTTATCAAGGAAGATAATACTACCAAAGTCATAGCAAAAAAGGACATAGTTGAGACACTTGATAGACTAAAAATGATTGTATTGCACTGGTTGTATTTAAAGTTGATAACTCACCAGCACCAGATCAGATGCATTTGAGGATACAGAGTTGCTGCCAGCAGACTAGGCAATTTTAAGTATTACATCCTTGTTCAAATAAGGGCATAAAGATAGGCCCAGCAACTGCAGGCCAGTCAGTTTAGCCTCATTGGTGGGAAAGCTTTTAGAAACAATAATCTGGTACAAATCTAACAGTCACTTAGATAAATGTCGATTAATTAAAGAAAATCAGCATGGATCTGTTAAGGGCAAATTTTGTTTAACTAACTTGTTCATGTTTTTTGATGAGGTAACTGAGAGCTTTGATGAGGGTTATTTGATTTATATGGTGTATACGGGCTTCCAAAAGGCAATTGATGGAGTGCCACATAACAGGCTCGTCAGCAAAGTTGAAGTCAATGGAATAAAAGGGACAGTGGCGGCATGGATACAAAGTTGGCAGTGTGACAGAAAACACTGGTGAACAGTGGGGCTCCCCAGGGATTAGTATTAAGATCACTGCATTTCTTGATCTATGGTAATTACCTGAAGTTGGGTGTACAGGGCACAATTTCAAAATTTGCAGATGACACGAAACTTGGAAGTCTTGGGAACTGTGAGGAAGATAGCGATAGACTTCAAGAGATCAGACAGACTGGTAGAATGGGCTGACACACAGCAGGTGAAATTTAATGCAGAGAAGTGTGAAGTGTATATTTTGGTAGGAAGAACAAGGAGAGCCAATATAAAATAAAGGATAGAATTCTAAAGGGAGTGTAGGAGCAGAGTTACCTGGGGGTATATGTTTACAAATCGTGGAAGGTAGCAGGGCAGGTTGATAAAGCAGTTAATAAGGCAAATGGGATTCTGGGCTTTATAAAGTGAAGCATGGGGTATAAAAGCAAGCAGGATGTGATGAGCCTTTATAACTCATTGGTTCAGCCACAACTGGAGCATGTGTCCAATTCTGGGCACTACACTTTAGGAGGGATGTGAAGGCATTAGAGCGGGTGCAGAAAAGATTCACAGGGATGAGAGACTTCAGTTACAAGCATAGATTGGAAAAGCTGGGCCTGTTCTCCCAGAAAATAGAAAGTTGAGAGGAGATTTGATATAGGTTTTCAAAATCATGAGATCTGTGATAGGATGAAGACTATTGTGGGGGGTTGGGGGGTTGGGGTAATGAGGTGGTGACTAGGTTCTGGTGCTCAATTCAGTTATGGTGGTTGGTTACTGAGTTAGACCAGGTATTCACCAACATAATATTTCCTGGGTAAGTATGCAGGCAAGTCCTGCATATCTGATCCAAGTCTCAGTGTTAGAGCTCAGTGTCGGAGACGTTCGCAGAGAGTCCTGGGCAGTGACAATTAGCCCATCAAGAGTTTAAACTGCCTGAACAAATTCAGTGCATTTGTGTGCATCAGGATTTTCATGGGGTCCTGACGCACATCTCCCAACATACGTCCAATCTCCGACGATCTGGGTACAAGGAGATTTGGGCCATTGACTATTATAAAAGGTGTCATCACATTTGGTACAATACTTACTCAGCTGTAGCGTGGTCGAGTGTGTCATCTGCTGTAATATCACTGTGTCTGAAGGTCAAAATTGTCCTGATCAGAATCATTTCATTTGCAATGATATTACTTTTGTCTATGATTACAATTCTGATTTTGCACTTTCAAGAACTGTTATTCATGTATTGCAATTTGAGACATAGCTTCAGTCAGACCCTTGATCCTATTAAACCCAATCCTCTAACACAAATGCCTCTATAATATTATTAACAATGTTCAGTATATTTCATTACTGCAGCCTAACAGTGCATTGGGCTGAAATGCCAATCTGCTGCATTAGGATATAGGGTGATACCAACAGTTCGACAGGTACTTGTTCTTGAGCTGACCATTCTGGAGATGCATTGAATGGTTGCCAAGCTTTTATCCTCAGCTGGTAGGAGAGAAAGTTGATAGATCAGGCTTTTTCCATGTATTAGGGCCACCTTGGCCTCGACAGTCACTGGTAGTGTCATCCTTGCCCTGCTAAACAACAATATGTCCAGTTGGAGGAGATGGCACAGTTCAGTTACCACCTCCTTGGTGGTGAAACATAGACACCTCAATCATTGGTCCTGGCTGAGGTGGATGTAAGAGTGTTCCCTGATGATCCTTGGTGCCTGGGGCCTTTTATGAAAAGCTGTCCCCCTCCTCTCACTGTGCACAGCTCCCCCTTTCTGCTGCAGTCCAAAAGGAATTGCAACGATAACCTCCGTTACTGAAGCAGGCCTTCTCCGGACAGGCCAAACAACTCCTCTGACCTCCATCAAAGTCCAGCACCATTCCCTTGTTAATCCAAAAACCTTTCAGAACTCCTCCAAAAACACTCAGAAAAAACACTTCCACTAACTGCACCAGCAAAAGACAATCTAAAGCACCTCACCTGAAGATTGCATGGTTAGCCCTTTAAAATAGCACTAGTGGGGTGGCGGTTGGTCTCTTATGCAGCTGAAAACATTTTCAGATGGGAGTGATTAAGAGATTGTATGAACTCCACATCCATGGCCCAAAATGGCAGATCATATGCCAAATCGATGTTCAAAGCTGTTTGACATCACGTTCTGCCCTCTCTGCATATTTCTGGAGCATATAGGGCACGTCTGCACTAACGCGCTTACAGTCATGGCTTGACATACAGGCCTTTTGCAGATGTGGTCAGAAGTGTTTCAGCTGACAATCTTTTGAGTTTCAAGCTTCCATAGTGCCTGTACCATTGGTACTATGAAGCTGAATTTTACAGCTCTGGTTTCTGATCAGCCCTTCCAGGCAAGTTCAAATTATGTTGATCAGCAATTTGATCAAAAATTGTGTGCTAAATCTAGACTTTCAAACAAGCTAGTCTTATCAGTGCTGCATCCATTTAGCACCTTTGGGACTAAAATAACCCTGTAATGTTCAGTTGAAAGCTTGGCCACTCTTGCATCCTTTATGGGTTTCACATAGCAAAGTACAGAAACATAACTCATATGGTTGCTTGGTCACATACCATGATATATTTTGGCCTGCCAATGGGTAAGCGTCTGTCTTTGTTCAAATTAGAATACCTCTAGGTTGATGGATAAAATGTGGCTGTGGGGGAAATTAAGAGACAGCAGGGCCTGTTTTCAATGTTTGCACATTATCACTAGCAATGTTCCTTCTAAGCTGTGAGGTCATGCGGCTATGCAGGAACCTAGAAATTACCAAGCGTTCTGTGCACAAGTTGTCCTCTTTTAAGGTACTGCACAAGAACAGCCAGGCAAAAATAATTGAAAGATACCATGCTCTTAAGGACATTGATCACTAGGATTGCTTTTGGACATTCCTGAGTGCTGGCTGTAGAAGTAAAGGTAGCCACTGGCCTCATGCCATGACATCATAAGAATTCCCTTTCTTTTGTCACATGGCCCTAAATATTTCTGATTTAAATATAAGTCATTCACAAAAACAAATTAGCTGGTCATTATCATATTGCTTTTTATGGGAGTTTGCTGTCCACAAATTGTCTGCCTTGTTTCCTAAGTGACAACAGTAACGACGCTTCAAAAGTGCTTTGAGACAAGCTGTGACCACGAAAGATGCTAAATAAATGCAAGTCTTTTTTATGGTACTCAACATATTCTACTAACCAAAGGTTCACTAAGGGATTCTAATTGTAAGGTTCATTACTGACACTGAAGTCCCAGGGGTTCACTTTACTGGTACAAGTGCGACAGAATGGAACCCCTGCCTGCTCTAGCCTCATGGTGGAGACACCATACCAAATTGGGGAACGGATATATTTGCATAGCTAAAACATGCAACCACCACCATCTGTAAAGACACATCGGTAGTAAATATTGAATCAACCCAGTCTCATCTGCTCCTGCAAATCAAGTCTAAGGTTCTCTAACCCGACCGATATTTAATGTCAATCATCACAACTAAAAGAGATTCCCAGCATATTGTCCAGCACATTCTTTCCATTATTCTTTGTTTTCAAAATGTGTGTTCATTTTATCTCTCCTCACATATTTTCGGTAACTTCCTGGTTTTGATACACCCAGCTCTTTGCCCTTCTTGGCTTTTTATGCTGATACCTTAGTTCACAAGATTAATTCGCTGTCATGAAGCTATTAATATACATAATATTATTGGAAATATTTTTCTTTTAAAATAGAGGTTTAGTCTGGATGTGTCTTAATTGGATTAAAGCCAGCTAGTCTGGGTGCTTTGATGTGTACCAGTTTTGAGATGTAAAAGGCAGGATGCATTTGCATCTTTTGAACAGAGCATTCAAGAAGTAGGGTGAAATCTGGCACCTAGCTAGCAGAGGCCAAGTAATATGTTTATTTAATAATAAAATTAGTACTATGAAAGAGATTTTTTTCTTAGAAGAGATGGAGTTCAAAGAGGCTGGTGATACAATGAGAATTTACATTCAATGAAATGTGCTGGACATAACTGATAGCAATTTTTGTGTGTGCAGGGCAGAGGCAAAGTAAGATCAAAGCAGCTGTAAGCCTACAACCGTCTCCTCAGAAACCAAAGTGAAAAGAAACTCATTTTGAATTCGTGAGGAGAAAATGCTTTGCCTGGTGTCTGGTTAAGTCTATGTGTTGCTGTTGCCTTAATGGAGATTAGTTTAGGAATTGTTAAAAGTTATGATAGTAGTAATTTATAGCCATGCATATATATTTAACTTGTGCAAATTAATAAAATATTTCATTTAGTTTAATATAAAACGTCTCGAGAACTGATGGTCTGATTCCTGAACTGAGAGTTGCATCGCAAACATACCACTTAAAAAATAGGTTATTGCAGGTTTTAAAGATTCCCGCTGGGATTTTTAAATAACTCAGCTTTACCAACTGCTGGGCCATAACACGAGTAGTGCCCACCTCCTTTGTTGATTGTAATGTTGAATTCATGTAGTTAAACTAGTTTGTTCTTTCTGATAATTTACCACTTTTTTCTTTCTTATCATTGCTTATGTTTGAATTTTACATTCAGTTTGAGGGACAGGAGAGTGCGTCGAGGACTATTATTTGAAACTTAAATAAGGACAATTATGAGGGTATGAAAGTGGAGTGAACTGGCAAATTAGGTTAAGAGATAGGTCAATAGAGATGCAGTGGCAGATACTTAAAGGGATATTTCAGAATACACAGAAATATATACATTCCAATGAGAAATAAAAATTCCAAGGGGAGGATCCACCATCTGTGGTTAACTAAAAAAGTCAAAAGATAGTATCAAGCTTAAAGAAAAAACATCTAATTATGCAATGATGGGTGACAGGTCAGAAGAAAAGAACAGCAAAGAATGACAATAAGATTAATAAGGGAAAAATTAGAGTGCGAGAGAAAGATAGCTAGAAATATAAAGACAGGTAATAAGAGTTTCTATAGGTATTTAAATATGAAAAGAGGTAACAAAGTGAGTGTTGGTCCTGGGGAATTGTTAATGGAAAGTAGGGAGATGGTGGATGAATTGAACAGATATTTTTCATTAGTCTTCACTATAAAGGATACAAGTAACCTAGAAATGGCTATTAATCAGGAAATGGAAGGGAGGGAGGAATTCAGAAAAACTACAATCACTAGAGAAGTGGTATTGAGCAAATTGTTGGGGCTGTGGGCTGACAAATCCTTGGGTCCAGATGGACTTCACCCTAAGGTCTTGAAAGAAATGGCTCGTGAGATAGTTGTTGCATTGGTTTTAATTTTGCAAGATTCCCTGGATTCGGGGAACATTCCATTAAATTGGAAAATAGCAAATGTAACTCATTTATTCAAAAAGGGAGGGAGACAGAAAGCAGGAAACTACAGGCCAGTTAGCTTAACATCTGTCATAGGGAAAATGTTAGAAGCTATTATCAAGTGTACGAACATATGAATTAGTAGCAGGAGTAGGCCACTCACCCCCGCAGGTCTGCTGTGCCATTTAATAAGATCATGACTGATCTGACTGTAACCTCAACCCCACATTCCTGTCTACCCCCATAACCTTTCATCCCCTTGTTAATCACGAATCTATCTAGGTCTGCCTAAAAATATTCAAAGACTCTGCTTCCACCACCTTTTGAGGAAGAGCATTCCAAAGATTCATTACCCTTAGAGAATAAAATTCTCCTCATCTCTTGTCTCAAATGATTGCCCCCTTATTTTTAAACAGTGACCCCTAGTTCTAGATTCTCCTACAAGAGGAAACATCCTCTCCACATCCGCCCTGTCAAGATCCCTCAGGATCTTAAAGGTTTAAATCAAGTCACCTCTTACTCTTCTAAAGATGTTATAGCAAGGCACTTAGAAAAATTCAAGGCAATCAGGCAGAGTCAACATGGCTTAACCAATTTATTGGAGTTCTTGGAGTAGCAAGTACTGTGGATAAAGGGGAACTGGTGGATGTACTGTGCTTAGATTTCCAGAAGGCATTTGATAAGGTGCCACATCAAAGGTTATTGCGGAAAATAAAAGCCCATGGTGT
This sequence comes from Carcharodon carcharias, assembly GCF_017639515.1. Taxonomy (NCBI): domain Eukaryota; kingdom Metazoa; phylum Chordata; class Chondrichthyes; order Lamniformes; family Lamnidae; genus Carcharodon; species Carcharodon carcharias. The sequence continues at coordinate 33,030,596 of NC_054468.1, read as the reverse complement.
AGGGGGTAACACATTGGCATGGATAGAAGGTTGTCATTGTGTGGTTGGCAAGATGTAATGAGTGGTGTGCCATAGGGATCAGTGCTGGGGTCTCAACTTTTTACAATTTATATAAATGACTTGGTTGAAGGGGTATGTTTGCAAAATTTCCTGATGACACAAAAATAGGAAGGAAAGTAAATTGTGAAGAGGACACAAGGAGGCTACAAAGTGACATAGGTAGGTTAAGTGAGTGGGCAAAGATCTGGCAAATGGAGTATGGCCCATTTTGGCAGGAAGAATAAAAAAGTAACTTAATATCTGAATGGTGAGAGATTGCAGAGCTCTGAGATTCAGAGGGATCTTGGTGTCCCAGTGCGTGAATCACAAAAGGCTAGTATGCAGGTCCAGCAAGTAATTAGGAAAGCTAATAGAATGTTATTGTTTATTGTGAGGGGAATTGATTACAAACGTAGGGAGGTTATGCTTCAGTTATACAGGGCACTGGTGAGATCACATCTGGACGACTGTGTACAGTACTGGTCTCCTTATTTAAAGAAAGATGTAAGTGCACCAGAAGAAGCTCAGAGAAGGTTTACTAGACATTCTAGACCGGGGCAAGAATTTTGTGCTACCCCTCCACAGCTTCTAAGGAAGTGGGGGCAAGGGGGGGAACCATGAAATTGCATGGATGAGATTCCCTCCAGGTTCCAACCCGCTCCAACTTGGTAGTAATTTTATGTTGAGGCAGGTAGGGCCTCGGATGGGAAGCCCGCCTTGCCCCAATTAAGGCCCTTAAAAGGCCACTTAATGGCCAAGTAAGAGCCTTTTCCCACCCAGCATCAATGTTTAGGCTGGTGGGCTGGTGACAGCTCGGGAGGAAACACAAAAATAAAGTAAGTTCAATCTCAGGTGGGAAGGGTGAGGGGCACCTCCACCAGAAGCCCCCTTCTGCCTGGGGGCACCCTCCCCTTAATGCCCGGTGACCTTCGGACCTCCCACACCGCCCCACCAGCCTATTCCCTGAAACCTTGATCGGCCCCTCATGACCCTTCAGGCCTTCCCTACCCTCCCTGCCCTGGGACCTCTGCCAATTACATTTCCTCTGGTTCCTGGGACTTAGTGCCAGGCAGCTTCCTGCAGTGGCTCTTCCGGCCACTGCAGCACTGTGCCTGGAGGGACTGGCATGCTGCCAGCCAATCTGATTGGCTGGCTGCTCTCCAAGGCAGGATTTCCTCCTAAGTGAGGAGCGAAGGTTCCGTGTTATGTCAATCATAGAAACATAGAAAATAGGAGCAGGAGTAAGCCATTCGGCCCTTTGAGCTTGCTCTGCCATTCATTATGATCATGGCTGATCATCCAACTCAATAGCCTGCTCCCACTTTCTCCCCATGTCGTTTGATCCCTTTCACCCCAAGAGCTATATCTAACTCCTTCTTGAAAACATACAATGTTTTGGCCTCAATAACTTTCTGCGGTAATGAATTCCGCAAGCTCACCACTTTCTAGGTGAAGAAATTTCTCTTCATCTCAGTCCTAGATGGTCTACCCCATATCCTCAGATTGTGACCCCTGGTTCTGGACTCCCCCACCATCGGGAACATACCTCCTGCATCTACCCTGTCTAGTCCTGTTAGAATTTTATGGGTTTTTATGAGAACCCCCTCATTCTTCTGAACTCCAGCGAATACAATCCTAACCGACTCAATCTCTCTTCATATATTAGTCCCGCCATCCCAGGAATCAGTCTGGTAAACCTTTGCTGCACTCCCTCTATAGCAAGAACATCCTTCCTGAGATACAGAGACCAAAACTACACGCAATATTCCAGGTGTGGTCTCACCAAGGCCCTGTATAATTGCAGCAAGACATCCCTGGTCCTATATTCGAACCTTCTGGCTATGAAGGCCAACAAACCATTTGCCTTCTTTACCGCCTGCTGCACCTGCATGCTTACCTTCAGCGAATGGTGTATGAGGATACCCAGGTCTCGTTGCATATTCCCCTCTCTCAATTTATAGCCATCCAGATAATAATATGCCTTCCTGTTTTTGCTACCAAAGTGGAGAACCTCACATTTATCCACATTATACTGCATCTGCCATGCATTTGCCAACTCACTCAGCTTGTCCAAATCACACTGAAGCATTTCTCCATCCTCCTCACAGCTCACCCTCCCACCCAGCTTTGTGTCATATGCAAATTTGGAGATGTTACATTTAGTCCCCTCATCTAAATCATTAATATATCTTGTGAATAGCTGGGGGTCCCAGCACCGATCCCTGCGTTACCCCACTAGTCACTGCCTGCCATTTCGAAAAAGATCCGTTTATTCCTACGCTTTGTTCCCTGTCTGCCAACCAGTTTTCTATCTATCTCAATGCACTACTCCCAATCCCATGTGCTTTAATTTTGCATGCAAATTTCTTATGTGGGACTTTGTCGAAAGCCTTCTGAAAGTCCAAATAAACCACATCCACTGGCTGTCCCTCATCAACTCTACCAGTTACATCCTTGAAAAATTCCAGTAGATTTGCCAAGCATGATTTCCCTTTCGTAGATCCATGCTGATCCTGTCCGATTCTGCCACTGTTCCATGTGCTCAGCTATTAAATCTTTTATAATGGACTCTAGAATTTTCCCCACTACCGATGTCAGGCTGACTGGTCTATAATTCCCTGTTTTCTCTCTACCTCCCTTTTTACACAGTGGGGTTACATTGGCTACCCTCCAATCTGTAGGAACTGTTCCAGAGTCTATAGAATCTTGCAAGATGACCACCAATGCATCCATTATTTCTAGGACTACTTCCTTAAGTAGTCTGGGATGTAGATTATCAGGCCCTGGGGATTTATCGGCCTTCAATCCCATCAATTTCCCCAACACCATTTCCCTACTAATACTGATTTCTTTCTGTTCTTCCCTCTCACTAAACCCTGTGTTCCCCAACATTTCTGGTATGTTATTTGTGTCATCCTTTGTGAAGCCAGAACCAAAGTATGTATTTAGTTGGTCAGCCATTTCTTTGTTCCCCATTATAAATTCCCCTGTTTCTGACTGTAAAGGACCTACATTTATCTTCACCAATCTTTTTCTCTTCACATACCTATAGAAACTTTTACAGTCAGTTTTTATGTTCCCCGCAAGCTTAGTCTCATTCTCCCCTTCTTAATCAATCCCTTGGTCCTCCTTTGCTGAAATTCTAAACTCCTCCCAATCCTCAGGTCTTTTGTTTTTTCTGTATGCCTCTTCCTTGGATCTAATACTATCTCTAATTTCCCTTGTAAGCCATGGTTTGGCCACCTTTCCTGTTTCACTTTTATGCCAGACAGGAATAAACAATTGCTGCAGTTCACCCATGCACTCTTTGAATGTTTGCCATTGCCTATCCACCGTCATCCCTTTAAATAACGTTTCCCAATCCATTATAGCCAATTCGCACCTCATGCCATCGTAATTTCATTTATTAAGATTCAGGACCCTAGACTCAGAATCAATGATGTCACTCTCCATCTTGATGAAGAATTCTATCATATTATGGTCACTCATCTCCAAGGGGCCTTGCACAACCAGATTGCCAATTATACCTTTCTCATTACACAATACCCAGTCTAGGATGGCTTGTTCTATAGTTGGTTCCTCAACGTATTGGTTCGGAAAAGCATCCTGTATAAACTCCAGGAATTCCTCCTCCATGGTATTGTTACTAATTTGATTTGCCCAATCTATATGCAGATTAAAGTCACCCATAATTACGGATGTTCCTTTACTGCGTGCATCTCTAATTTCCTGTTTAATGTCATTCCCAACATCACCACTACAGTTTGGGGATCTATATACAACCCCGGTCCTGCCCAGGTGTAACCTGTCCAGTTTGTACTGGTCCCACCTCCCCCAGAACCGGCCCCAATGTCCCAGGAATCTGAAACCCTCCCCCTCACACCATCTCTTCAGCCATGTATTCATCCGATATATCCTGCTATTTCTACTCTGACTAGCACGTGGCACTGGTAGTAATCCTGAGATCATTATCTTTGAAGTCCTACTTTTCAACTTACTTCCTAATTCCCTATATTCTGCTTTTAGGACCTCATCCCTCTTTTTACCTATGTCATTTGTACCAATGTGTACCACGACCATTGGCTATTCACCCTCCCCTTTCAGAATACCCTGTAGCTGCTCTGAGACATCCTTGACCCTAGCCCCAGGGAGGCAACATACCATCCTGGAATCTCGTTTGCGACCACAGAAATGCTTGTCTATTCCCTTTACAATTGAATCCCCTATAACTATTGCATTCCCACACTTTTTACTCCTCCCTTGTGCAGCAGAGCCAACCGTGGTGCAATAAATTTGGCTGTTGTTGCTTTTCCCTGAGAGGCCTTTCCCCTCAACAGTATCCAAAGTGTATCTGTTTTCTAGGGGAATAGCCACAGGAGATTCCTGCACTGCCTGCCTAGTCCTCTTGCTCTGCCTGGTGGTCAACCATTCCCTCCTGCCTGTGGACTCTTAGCCTGCATTGTGACCACCTCTCTATAGGTGCCATCCATGATGCTCTCTACCTCACAGATGCTCCACAGTATCCCCAGCCGCTGCTCCAGCTCTGAAACCCGGGCTTCCAGGAGCTGTAGCTGGAGAAATTTCTCGCACACATGCTGGCCCCGGGCACTGGAAATTTTCCTGACTTCCCACATAGCGCAGGAGGAGCACACCATGGCTCTGAGCTCTCCTGCCATGACTTACCCATTTAAATAAAATTAAAAATTTTGGAAGATACTTAATGTCAAATAATATCAATTACTCTTAGGCCCTTCTTCCCTGCTCCTTGTTGTTACAGAACATGGCCCTTTCAAATGATGAACCACAAAATAAAACATTAAAAACTATAAGTGATAAAAGTAGTAAATACTTACCTGACCATACTCACAGTACTCAAAGGATGACCTTGTTCCCTCCTCACTGAACTCCCTCAGTCACCAAACTCCAACTTAAGCACTCTACTGCAGGCTAAAGCAGCACTCCAGTGCAGACCAATCAATGCTCATTAGAGCATAATATGGCATCGGGGCTGCTGGAGTCAGTGGGGATGTGTTCCCTGTTGACTCTTCGGATGGCCAAACCTCCGCCATCCTGAAAATTCAGGCTCAAGAATGGGCAGGTTGCCTTATAAGGGAAGGTTGGACAGGTTAGGCTTGTATCCACTGGAGTTTAGAAAAGTTCGAGGTGGCTTGAAACCTTTAAGATCTGGATGGGATCTTGACTGGGTGAATGCGGGAAGGATGTTTCCTCTTGCGGGAGAACCTAGAACTAGGGATTACTGTTTGAAAATAAGGGGTTGCTCATTTAAGACAGGTGAGGAGAATTTTTTTCTGATGGTTGTGAGTTTTTGGAACACTTCCTCAAAAGGAAGTGGAAGCAGAATCTTTGAATACTTTAAGGCAGAGCTAGATAGATTCTTGATTAACAAGGGGGGTGAACATTTATCTGGGTAAGCAGGAATGTGGGGTTGAGGTTACAATCAGATCAGCCCTGATCTTGAATGGCGGAGCAGGCTCAAAGGGCCAAGCGGCCTACCCCGCTCCTAATTTATATGTGTGCAACCTGGTGCTCCCTTCTTCAGTTCTACTTTCTTTCATTCCTTGATCTCAAACTGAAAAATAAGCCCTACTTGCTACAACAAAACAGCACCAAACCTTTCAAAGCTAATATGTGACAGTGAAGTCAACCAAAAGAGACACACCCATGGAGTAAGAAATACAGTAGACATATAGAGGAACAGTGAGGATAACCTACACACACACACACACACACACACACACACATGCACTCATATTAGACAGGAAAAGAAATGCAGAGGAGGGGAAGAAAGACATATAGATGTAGATACCTACACAAATGTGCACATATAGACAGGCACAAATGCACACACACAAAAGCAGAACAGATGTCTCCATCTAACACCTCACACCCCAATCTGACACAACACACAAGTTGGGAGGAGAGAGAGAAAGAGAATCAGAATGTGAATACACATATGTGTAACCAAAGAGAAAAATAAGAGAAGGACCTACATTTACATAGCGCTGTTCCTGACTGCAGGACTTGTCGAAGCACTTTACATCCAATGAAGTATTTTTGAAATGTAGTCGCTGTCCTAATGTAAGTGACACAGCAGACAATTTGTGCACAGGAAGCTCCCGCAAACAATATAATAATGACCAGGTAATTCACTTTTGTGATGTTGATCAAGGGATAACTAATGACCAGGACATCAGGAATAATACTCTTCTTTGAAAAATCACCATAGTATGTTTTATATTCACCTGAGAAGGCAGGTGGGGTCTTTGGCTAAGATCCCACCCAAAAAATGATATCTTCCTGATTTTTATGTTCAAGTCCTTGAGTGAGACTTGAACCCACAACCTTCTAACTCAGGAACAAGATTGCTACCAACCAAACTATGGCTGAGCTACAAAAAGACATAGGGAGGTAAATATATTTAGCACAAGGAGACAGATCTCACAATTGACTGGTAAACTCATTATACTCTCTAATAGTTGTAAATTAAAGCATTAGATTTCCCACAGGGCTTTTGGAAATGAAAGCAATTAATGCCTTTAAAGGCCACACAGAAATTTAAATGAGTCAATTACTTAATCTATTCCAGCCTTGAATTAATTAAACCATATAGCATGGGAAACAAATCCCTGATGAACTAAAAATAGTTTGTACAGTTGGTGTCTCAGGTAAGAATGTAATAAATGTCTGCCAAGACTACATTCATGTCAAAATATGGCTGTTAAAGAGAAATACAGAATAAATCATCAAAAGTACAAAAGAGTGATTATCAAATTATTGGTTCACTCCAGATAAACTGCAGATCCTGTCAAATTAGAAAACATTCCAGAAACATCACCCTTCATCTCATTTAAATTTCTTATAGATGTATTGTCCAGCTCAATATTTTGTGTTGCATCTCTGTCATGCCTTTAGAAGACAATAAATCAGACATGTATTTTAGACCATAAGACATAGAAGCAGAAATAGTCCATTTGGACCATCAAGTCTGCTCCACCATTCATTGAGATCATGGTTGACCTGATAATCCTTAACTCCACAATCCTGCCTTTTCCCCAAAACCCTTTATTCCCTTACTAATTAGAACTCTGTCTATCTCAGCATTGAGTATACTTAATGACCCAGCCTCAACAGCCCTCTGCGGTAAAGAGTTGCACAGATTAACAACCCTCTGAGAGATAAAATTCCTCCTCATCTCTGTTTTAAATGGGTGACCCTCACACTGAGATTATGCCCTCTGGTCCTAGACTCTCCCACAAGGGGAAACAACCTCTCAGCATCTGCCCTGTCAAACCCCTGAAGAATCTTATATGTTTCAATAAGGTCGCCTCTCAGTCTCCTAAGCTCCAATGAGTACAGGCCCAACCTACTCAACCTCTCCTCATAAGAAAATCCCTCCATACCTGGGATCAACCTAGTGAACCTTCTCTGGACTGCCTCCAATGCCAGTATATCTTTCCTTAGATAAGGGGACAAAAATTGTTCACATTATTCTAGGTGTGGCCTATCTAGTACCTTATATAGTTTTAGCAAGACTTCCCTATTTTTATACTTCATTCCCTTTGAAATAAAGGTCAACAAGGCTCTAAGGGGCCGAGTGGCTTACTCCTGCTCCTAATTCAAATGTTCATATCAGCTGCTTTGACGTTAATAAGAATTGTCCAATGCGATAGGTAACCTAACTTCTCTCTGGCCAATGGGGAATTCTCCATTCAACATCTCCCACAAAACCATTTGCTTATTAACTTCATTTTTAATAGTTCTACAGTTTCATCCATTTATAATTATGTTTATGTAAACAGAGCATTTGTTTTAATATTTACTAATTAATACTGTACTCGGTGATTTTGTCCAAAGGCTATTTTATTTTAAATTGTGCCTTTGCCTCAAAAATCACTGTTTGTTTTATATAAAACCAAAGTGCTGGAAATACTCACTGGATCTGGCAACATCAGTGAAGAGAGAAACACAGTTAATGTTTTGAGTCAAATATGACATCTTTAGAGGTGAAGGAAGGTAGAAATGTGATGGGATTTATTCTATTGAAAGGGGGCAGGGGTGGAAAAACAAAAGGGAAGTTCTGGGTTAGGGTAGAGAGCCGGAGAGATTAAATGACAAAGATCTCATGGAACAAAAGGCAAAGGGAGTGGTAATGGTCGTAGTAAAGAAATAAAGAACTTGTTCAGAGTGAGAATGAATAACAGAACAATGAACAGCTCTGTCAGTGGCAAATACGCAATAAACAAGATTATGACTGGCACATGGCTAAGAAAAAGAATCAAAACAGGGGACATAGCTCATGGCCTAAAATTGTTGAATTTAATGTTGAGTGCACAAGGCTGTAAATTACCTCATTGGAAGATGAGGTGCTATTCCTCGAGCATAGTTTATACTTGAAGTCATTTTCTTTCTGCCTCATATTGCTGCATGTTTAATCATGAATTTAAAGAAGGTTCATTGTTGAGTTGCTGTGCCTACATACTTGAGTGTCTGTAATAATTGTTGTCTTTACATTGGGTAAACCCATTTTTTTAAACTGATCTTCCCTGTGATCAGCCTGAATGTAGGTTTTACCATTTTACATCCCTTGTAAACTTGAACATGTCCAAAATTCTGCTGCCAGAGCCTAACTTGCATTCAATCATGTTCACCCATTGCCCCCATGCTTGCTGACCTTCCAGTCCAGCAAAGCAACAATATTAAAATTATCATCCTAGTATTCAGATCCCTCCATGACATTCTCTCTCCCTATCACTGTAATTTCCTTCAGCCCTAAAGCGTAAAGATATCTACTTTCCTTCAATTCTGGCCTGTTGCACATTCTCAATTTTAAATCACTCCACCATTTGTGGCCGTATCTTCAATTGCCTCACTGTAAGCTCTGGAATTTCCTCTCTCTCTCCTCCTTTGAGACACTTCTTAAGACCTACTTTTTTGACGAGGTTTTTGGTCATTGGTCCTAATATACCCTTATCTGGTTCGGTGTCAAATCTTGTTTGAAGACACTTTAAAGTGAGGTGCCTTGGGTCATTTTACTGTATTAAAGGCATTATATGAATGCAAGTTGTTATTGTTTACTATTGTGTCTGCTTTGATAATGAAAGTGCAAAGAGTTAGCATACAAATATCATAGTAGAGAAGGGTACACTGCAGGAAAGAAATAACTTGCAATTATATAGCATCTTAGCACATCCCTGGAGACAACTCAACATGTTTTACTGCATCCAGTGAATTATTTTGCCAATTACTGGCATTGTCGTTATGTGGATAAATATAGCAGGGTCCCGCAAATGCAAAAGGAGATGAATCATTGACCACTTAAGTTATTTTTCATTAAGTTTGTTGAGTGAGAAATGATGCCAGGTAGCCAGGAGAACTCCCTATTATAGTTTGAGTACTGCCATTTGAGATCTTTTGCATCTCATCCAGAAGATAGCACATTTAACAATGCAGTACTGCCTCAGTTCTACGCTGAAGTTTCTGTTTATATTACGTGCACAAATATTGGAACAGGGCTTAGACCCTCCCAGGCTTCTGTTTTTGAGGTAAAAATGCAACCAAGTGAATCAAAAGAACATTTAGGACCAATTTGAATCTAACATTCCAAGCAGAAAACTGACTGGATCAGACCAGTCACCTGTCTTCACCCTGTTTGATTTTACATTGCATTGGAAGTTAATGGAAAGTAAAATCGGGGGAGGGTGAGGGTTGGTGGAGAATGTAAGACTGGTGGCTGATTCAATTCTGACAGTTTACTGCCAGCCAAGTTTGGTTCAAATGACTCCCTTGGTGAGTATTACAGGATCAATATACTGAGCACTGACCTATAAATCAAGTGTGTAATTAAATAAAGTCATTCCCATATATAAAAAAAACACTGGGCAGAATCTTCCTGGTACCACAGAGACAGGTTTGGAGGCAGGACCTGGAACAAAATTTGAAAGATCGGGTCAGTTCCCTGTTGATTTCCCACCTCTAAGCAATCTTGATGGAGAGGTAGTTAATGTGGCAGCGGCTACCCACCTAATAGCAATGGAAAGTGAATTAGGCTAAATAAGGAACCAATATCGGTCAAGACACTAATGCCACTGGGTCAGACCAGACCCCCACCTGAGTCAGGAGGCTGGCAGTAGCTTGGTTCTCAGCTGTAGGCAGGAGGGTTATTGGGACTCATATCGAGTTCAAACATTAATCAGGTTTTTGAGAGCACCACCATTTTGAGACATCCTTCTTCTTTTCTACCTACCTCAGCAGCACCCACCTCTGCCTTTGGGGCTGCCATCCATCTAGTCCTGCAGGTCCTTCTGTTGGGCCTGCTGCCTGCCTCAGAAACCCACCTGCTGTCCTTATTGGGACATCGAATGGGGAGGCAGCCTGATAATTGGCCATCTCCCAGAAGATTCCAATTATCAGCACCTCAGATCCATGCAGGACTGGGACCCCGTTGCTTGAAATTTTTCAAAGGGCTTAAGCTTATGTAAATACCAGGAATCTATTCCATGGGAAAATATATCCATAAAACAGCTTTGAAAATCCATTAAATTAATTGGCCTTATAGTCCAATAATGGGAAAACCGTCAGTGTTTTGAAGTCTTTCCATAGTTGCGTATTAGCAGTTTAAGTAGTAGCATGATCCTGAGTCCAATCGCACTATACTTGATGCCCAATCCTCAACGTCTATGATAAAATTTGGCACTCGTTGAAACTGTAAGAAGATCTGCTTTTAGTGGCTTTTCTGAGACACTAGACTGAGCAAGTTCTGGCAGCTTTATATTCAGCTTTCAGCCATTTGTGCAAGACCCACACTTCTAAGAATCTGGAATACTATTGAGTTTCATACAATGTGAAGGTATTTTAAGATTAGTCCAGTCACCAACTGCTCTATAATCAACACTTAATAAAGTTAAAATATAGAGGGGAAATTAGAAAGTTCTGTGGTGAGCAAAATGTCACAACGTCCAACTGCCCACAATATTAAAAGCTCATTAAAACCAATGATCCTTCTGGAAAATCAATTGTTTAATCAAAGGCAATTTTATATTAGTAAAACTGGATAAATAAGCTCTGTGAGAAAGGTAATTTGAAACTTGCACATCACCTCCAGGCACCATCACATCACTAATTACACTCAATTTAGGCATCATCAGAAGCATTAAATTTATCATTAAGCTCCTTAGTGAGTGAATAACAATTAACTTAATATCAGCTAGTTAAATATTTTAAATGCATTTATGAGACAGCAGTTTGGTAAAGCTGAATTATTTAAAAATCCCAGAGGAAAACTTTAAACAACTGTCATAACCTATATTTTGAATTAAACACTAAGATAAAAGCAAAATGCTGTGGATGCTGGAAATCTGAAAAAATTCACTGCCACTTCTCTTCCAGGAATGCCTACCTTGAAGAAGTACTGCTCTTCTCTTTGACAGGATTTCCGTTTGTCTCTTTTGCCCTGTTCACCCTCATTGCTTTCACATTTTTATTTCTCTTCAGCTCTGAAGGAGAGTCATATGGACTCGAAACATTAACTCTGCTTTTCTGTCCACAGATGCTGTTAGACTTTCTGAGCTTTCCAGCATTTTCTATTTTTGTTCTATATTTTTAAGTGGTATGTTTGAGATGCAAATCTAAATTCAGGAATCAGACCACCAGTTCTCAAGAGGTTTTATATTAAAATATATGAGACATTTATTAATTTACATAAGTTAAATATATACACATGGCGACAAATTACTATCATAGTTTTTAACAAATTCCTAAACTAATCTCCATTAAGTCAACAGCAACCCATAGACTTAACCAGACACCAGGCAAAGCATTTTCACCTTACAAATTCAAAATGAGGTTCCTCTCACTTTGGTTCCTGTGGAGACAGTTGCAGGCTTACAGTTACTTTGATCTTACATTGACTCTGCACTGCACACACAAAAACTACTATCGGTTATACCCAGCACATCTCATTGAATGTAAATTCTCATTGTATCACCAGCCTCTTTGAACTCCATCTCTTCTAAGAATAAAACCTCTTTCATAGTGCCAATTTTATCAGTTATATTGCTTGTTCTCTGCTAGATAGGTGCCAGATTTCACTCCACCTCTTGAATGCTCAATTCAAAAAATGCAAATGCATTCTTCCTCTCTTATATCTCAAACCTAGTACACATCAAAGCACCCAGCCTAGCTAGTTTTAATCCAATTAAGACACACCCACAGGCTAAACCTCTATTTTAAAAGAAAAATATTTTCCAATAATATTATATATACATTGATAAAAACAAAAAAAACTGCGGATGCTGGAAATCCAAAACAAAAACAGAATTACCTGGAAAAACTCAGCAGGTCTGGCAGCATCGGCGGAGAAGAAAAGAGTTGACGTTTCGAGTCCTCATGACCCTTCGACAGAACTTGAGTTCGAGTCCAAGAAAGAGCTGAAATATAAGCTGGTTTAAGGTGTGTTTGTGGGGGGCGGAGAGATAGAGAGACAGAGAGGTGGAGGGGGGGGGGTGTGGTTGTAGGGACAAACAAGCAGTGATAGAAGCAGATCATCAAAAGATGTCAACGACAATAGTACAATAGAACACATAGGTGTTAAAGTGACTAGGAGGAACAACTGGAGGAACAACACCTCATCTTCCGACTAGGGACTTTACAGCCTTCCGGACTGAATATTGAATTCAACAACTTTAGGTCGTGAGCTCCCTCCCCCATCCCCACCCCCTTTCTGTTTCCCCCTTCCTTTTTTTTCCAATAAATTAGAAAGATTTTCCTTTTCCCACCTATTTCCATTATATAAAAAAAATAAAAAAAAACCCCACTAGAGCTATACCTTGAGTGCCCTACCATCCATTCTTAATTAGCACATTCGTTTAGTTAATATCACCAACTTTAACTTTAACACCTATGTGTTCTATTGTACTATTGTCATTGACATCTTTTGATGATCTGCTTCTATCACTGTTTGTTTGTCCCTACAACCACACCGCCCCCCTCCACCTCTCTGTCTCTCTATCTCTCCGCCCCCCACACACACACCTTAAACCAGCTTATATTTCAGCTCTTTCTTGGACTCGAACCCAAGTTCTGTCGAAGGGTCATGAGGACTCGAAACGTCAACTCTTTTCTTCTCCGCCGATGCTGCCAGACCTGCTGAGTTTTTCCAGGTAATTCTGTTTTTGTTATATATACATTAATTTCTTTGTGACATGCATCCATTTTTAAAATAAAGTAAATTCATAAATATATACTGTTATGGACAGGGGAGGAGGGATAATCTGAATCACGCCCCCAATTCCCTTCTGCCATAATCAGTGTGGTCTATTTTTAAAAAGGTAGATGTGTGTGTTTCTAAACTCTCCTTAGTATGTGTTCAATTTAAAGGTACTAGCAACAGACATTTGTGGGTTTAAACAAAGAGGATTATTTATTCACATGCTCACCCGAAAAGATCTATGCTGTCAGTCACACACCACAAGCTCCAGAAAGAAATAGTTAAAGAAATAGTTAAACAGTGCACTTCTATAAGTATTAAACCAAAATAATAGTTAACAGTTCACGTGTCTTGTGAATCTTGTGAAGAAAGAAGCTATTTCCTACTCTTGAATCGTGGTTCAGATAGCTGGGGTAGAATAATAGGAAACTGCGGGGTTCCTTTGAAGAGAAGACTGTCAGGCACTGGAGGCTGTTGTATCAGGGGTCCAGTTTCTTTACAGGCATATTTGGGAGCTTTGGAATCAGGCTGGGGGGCTTTTTAAAAGACCTTTAAGCCTTTTGGTTCCTAAAAGGGAAAAGCGATACAGCTTTTCTCTGCAGTTGTTGCCTTGTTGGTGTTATTCTGTCAAATGCCTCTAGGTCTTTTTTGAGTTTTGGGATAAAAGCATATCAGTATCTGAGAACCCAGTTTCGTCACATGTTTAACAGCCATTTATATACAATATCAGGTAGATGGTGGTCTTTCACATTTAACTTCTAGGTAACTGGACTCATCAGCTTTCCTTTGCTACATTGCAAATGTGGAACTATAGAGCCTAGGAGTTCATTGACTGTGTTTTGGAGTAAGCTTCGAACAAAGGCAAGTGTCCATTTAAGGGGTGATCCCCGCCATTATGATTCAATTCAGAACTTTCCAGAAGAATGATAGTCTGTGTTGCAGTTACAAAAGTCACCTAAACCCTTAGGCAGACATCTTAACAGTTCATCGGGGTTGACTTTTAAATAATTAAAGACCGTTCCAGAAGTTTCCATACGGGCACAGCCCATAGTTAAAATTATGAATATCACATGCCTTTCACTGGGCATGCCAATACAATGGACTGAATGTTATTCCCACCCAGGGGTGGGATGGTGAGGGGGGGGCGGGGGCATATGATTAGGCTTCCAACCTTGTTTGCCACTAGTGAGGGCAGACCTCACCCAAAAATTAGCAAAATTGAATTTCTAGTTCCAGCTATCTTCATGCATGTGGGCACCCAATCGATAAAGTAAAAGGAATCGGAGGCAGAGGCTGTCCTCTTCTCCCCTTGTTTTCATGCTCACACTGAGCCTTCACCTTCTACAATCACAGTTTCAGTCACTTGACTTCAGGGAAGCTCAATAAATCCCAGAACAACATTGTTTAACAGAGATATAACGTAATGGGTCTCTGTCGCCATTTCTTCATTTCTGAATGTAGGTATTGAACATTCCTCAGTGCAAAGGAGGGAAAAATCTTGCCTATAGTGCACAAATTTCTGAATAATGGCTAGTACAAACAAATTACCAGGAACTGATTGACATTTTCCTGGGCTCTGGGCTGATTAATGTCAGATAGTTTGATGAGCTGTCCATTAATTGGATGCCTCACAAAAGGTTTTGGCCTGCAGATTATGGAACTACTTACTTTGTCTGACCCCTCCAGTTTTGATAATTTAATTAAACTTGCTGTGATTTTTAATTGTGGCAGCTACACAAACTACAAGTTAATAGCCAATGGAAATTGGTCCCAAAGTGTCATTTGAAACTACTGGGAGTTATTGTTTATTCAATAAAGCAGGAGTTACTAGGTCAATGATAACAGAAACAGAATGGTTACAACATAGAAAGTGGCCATTCAGCTTATCGTATCTGTGTTTCATCACCAAAGGAGCAAATTACCTAGTGCTACTCTCCAGCCTTCTCCCCATAGTCCTGCTAATTTTTCCTTTCAGGTAATAATCCAATTCAATTTTAAATGCCTCAGTTGAACCTGCCGTCACCACAATCTCAGGCAATGTATTCCTAATCCCAACCAGTCACCGTGTGAAATAGTTTTTCCGTATGCCTCCATTGCGACTTCCTCCAATTACCTTAAACCTGTGCCCACTTGTTCTTGATCTTTCCACCAAAGGGAACAGTTTTTCTCTATCTAGCTCTGTCCGGACCCCTCATTATTTTGAAAACTTCTATCAAATCTCCTCTATGTTATGACCGATGCAGTTGGTAAAGCGGAGTTATTTATAAATCCCAGAGAGAAACTTTTAACAACTGTCATAACCTATAATTTTAAGTGTTATGTTTGAGATGCAAACTTAAATTCAGGAATCAGACCATCAGAACTCGAGGTTTTACATTAAACTAATTAAAACATTTTATTAATTTACACAGGTTAAAATATATACTCATGGCTACAAATTACTATTATCATAATTTTTAACAAATTCCCAAACTAATCTCCATTAGCAACAGCAACCCATAGACTTAATAAGACACCAGGCAAAGCAGGTTCACCTTATGAATTCAAAATGAGGTTCTTTTCACTGTGGAGCCAGTTGGAGGCTTGCAGCTGCCTTTTGATCTTACATTGCCTCTGCTCTGTACACCCAAAAACTACTGAAGTTATACCTACCACCACTGATTGAATTCAAATTCTCATTGTCTCTCCATTTTACCTCTTAACACTGAAACCCCTTTCGCTGTACCAATGTTATTAATAATATAAACTTATTGCTTGGTAGCTGTTAGAAAGGCATCAAGTTTCCACCCCACTTCTTGAATGCTCTATTCAAAAAATGCAAATGCACGCTATCTTTCTTACATATGAAAACTTGTACATATCAAAGAACCCAGACTGGCTTCAATCCAATTAAGATATACCCATTGACTAACCTCTATTTTAAAATAAAAATATTTTCCAGAATATTATTTGCATTAATAGCTTCATGATGCTCTAACCCTCTCTTCTCCAAAGAAAACAGTCCCAATGTCTCCAATACAATAAAAGCAAAATACTGTGGATGCTGGAATACTGAAATAAAAACAGAAAATGCTGGAAATATTCAGCAGGTCTGGCAGCATTTGTGGAAAGAGGAACCAAGTTAATGTTTCGAGTCCAACAGGACTTCTTCGGAACCAACCTCGCAAATCTATTAACATTACTGAAGTTCCTCATCCCTGGAACTATTTTCATGAATCTTTTCTGCACTCTCTCTAATACATTCATATCTTTCCTATGTGTGGCTCCCAGAACTGGACAAAATACTCCAGTTGCGACCGAACCAGTGTTGTACACAAGTTTATCATAACCTCCTTGCTTTTGTACTCTATGATCCTACTAATAAAGCCTTGGGTGCTATTTGCTTTATTAACCACTCTCTCAACCTGTCCTGCACCTTCAATGATTTATGTACATAAACACCTAGGTCCCTCTACTCCTATACACACTTTAGAAATGTACCCTTTATTTTATATTGTTTCTCTGCATTCTTCCAATCAAAATCAATCTCTTCACACTTCTCTGCATTAAGCTTCATCTGCCACTTGTCCGTCCATTCCAACCTGACTTTGTCCTTTTGAGGTTCTACTCTATCCTTCTTACTGTTCACAACTTCCAAGAAATTGTGTCCTGTACGCCAAGGTCTCGGTCTCTTTTTCAGCAATGTATGTAAATGTATGTAAATAACATTTTTTTTCATCTTGATTCATTAGGACAATTCTCAAGAATACCTTATGCATGAGAAGAGAGTGCTGATTGGCTGGCAAGTGAATTCTGATTGGTAGAGGTGACATTTAACTGCCAAGCATTGTTTGAAATTTAAACCAGGCAGCTTGACTCTGGTCAAGGCATTGCCCTGAGGAATGAACCAGCGAATGGCTGTCACTTATCTTTTTAGCAGAAACAGGTGCAATGTGTGTATATGTTCTCTCTGTCTATAAAGAACAGTTCCCTGTGTATTAATGGATGTAGCTTCCAGTACACGCAAATATGCTACACTACGAGCCTGACTGACAATTTTAAATTGGTTGTCAGCATAATTCTAATGTTGGACACAGCTTTGCAAGTCTTACATCTTATGGTCTTATGGCAAGCACGGGCTATTTAGATACAGTTTGTACCTTGCCCATTGCGAACAGCGGAAGGGACATGCTGTTTGATATGATCTGCCAGTCTTTGGGATGTACAGCCTACATATTTAGTGGCACTGAAATTTACTTATCACATAACTCATTTGTGTGATAGGCAGAATGTCCTTTTAGCTTGATAGGCTCCATCATGCGCTCATAGTCGCCTTTGAAATGGAGCAGTCAAATGAACTCATTTTCCTTGCTGTACTAGTTGAAATCTGCCAGGAGTTTCTTCACCCCAGTCTACCACAAGCCTACTTTCACTGGACAATATATGTGTTGGGACTCTTACAGTTCCATGCACTATAATGAGACTCTACCTCTCCAGGGAGACTGTTACCTCCATTTGTCAGACGATTGGACGGAGATCACCCCCAACTGTGTGGGTGGCCATTCCATGCCAGTGGCTTTGAAGCTCACAGTGGCCCTCAACCTCTATGCCTCCAGCTCTTTCCAGGGGTCAGTAGGGGATCTTTGTGGAATGTTCCAATCAGCTGTCCACAACTGCGTCAAGTTGGTGACTGATGCTCTGTTCATTTCCGTATGGACGAGGCCAGCCAGGCTGAGTGAGCTAAGGGCTTTGCAGCGATTGCTGGGATCCCCCAGCACCCAGGTTGCCATCGACCGCACACATGTGGCCACCAAGGCGCCAGCGGGTGATCCGGGTGCCTTCATCAACAGGAAGGGCTTCCACTCGATGAACATCCAGATAGTCTGTGACCATAGGACACAGATTCTGCAACTCTGTGCAAGGTACTCTGGCAGCTCCCATGACACATACATCCTCCGACACTCCCAGGTGCCAAGGCTGCTCATGGCTGCAGGGTGACAAGGGCTATCCATTGAAAATGTGGCTTATGACACCTGTCCAGCACCCAAGAACAGAACCAGGGCAGAGGTATTATAGGAGTCATGCCTCCACAAGGGCGGTGATTGGGATGAGATTCAGTGCTTGGACCATTCAGGAGGAGCACTACAATAACCTCCAGTGCATGTGTCTCTGATCGTGGTTGCATGCTGCGCTCTCCAAAATCTGGCTCTGGCAAGGGGGGGGACCCACCAGAGGAAGTGGATCTTGAGGCAGCTCCACAGGCCACAGATGATGACTCCAGTGGTGGATCTGAAGAAAAAACAAAAACAGAATTACCTGGAAAAACTTAGCAGGTCTGGCAGCATCGGCGGAGAAGAAAAGAGTTGACGTTTCGAGACTTCATGACCCTTCAACAGAATTAGGTGAATCCAAGGAAGGGGTGAAATATAAGCTGGTTTAAGGTGTGTGTGTGTGTGTGGCGGGGGGGTGCGGTGCAGTGTTGGGTGGGGGGAGAGAAGTGGAAGGGGGTGGTGTGGTTGTAGGGACAAGCAAGCAGTGATAGAAGCAGATCATCAAAAGATGTCACAGACAAAAGAACAAAAGAACACATAGGTGTTGAAGTTGGTGATATTATCTAAACAAATGTGCTAATTAAGAATGGATGGGAGGGCACTCAAGGTATAGCTCTAGTGGGGATGGGAGGAGCATAAAAGATTTTAAAATATTTAAAAATAATGGAAATAGGTGGGAACAGAAAAAGCTACATAATTTATTGGAAAAAACAAAAGGAAGGGGGAAGAAACAGAAAGGGGGTGGGGATGGAGGAGGGAGTTCAAGACCTAAAGCTGTTGAATTCAATATTCAGTCCGCCAGGCTGTAAAGTGCCTAGTCGGAAGATGAGATGCTGTTCCTCCAGTTTGCGTTGGGCTTCACTGGAACAATGCAGCAAGCCAAGGACAGACATGTGGGCAAGAGAGCAGGGTGGAGTGTTAAAATGGCAAGTGACAGGGAGGTTTGGGTCATTCTTGCGGACAGACTGCAGGTGTTCTGCAAAGCGGTCGCCCAGTTTACGTTTGGTCTCTCCAATGTAGAGGAGACCGCATTGGGAGCAACGAATACAGTAGACTAAGTTGGGGGAAATGCAAGTGAAATGCTGCTTCACTTGAAAGGAGTGTTTGGGCCCTTGGACGGTGAGGAGAGAGGAAGTGAAGGGGCAGGTGTTACATCTTTTGCGTGGGCATGGGGAGGTGCCATAGGTGGGGGTTGAGGAGTAGGGGGTGATGGAGGAGTGGACCAGGGTGTCCCGGAGGGAACAATCCCTATGGAATGCCGCTGGGGGGGGGTGAACGGAAGATGTGTTCGGTGGTGGCATCATGCTGGAGTTGGCGTAAATGGGGGAGGATGATCCTTTGAATGCAGAGGCTGGTGGGGTGATAAGTAAGGACAAGGGGGACCCTATCATGTTTCTGGGAGGGAGGAGAAGGCGTGAGGGCGGATGCGCGGGGGATGGGCCGGACACGGTTGAGGGCCCTGTCAACGACCATGGGTGGAAAACCTCGGTTAAGGAAGAAGGAGGACATGTCAGAGGAACTGTTTTTGAAGGTAGCATCATCAGAACAGATGCGACGGAGGCGAAGGAACTGAGAGAATGGGATGGAGTCCTTACAGGAAGCGGGGTGTGAGGAGCTGTGGTCGTGGTAGCTGTGGGAGTCGGTAGGCTTGTAATGGATATTGGTGGACAGTCTATCACCAGAGATTGAGACAGAGAGGTCAAGGAAGGGAAGGGAAGTGTCAGAGATGGACCACGTGAAAATGATGGAGGGGTGGAGATTGGAAGCAAAATTAATAAATTTTTCCAAGTCCCGACGAGAGCACGAAGCAGCACCAAAGTAATCATCGATGTACCAGAGAAAGAGTTGTGGAAGGGGGCCGGAGTAGGACTGGAACAAGGAATGTTCCACATACCCCATAAAGAGACAGGCACAGCTGGGGCCCATGCGGGTACCCATAGCCACACCTTTTATTTGGAGGAAGTGAGAGGAGTTTAAGGAGAAATTGTTCAGTGTGAGAACAAAAAGCCTGGTGAATAAAACTGGGAGGACGTGGAGGCAGACCTCTGGAATGTTCAGGGAGGCAGAGATACCAGGGATGCTTTGAGTCAACGCTCCTTCAGCTAGGCTGCCAAGGCATTACTCTCACCTCATGCCAGGGGCACCACCTCCTTACCGGATGTTTGAAATGACCCATTTCATTGAACCCAAAGTCCACTCAGTAATTGTGCAATAAAATTTAGAGCCACTCACATCCAGCATGAGATACTGACGTGCCCAACATCTATAAAATGAATAAAGTATAGTCAGACCATTAACACAAAATTTATATAATGTTGGCACTCACCGAGAATGAACATAACAATATAAGGTGTTAATGGTCACACCAGTAAACAAATTAACAAAACATGGCAGAACAGAAGATCACCTGTGAAAAGTCCTTCTTGTGCTCACAGTGTCTTTAGCTTAAGCTTGCTCCTGCTCCGTGTTGGTCCCATTCCTTGCTGGCAGTGGCATTGGAGGCAGCCCACTAACTGTGCTATCCTATTAGCCTTGATCGCCATGGCGGTCATCCTCTGGCCAGTGGAGCCTGTGCTGGCCCGCCTGGGAGGGAGAGCCCAGCGCTGCGGCTAGAACTCCTCAGTCATCACAGCCTCATCAGATGCCACAGTCACTGGCAGTGGGGCAGAGGAGCTGCTGCTGTCATCCAGAGCGACTGAGAGGAGCCCCAGCTCGTGCGCCAACATGAGGTTGGTCTGGACCTCCCTGTTTGCCATTGATGGATGGGCACCTAGCAGAGATACTCGGTGTCTCATCCATCTCTCACACTGGCAGAGACCTTCTGAGGTCATTGCCTGCGTGAAGGTTTTCAGGTCTGAGCGCAACCCCAGGAACCCCTGATTCTATCCCTGGAGCTGCCTCTCCAGGAGAGTCGCCACTCTCTCAATGGAGGAGGCAATGCGCTTGGTGCTGAGGGTTAATGCAGTGCTCATGTTCCACATGGACTCCTCCACGGTATAAACCATGGCAACAAGCCCTCAGGATTCTCCTCCAGATCCTCCCACGCATCCCGCTGGACATCCAGTATCTGCCGCCTAATGGATGACTCCAGAGGTGTGTCGGCTGCCTCAGACTCAGCTTGGTCCTCATCTCCAGCAGTCCTCTGACTGCCGACACCGTGGACACTCTTGCATCTGCCTGCTCCTTGTGCAAGTGTCCCGTGCCCACACCGCTGTGCACAGACATTGTAGCCGATGATCTAATGCCCATCGAGGTGCTTGTATCTGCGCTGGTGCATGATGCAGAGAGAGGGTGTGGTGCAGGTGCATCTAATGGCCACTAGTCTTCTGGTATCAAGGGTGGCACATTGGGGTCCTGCACTAGTTTGCTGAATGATGATTCTAGGGGAGAAAAACGGCACATCATTAGTCATCACACTGTCACTGTGCATGCTAGGTGGGCTGATGAGACAATGGAGATCTGCATCATGGTGCCATCATCTTTCAATGAACAATGGAGACTCCAAGTTTGAGGTTTCCATGACAGGTGAGACATTGAGACAACAATGATTAGATACTCCGACACACTCATATCTGTGTACTGCACTCTTACCTTTGTCAGAGATCCCTGCCTATGCAGGACCAGTGCACCGAGTTGGGCACCGGCACTCCATCTCTAAGGCATCCATCTCGTTCCTCATCAATATGAGCAGGTTTGGGGAACCTTCACCCATCTTGACCTCGCGATGTAGTTATGGTTTCTCTTCTCCTGAAAGGACAGAGGAGCATTGATTAGTCCACTGTCTACCTGCAGTGCCATTGCAGCCTGTCCAACCCCACCTGAGGAACACCTTGCATGACACATCTGATCCACAAAACAATCAGGCCAAAGAGCCAGAGCTTACCGCCTTGGCTGGCGCCAATGTCATTGACAGTTGGCACTTAGACTCTTACACCCCTGAGCGCCATGGGGGAGACAGCCAGCCATTAATAGTTCTCCATGCAGATCCATGCCAACTCAGTACTCGCCCTTGTCGAACGCAGCAGATTGTTAAACCTTTTGCGGTACTGCACTCATGTGCACCACACAACATCATGACCTTTGATCTGGGCTGTCACCTTCTGCCCATGCTTTCTTGGTCAGGTACGGTGGCCTCCTCTTGCCATCCCTGGGGATGAGGGTGTCCCGCCTGGCACTGACCTCCTCCACAAGGATTCCCAGGCACTCATCCGAGAACTGGGGAGGGGGTGGGGGGATGCAGGGGCGAGTGCTCACAGGATTTGCTCTCCCGCTTGGCATGCTTAGCAGTTGCAGATGCCATTGCAGTTCAAAATGAATCTTTGGGCAAACAACTCCAAAGCTGCAAAGTGTTCCATTGGCAGCCTTCACAGAACTGCCTCTGCTGCTTTTAAATCCCCTACCGAGTCACCATTAGACTTAGCGTCCGATAGGCTCCCGTTCCCACCCGACCCTTCCAATCATTGAGCAGACATATTTCTTAATTGGCCACCCAACATGAAATTGCATTGGAAATGTGATTTCACCAGGGAGCAGATTATATGTTCGCTTCTGGGCCCGCTGACTTGGCACGAAATTCAGGCCAAAGAATCTGCCAATCTGGCTATTATTCAATTGCATGCTAATTGTTGACTTTACTGCTGTTTTGAGTCCGCTCTTGGTAATCTATTTTTTACTATGACTTATGAGGAAAATCTGGTTTATCAGAAATAGGTGGGTAATTTTGATTGAAAACGGATGTTACCCATTATATAAATAATGAAACATTGCTTTCATTAGAATAGAGATGATGGGTTAATTTTTACTTTGGGTGATGGTATAAAATGGACACCCTCAATTCAGCCAATGTTGAAACCAATGCAACTGAAAATCGGGAGAGATATATATTGGGTGGCTAAATCAATGTGCTTCATTGAATGTAATATTTCCTGTATTAACTTGCACTGAACAACACAGAACTGCTGTACAAATTCCACCTCTCAACTAAACCCTGTGCTAAGCTTATCCTTGCATAAGTAAACTTATCTTTAGGCCTGAATGGGAATTATTCTGGTATACTGCCCAAGACTAATATTGCTCGCTGTCGTTGAGAGCATTGCAGTGCTGGAGAAAGAGGATGATCCAGAGGATTCAAGGACAGAATCAAAAATACACATGTATAACTTACATAGCTCAAAACTGGATGCTACCTCCCTGACTTTGAATTATTCCATTTACATATAAGAGAATAATGTAACCAGACCTAGGGTGGAATTTTATGGCCCCATGGTGGTGGGGCGAGGCTGTAAAATGTGGCAAGCTGTTCAAAAGCCCATTGACTTCAGCGGGATCATTAAATCCTGCTGGCATTAAATTTCACCCCTAGTTTCCAGTCATTGCAACAGTTTCAAAATTACAGAGTTGTATATTCATTCTTGCCATCAGTGCGCACCGCCTGTAACCATAGTAACTTCTTCACCTTGACTGCACTTAAATTTTCCAAAGTGTCACCAGTATAATTAGCTCTATGGTGTTTCACTGTTGACCAAAAGAAAGCTAATACAATCCCCTCGAAAAAATTATTTATAGACAAATCTTGAATAAAATAGAAACAAATAAATCGATTAGTAAAGGATGAGTCTTACTGAGCCTGAGTTCGATGTAGCAGGACATGTAATGCATCTGCTATTAGTTGGACATACTCCTGTGGTTCAAAAACATTTTTCTCACAAAGTTGCTGAAAGTGTGAGCTGATAACATTGCAGCGAGGGAAACTGGGCATTGATGATCTGAACGAACAGAACAACCAACAGGGTATCTCCTGATAAAAACAGAAAGGCACTTTACAGCCTTCCGGACTGAATATTGAGTTCAACAATTTTAGATTATGAACTCTCTCCTCCATCCCCACCCCCTTTCCGATCCCCCTTTTTTCCAATAATTTATATAGATTTTTCTTTTCCCACCTATTTCCATTATTTTAAAATGTATTTCCATCCATTGTTTTATCTCTGCCTTTTAGCCTATTTCGATCCCTTCCCCCCACCCCACCCCCACTAAGTCTATCTGTACCTTTATTATCACATTCCTTAGATAATATCACCAGCTTCAACACCTCTTTGTCTTTTTGTCTATGACATCTCTTGGTTATCTCCACCTATCACTGGCCCTCTATCCAGCTCTACCTGTCCCATTACCCCCCCCCTTAAACCAGCTTATATTTCACCTCTTTTCTATTTTTCCTTAGTTCTGTTGAAGAGTCATACAGACTCGAAATGTTAACTGTGCTCCTCTCCGCAGATGCTGCCAGACCTGCTCAGTTTTTCCATGTATTTTTGTTTTTGTTTTGGGTATCTCCTGAATCAGATTTATGGATTAAGAAATAAGCACATGAAGGAGGATGAATATATTTAATATCAAATCAAGAAAAAGACAGATTGGAATTAAGAGAGAACAAGAAGTGACAGAAAAGTAAGGAAAAATGTAAAATTTAAAATTTGAAGTCAATGGGAATCATGGGGAAATCTCTTCACTGTGTTAGGTATGACTCCAACCAAAGAAAGATGATTGATGAGTCACAGGCACAGATTGCCATGTGGAAATATGATGTTGTGGCGATAACAGAGACCTGGCTCAAGGAAGGGCAGGATTGGGTGTTAGATATTCCTGGGTACAACGTGTTCTGGGAAGATGGGGCAGGAAGAAAAGGAGGAGGGTTGGCTGTATTGGTTAAGGAGAGCATTGCAGTTCTGGAGAGAGAAGATGTCCCAGAGGATTCAAGGACAGAATCAATTTGGCTACAGCTAAGGAACAAAAATGGTGCAATTACACTGTTCAGTGTAGTCGATAGCCCGCCAATTAGTGAGATGGATTGAGAGGAACAAATCTGCAGGGAAATTACAGAGAGATGCGAACATTATAGAGCAGTTATAATGGGGGACTTTAATTACCTGAATATAGACTGGGTCAGTGGTAGTGTAAAGGGCAGAGGGAGGAAAGATTTCCTAGTGGCAGAATTTTATGTCCCATGGGTGTCACGCACCCGACCTGATCTGGCGTAAAATAGCGCACGATGATGTCGGGCGAGCATCACCGTGCACTCACGCGATGTTTCAGTCAGCGGGTGCGTGTGAGAGTAGGCACACCCGCTGACAATTAAGAGGCCTATTGAGGCCACTAAAGTATTAATTAACAGCAATTTTTCGCTGCCCGTCTAACCTTAGGTTTGGCAGCCAGGCGAATCAGCCAGGTGGCTTTTGCAATTTGCAGAAAACCTTATCCAAGGGTGGAGTGAGGTTTCTGTAATTAAATTTTTAAAAATTAAAAATATTTGGGTTGAATTTTTATAATGCAAATGTTTAGGTGAGTGAGTCCGATGTGTGGACGTTTATAAATCTTTATTTGATGATTTTATATTCTTCAGCTCCCTGAGGCAGCTCTCTGTCTTCAGGGAGCTTTCAATGCGCATTCCCTTGCACCCATGCTGAGTTCAGCACTCGCCCTCCTCCCACCCCCACCCCACAGAGCTGAATTTCTCAGCACGTGTTTCATGCTGGCTGCCCATTAATTGGCCACTCGTGAAATTGCAGTCGGGGGCTGATCGCAGGTAGAGGGCAGTTTCTTGGCCACTCCCGGGCCTGCCTGATGACACGAAAGTCCTGCCCCTGGTGCACATTCCGGAGAATTTTCTACAGCAATCCAACAAAAATGGAGGCACTGCGAGACCTGGTTCTTGGAAATGAGATGGGCTAAGTAGATCAAGTTAGCGGGGGAACATTTAGAAGACAGTGATCATTATATCATAAGGTTTAGGGTGATGGTAGAAAGGATAATGTGCAATTCAGAGTAAGAATAATTAACTGGGGGTGAGCCAACTCCAATGGGGCAAGAACAGAGCTGGACTGGATAGACCGGAACCAAAGATAAAAACAAAAAACTGCGGATGCTGGAAATCCAAAACAAAAACAGAATTACCTGGAAAAACTCAGCAGGTCTGGCAGCATCGGCGGAGAAGAAAAGAGTTGACGTTTCGAGTTCTCATGACCCTTC
The DNA here is from genome assembly GCF_017639515.1 of Carcharodon carcharias. Lineage (NCBI taxonomy): Eukaryota > Metazoa > Chordata > Chondrichthyes > Lamniformes > Lamnidae > Carcharodon > Carcharodon carcharias. The sequence continues at coordinate 33,004,277 of NC_054468.1, read as the reverse complement.
GACAGAACTAGGGTCATGAGGACTCGAAACGTCAACTCTTTTCTTCTCCGCCGATGCTGCCAGACCTGCTGAGACTGGAACCAAAGGTTGACAGGAAAAACTATAGCTGCAAAATGGGCTACCTTCAAAGAAGAAATAGTTTGGGCACAGTCAAGGTATATTCCCTCAAAAGAGAAAGGTAGGGCAAACAAATCCAGAGCTCCCTGGATGAAAAAGGAGATTGAAACTAAGATAAAGAAGAAAAGATGTGCTTATGACAGGTGTCAGGTAGAAAACAAAATTGAGAACCAAGCTGAATACAGAAGATTCTGAGGAGAGGTGAAAAAGCAAATAAGAAAAGTGAAGAGGGATTGAGAGAAGACTAGCAGCCAACATAAAAGGGAATCCCAAAATCATCTATGGGCAAATAAATAGTAAAAGGGATGGTAAAAGGAGAATTAGGGTCATTTAGGAACCAAAAAGGGATTTACTCATAAAGGCAGAAGGCATCACTGAGGTGTTAAATGAATACTTTGCATCTGTCTTTAGCAAGGAAGCAGATGCTACCCAGACCATGGTGGCAGAGAGGGAAACTCTGTCACTAGAAGGGTTCAAAATTGATGATGAGGAGAAATTGGGTAAACTGTCTGTTCTTGAAGTTGACAGGGCACTGGGACCGGATGAGATGCATCCAAGAATATTGACAGAAATGTGAGTGGAAATTGCAGGGGCATTGGCCATAATCTTTCAGTCTTCCCGAGACACAGGGGTAGTTCCAGAGGACTGGAGAATTGCAAACAATGATCAAAAATGGCTATAAGGATAAGCCCAGCAATTACATACCAGTCAGTTTAACTTCTGTGGTGGGGAAGCTTCTAGAAACAATTATTCGGGATAGAATTAATAGTCACATGGAAAAATGTGGGTTGTTTAGGAAGAGCCAGCATGGATTTCTTAAGGGAAAGCTTGCTGGAGTTTTTTGAAGTGGTAAGAGAGAGGGCTGATGAGGGTAATGCTGTTGATGAGGTGTACATGGACTTCCAAAAGGCATTCGATATAATACTGTACAACAGACTTGTGAGAAAATTATAGCTCATGGAATAAAAGGGAAGTAATAACATGGATACAAAATTGGCTGAGAAATCGGAAATATTGAATAATGGTTAATGGATATTTTTTGGGCTGGAGGGAGGTTTGCAGTGGAGTTCTGCAGGGGGTGGTTTTGGAACCCTTGCTTTTCCTGATATATATTAATGATATAGATCTTGGTGTTCAGGGGACAATTTCAAAGTTTTCAGATGATATAAAACTTGGAAGCATTGTAAACTGTGAGGAGGACAGTGCAGAGCTTCAAAAGTACATGGACAATTATGGTGGAGTGGGCAGATAGGTGGCAGATGGAGATGAATGCAAAGAAGTATGAGGTGATTTATTTTGGTAGGAAGAACATAGAGAGTCAATATAATAAAGGGGTTCAACTCTAAAGGAAGTGCAGGAACAGAGGGACCTGGGTGTAAATGTGCATAAGTCATTAAAGGTGGCAGGACAGGTTGAGAGAGTGGTTAATAAAGCATACAGCATCCTAGGCTTTATTAATAGGGGCATAGAGTACAAAAGCAAGGAGGTTATGCTGAACTTGTATAGGACACTAGTTAGACCTCAGTTGGAGCATTGTGTACAGTTCAAGCACCACACTATAGGACTAATATGAATGCATTGGAGTGAGTGCAGAAGTTACAAAAATGGTTCCAAGGATTAGAAACTTGAGTTATGAATATAGCTTGGAGAAGTTGGGACTGTTCTCCTTGGAGATGGGGAGGCCAAGAGGAGATTTGATAGAGGTGCTCAAAATCATGAGGGGGCTGGACAGAGTAGACAGGGAGAAACTGTTTCTGCTCGTAAAAGGGTCAAGACTAAGAAAGCAGAGATTTAAAGTGATTTGCGAAAGAAGCAAATGTGATAAAAATCTTTTTCACATAGTGAGTCATTCAGGTCTGAATGTACTGCATGTAGTGGTAGAGATGGGCTCAATCAAGACATTCGAGAGGGCATTGGATGATTCTTTAAATAGAAACAATGTGCAGGGTTATGGGGAAAAGGCGGGAGAATGGCACTGAGTTATAATGCTCATTTGGAGAGCCTATGCAGACATGACGGGCCAAATGGCCTCCTTCTGCACCACAATAATTCTATAATGAAATATTCTCCACTTGCCTGGGTATGAGCAGCTCCAACAACACTCGAGAAGCTTGGCACTATCCAGGACAAAGCGGCCTGTTTGATTGGCAGCCCATCCACCACCTTCAACATTCACTCCCTTCACCACTGATGCACAGTGGCAACAGTGTGCACAACTACAAGACGCATTGCCGCAACTCACCAAGGCTCCTTCGACAGCACCTTCCAAACCTGTGACCTCTACCATCTAGAAGGACAAGGGCAGCAGATACATGGTTACACCACCATCTGCAAGTTCCCCTTCAAGCCACACAACATCTTGGCTTAGAACTATATCATCATTCTTTCACTATTGCTGGGTCAAAATCCTGGAATCCCTTCCTGGCAGCATTGTGGGTGTATCTGCACCACATAGACTGCAGCAGTCTAAGGCGGTGGCTTTTAGAGATGAGAAATAAATGCTGGCCTAGCCAGTGATACCCACATGCCATCAATGTATACATTTTCAAAAATGACATTTTTTAAATTGCTTGCAAAAATTCAAAATCTGAAGGAATGAGATTCCAAAACTTTTGATGTGTAATTTTCACTTCCATAGAGGATAATGGGAAGTGATTAACACTTACAGCATGATTAATACAACAGTTAACTTTCTATGATGAATGTAATGGGCAATTGGTGGGCAAATACAGGAAGTTCCTAAAAAAGGAAGCTAAGAATGTGATTCTGCTTTTGTGAAGTTAGTAGTGAAGCAGAGCAACTCAGCAGCAACTTATGTATAAATAAAAGTGAGTGCCAATATGCTTGCTATTATTTTAACAACATATGCTGATCTAATAATCAGTAGTACATAAACTGTCCTGTTCAACCAAATGGAACTGACTATGTTGTGAGTACTGTATTAATGACTGGTTAAGATAGGCATTTAAACACTCCTGAATTTGGTGGTGTTTAAATGCCTCTCTGCCACTCATCTCTCTGAGCATTATATGTGGAATATACCAATGGTGACAGTTCTAGCATTCAGTATTTTGATTTATCACCGTGGCTCAGCACAATCTAACAAAAGAAGATCAAATTCTGATCCATTTTCCAGATTCTTAACTACAAAAGAGAAAAAAAGGAATATGTTTTCCAGTGAATCTGGCAAATGTTGCAATACGATCTAATAATCACAGAATTTTAATGGTACAGAAGGAGGCCATTTGACCCATTGTACCCAGCCGAACATTCATAATAGATCAGATGTCACAACAAAGCCTTCAGCTCCACTGACAGAATATCCATTTCTATTTCAGTGTCTGTCAATAAATGGAGGGGGAGCAGGTGCATAACATTTTGTCCACCTTCAGAAGCAGGGTTTTGTTAAAACCAGCCAGACCAATTCACAACATCACAGTATCTTTACAGTGCAGAAAAAGGCCACTCGGCCCATCAAGGCTGCACTGTCTCTCTGAAAGAGCATTCCACCTAGTTCCACTCCCCTGCCTTATCCACGTAACCTTGCACATTCTTCCTTTTCAGGTAGCAATCCAATTCCCTTTTGAATACTTTGATCGAACTTGCCTCCACCACCCTTTCAGGAAGTTTGTTCCACACTCCAACCACCCTCTGGGTGAAAAAGATTTTTCCTCACATCACATTTACTCCTTTTGCCAATTATTTTGAATCTGTGCCCTCTAGTTCTTGATGTTCTCTTGAGTGGGAACAGTTTCTCACTATTTACCCTGTCCATACCCCTCAGGATCTTGAATACCTCTATCAAGTCTCCTCTCAGCCTTCTTTTCTCCAAGGAGAAGAATCCCAACCTCTCCAATCTATCCTCATAGCTACAGTTCTTTATCCCTGGAATCATTCTTGTGAATTTCCTCTGTATTCTCTCCAATGCCTTCACACCATTCCTCAAATATGGTTCCCAGAACTGAATGCAGTACTCCAGATGAAGCTTAAGTAGTGTCTTATACAAGTTCAACATTACCTCCTTACTCTTGTACTCAGTGCCCCTATTAATAAAGCCTAAGATACTATATGCTTTATTAACTGCTCTCTCAACATGGCCTGCCATCTTCAATGACCTATGTACATATACACTGAAGTCCCTCTGTTCCTGCACCTCCTTTAGAAGCTCTCCCTTTATTTTATACTGTTTTACCATATTTTTCCTGCAAAAATGAATCACCTCTCTGCAATTAAATCAGAGCTCAAAAATGACAGCAGAGGGCATTTTTTTGATACTTATGGTGCTTTCCCCACTGGAAAAGTACTGGCATGCATGTGAACGATTATACAATGGTGATCAATGCAAGGATCAACTTACCTTTGCAGGGCAGATCCCTATGATGAGTCATTGCATTAAAAACATAACTACATTACAATATAGCACCTAATATTGACATTTGAAGGAGTCAACCCATTTACATTTACTTTTCAGAATGTTCCCAACTCTGCAGCAATATTTCTATTACCGTCACCAAGTCTCAAAACTGGTGTGCTCTTAAAGGGCCTCCAAAACTTGCGCTACCAGAAGAAAATGGTTTGCTGGTGGAAATCATACTTTTGTCCCCAGTTAAAATGGGGAACCTGACCTCAGCGTTTTGAACACTGGCTATTCCTAATCAGCAAAAGCCAGAGGAAAGTGGCATGGGATTGTGAATGTGGAGGAATACCAGATTTCCTCAAAAAAATCAAATCAGGGCCATTTGTGCTCAGAAATGTGCCTCAATCTGTCCTCAGATGAAAGTTCAGCCCACGGTGCTTGAGAAATGAGTGAGGAAATTCAGGTGCAAATCACTTCACTTGTGCACCTTTAAAATGCTTGAGTTTTCTAGCACTTTTGAGTCTTCCCATGATTTGTCCATTGAGTCTACAATAGCTTTACTTGTGTATATCAGAGTGAAGCCCAATGGGATAGCATCTGTGAGTTCCCTGCCTTTGTTCTGCTAATGCAGTCTGGGTAACTGTGATTTCTATTGTACAGCACCTACCAAAGTCACTCAACCAAGCTGGATGTGAAGTGCCTGTGTGCTGGAAGTATTTGCAAAATATATAGTAATTTATGTGGCTTAACACATTTTACTTTTATTTTGCATTTTTTTTTCTACAAAGACCTGCAGTTGTTTCTGACTGCCTTACATAGGGTTCAACGTTGATTTTCTTGCCACTCTCCCATCCCCTTCCCTCACCTGCAATAAGGGCATCTCAGAAGTAGGTAAAGCTTTGCCAAAGGCCACTCTATGCCATCCTAATGAATAGGAAGAGCAGCAGCATTCACAGAGGATGCAACCCAACAGTTATTACCTACCCTTTAAAATATATCAGCAGTACTGGTCATGTCAAGAGGTCTTTGAGATGCTCTGCATAAGCAACGTGCATTAAGGAGGTTATAGTGGAACACTTAGAAAATCTCAATGCAATCAAGCAGAGGCAACATGGATTTGTGAAAGAGAAATCATGTTTTACTAATTTATTGGAGTTCTTTGAGGAAGTAACAAGCAATGTGGATAAAGGGAAACCTGTGGATGTGGTGTACTTAGATTCCCAGAAGGTATTTGTCAAGGTGTCATATCGAAGGTTACTATGCAAAATAAGAGCTCATAGTGTAGGGGGTAACATATTAGCATGGATAGAGGATTAATTAGCCAATAGTAAGGAGAGAGTAGGGGTAAATGGGTCTCTTTGCGTTGGCAAGATGCGACGACTGGAGTGTCACATGGACCAGTGCTGGGGCCTCAATCTATATCAATGATTTGGTTGAAAGGACTGAATGTATCATTGCTAAATTTTCTGATGACACAAAGATAGATAGGATAGTAAGTTGTGACGAGGACATGAGGAGTCTGCAAATGGACATGGATAGGTTAAGTGAGTCGGCAAAAATCTGACAGATGGGAAAATGTGAACTTGTCCACTTTGGCAGGAAGAATAGAAAAGCAGTACATTATTTAAATGAAGAGAGATTGCAGAACTCTGAGATACAGAGAGACCCAAGCATCCTGGTACATGAATCAGGACAAGTTAATATGCAAGTGATTAGGAAGGCAAATAGAGTATTGTTGTTTATTGCAAGGGGAGTGCAATATAAAAGTAGGGATGTTTTACTGCAGTTGTACAGGGCATTGGTGAGACCACATCTAGAGTTGGGTGTACAGTTTTAGTCTCTTTATATAAGGAAAGATATAAATGCATTAGAAGCAGTTCACTCGACTGATTCCTGGGATGGGAGGTTATCTTATGAGGAAAGGTAAGACAGGTTTGGCCTGTATCCACTGGAGTATAGAAGATTGAGAGGTGATCATATTGAAACATAAAAGATACTGAGGGACTTGACAGGCTGGATGCTGAAAGGATGTTTTCCTTTGTGCAAGAGACTAGAACTAGGGGACACAGATTATAAATAAGGGGTCTCCCATTTAACACAGAGATGAGAAGAATTTTTTCTCTCTCAGAGGGTCATGATCTTTCTCCTCTAGAGCATGGTAGAGACAGATTCAATAAATATTTTCCAGGCAGAGGTATATAGATTCTTGATGAATAATTGCTGGGCTGACCAAATCCCAAAGGGAAACTTAGTCAAGCTATCACAACGATTTGCAATTTGTATTTATTATGAGAAGGTATGTGTACTGAAGTCAGAAGTAAAGATTCTGCTACCACCTTTGGAGATTTTAAATATTAAAGCAAAGCATTTATTAATAAAAGAAAAGAAAACTTAAACACACAAGATTACAGTTACAGAGTTAAATTTAGTCTTATAACATTTTCCAAAAGATTTCTGCTTAGCTACACTCCCAAATAAACCCCATTTTCCAGGTCTTCCCATTCCCTATAGATTCTTAATCTATAAAACAATCCAGTAATATTACTGCAAGGCACCCATTCTAGCTATAGGGGAAGTATTTCACAAGCTTCTCTCCCCTCTTACTCAACAATGGAAATCCAAGGCTTGTAACAAAACCTTGCTTTCTGGAAGAACCAAACAGCTTTTTCTGGAGAGGCTGCTTCCTTCACTGGTATGTCTTTGCATAGCACACTCTTCAAGATCTTACATGGTCACACCATACAACTTTCAATCTTTCCTTAAATATGCTTTTCCTCTTTCTTCATTAAACGCATTATTCTTAACTTTCTTTCCCAGAATATAAAAATCTTTCACATTGTCTTTATGGCCATCACTTTTAGGAAAAATAAACTTAATAACTTTGCTTTATTCGTTTATGATCTTTGTCAGTTGTAAAACTTCCTTTTCTTTCTCTTTGAAATTCGACAGCTAAAAATTCAACTCCTCATTTATCTCATAATGCAAATTCCTATTCATGTTGTATTTACGTGTATCCCATCTTAGCTTGTCCATCTCTACTTCAAAAATGCCTGCTTTTGCACCTAACTCTTTGGTGATTTAAACCTTGCAGTCTGACTGTCTTCAGTTTAATTAAATTAGTCACACACACACACACACAAAACATGCACACAGCCCTCACAAGCCTGCTTCACAGTATCCCTCAGTAACATTGGAAAAATGACATTTTCTTTACACTAACAAAGGAGTCAAAAGTTATTGAGGGTAGGCAGAATGTGGAGTTGAGGTCAAAATCAGATCAGCCACGATCTTATTGCATGGTAGAACAGGCTTAAGTGGCTGAATGGCCTACTCCTGCTCCTAATTCATATATGCGTATTTTACCAAAGCAGTGATAGGGCATTTCTATGACCTGCTGATTGAAAACCTGCCGTCGTACGCGATTGATATTTTTTGGAATGGTGCTAGAGTCTGTGTAGCTGGTCAGTGAGAGCCCTGTAGCAGCATTTACAAATCTCCGCAGGTACCTGAACTGATTCTGGTGCTCTACTGATCTTTATTGACTTGATAGCTTCACTAACTTCAGCTATTGCAGGGTACTTGCCCATGTTGCTATATTGTGACCATTAATCCCTGTTTTATTGTAGACATGTGTAACTATTGGAAACTTCATCTATGATTAATAGCCTAATTAATAGATCCTTAAAGTGTTTGTGTCACCTCTCCATGAGCTCAAACTTGCCATTAATGTGAGTAATGCCATCAGTTACTTCACTTCCTTTAGTGCTTCAAAGCAGTGATTTGTGCATTTTGGCCTTCATATAATTGTATTTCATTGCCAGTACTATAGTGTTTTCATGATATATTTGTTTGAAGCAGAGCTGGGACCCATGAGCAGGCTGTCCATGCTCTCTGCTTTCAAGCAATATTCAGATTAAGTAGTCATTCTCACTGATGCTAATTCTTGACAAAGCTGATTGCATAGGCTGCAGTATTTTGCATCATGCACTTGTTGAGGGTGCTTTAGTTTAGCAATAGCTGTGTACGCTCCTGTTTGATATTTGGGTTGTTCAGCTACTTCACCGCTAAACACCTGATGGGCATTTGACAATGTTGGCTGGATTGCCAACAATAGCTTGGAGCATATTATGCAATGGCTGTACTAGCATTCTGCTTCAAGTATACAAACTGCCCAACTTTCACTTCCATTAAAAGCACCACCAGTGTTAGGCCCAGGCAACAGGCTGACAATCTAGTCTATGGAGGTTCCAGCATTGTGTTATGAAAGAAGTGAGGCACATCAAGAGAGCCTTCCATATATTTGAAATCATCTGGTCACCATGGCAGGAGCTATACCTATTTTTATACACAGAAGAATAATAGATGGTGACTGCACTTTGCCTCTGGCCAACTTCTACCTTTCTAATCCTGTTTTAGACATCACTGATGCATTAAATTTGGCTAAACATAGGTTATGCAATGGAAATCCAACAATCCGTTTTCAGGGAAAAAAATTCTGCTTCATTCAGTACTCATTGGGGTTTAAAATTGGAAGGTATTCCAGTGGATGAAAATAGATGAGTAACTTGCTCTTTTTAAGTAGCAAACATATTAAGTCTTACTATAAGGATAATTTTTTTTAAAGACATGGCCCCTGCAATTGTATCATTCAGATACTAGCATGCAAGACAGTTAACTGGTGCAGCTGAATTTCTGCCCTCTGTTATTTTCCCAGAGTTGATCTAGTGAAGTGATCCAGAAAGGCGTTTGAAGCAAACGTGTTAATGGCTCATAGCGGTATCAGGTTATGTAATTTCAGATTATTTTATTTTACAGATCATATTTTAAGTATGTTTATAGAAAAATGTGAATATTGAGGGGAATTTTACGGCCCCATTGCTGCAGGCAGGACCATACAATGCAGTGAGCTGTATATAAGTCCATTCACTTCAGCAGGACTGGAAAAGCCTGCCAGCGGAAAGGGCCATAAAATTTCGCCCATTATGTCTATATACAAAAAGCAACCAAGGGAAGATTTTTGAACTTAACAAGTATAAAATGTAAAATGCATCCAAAAACAAAGCGATTGTAAAACTCTGTAATAAAACTACAACACATAGGGTGAAATCATCCCAGATTTGCACTAAGTGTGGTAGGGGGCAGGAAAAATGATGGCTGCAATGACGGCTTTTCACGCTGTATTGTCCCAAACCAGCTGCATTAATTATGCATTCCCGGTAAACACATCATTTCCATGGTGGGCGGGCTCTCATTCGCCCACCATACCATCATCTCACCGCTTCATCATGCCGAGTGCCATGTTTAAAGTCCAGCCACATGCACATCTCTCAGTGCTTCCAGCCCATGACTGCTGCAAAGAAGAAATGTCCCCGAAAGGCAAAAAGACTGCCACCCTCAGGTTCAATGATGCGTCTCTCAAGCACCTTTTGGACACAATGGAGGCTCACCATGATGCCCTCTATCCCCGCCACAGTCTTGCCAATCCGACTTGGGAGGCAGTGGCAGCCGTGGTAAGTGCCAATGCCCTGCAAAAGAGAACAGCCACCCAGTGCTGCAAGAGGATGAATGATCTCTTCCATTCAGCCAGGGTAAGTCGCTCTTCTCATCACTCTCAACTCTCCATCTCAAACCCATCACACATCCACAGGTCCCTCACTCACTGCCAGTTCAAGGGACATCACTATTCATTGTCTCACACACACTTTCATTGCCCTCATCCCATTCATGGAGCCACTCACCATCCACACAGGACAGGCATACTTATCATCTGGCCTGGCAGACATCCTGCTTACACTCACTCCATCTCTATTTTTGCAGGACAATCTGGCACACAACAAGAGGAAAGGGTTGCAGACCCAGTGGAGGAATGCCTGAAATCAAGATCCTCACGGATTTTGAAAACAGAGCTATCCAGCTGGCCAGCGACAATCAGGACCAGTCCCGTGCTGACAGTGAGGTTGGCGGTGCTCTACCAGGAGAGGATCCAGCTGTGCAACGTTCATCAGGTAACCATGCTGTGAATGATGTGTCCTGTTTCACCGGCCACTGCCATGCACTAATCATCTCTCCTTGCTTTTGCAAGCACATCTGCCAAACAGCCAATGAATCCATGACCCAGGGTCTCCAATCAAGCCCCAAAGAAACCTCTGGAGAGGAATTTGCAGGCACCCTCCGTGATGTCCCATCACAGCGCTCACCCGCACCCTTCACCAGTGCAGAGACACACACCTCGGTGGGACTTAGGTTTAGAGTAGCCTTGGGATCACAATCTGGTGAGCACATCACACTTTCTGATCCACAGCAGGTGGAGGCAGGGACTTTCCAGGTTTCTGGCACTTGAAGGACTGTTGGTGGCCAGAAATTTCCTGAGTTCAAGTCAGCTGATGAGCCTCTGGACTTGGTTATGTCACAGTTGCTGGAGCTGCAAAGGCAAGATTGGGAACATCAGGAAGGGATGTCCGCTGCACTTCTTGGAGTCTGTCCGCCTTCAGGCTGAAATAATAGCCCTGGTATGCCAATGCACCAAGGTCAATACTGGTAGGATGGCGGCCGCTAAAGGGACCTTAGTCCAGGACGTCGCTGCTGCCCTGCTACGCAGGCTCAACTCCATCGCTGACGCCATAGTTGGCCTCCAACAATGTGTACACAAGAGAGGTGAGGGGCAGCTTGATCTCACTCCAGCTACCCCTTCTCCTCAAGGAACCAGCCAGGGGCCCTTGGGCATTCATAGGGAGGAGGATCAGCAGGTGCATGCCCTGGGCCTTCACCCAGGTGACTCCAGTAGTATCCAACCCATCCGAATCCCCTCTTACTATGACCCCAGTAGCTCCAGCTCCACAGCTCGAGGAGGGTGCTACTGCCACAAAGGAGGTACCCGAAAGTAGCACAGGGCCCTTCAGGTGTCAGCCCTCCGGAGGATGCCCCCAATGTCATCACAGAAAGGGCGTAGCGGTCAGCAGGCTGCCTCCATTTCTTCTGTGGATGACCGGGGAGCACCAAGGCAGGGTTAGGAAGGCTAAGAAAACATTGTTGCACAGCCTGGGTACAGCTGTTATTCACTTGTACATAATGTTCACTATTATAAATAAACTCCCAAGAATGTCCCCCTGCCTATGGTTCCTTGTTCTGATGAGCAGTGTTCTTGTCACTCAGATGTGAAACCTTTCCAGTTTTCAGACCAAAGTGATGGTCCAGCTTCACATTCCCTGGACACATTACTGATGCCTGCACCACAACGGTACTTGTCATTGCTGCTAAAATGTAATGGGCAGGCTCCGCAGAGTTCTCACATTCTCTCTGTGTGCTCTCGGCACCTCTAAGGAGGATCTGGCCCCCATATCTTCAGCATCTGTGACCAGTGATGCTGTGCTCCTGAAGGGGTCAGATGCTGAAGGCAGACAAAGGATCAGGTGCTTTTAAAGTTTCATGGCTGCATCTCTATGATATGACACAGATCACAGAATGCAAGCAAGCTGCCCTTGCCCAGGCTGAAGTCAGACATCCTCAGAGGCTATGTAAGGCTCCTGTGGTGTCTCCTCACCAAATGTCACCATCATCCTCCACAAATCAAGCAGCAATGAGGGCCTCCAGAGCACACCTGCCTCGTCTAGCCAGCGCAAGGGTCTCATTGCTGTCATCATCGCCTTCAAGGACCTCCTCACCCTCATCACTGTCGACGTTATCCTAATCTGAGGAGATCTCCAGCTCCTCTAACTCCTCCTCAGCCAGCTCCTCTCCTTATTGCAGCACCAGCTTGTAAAGGATGCAGCAAGCAATTATGATGTGTGACACCCTCTGCAGATTATATTGCAAGGTTTCACCAGGCCGGACCAGGCACCGGAACAACGTTTTCAGCATCCCAATGGTTCACTCCAACAAGTTGTGAGCTGCAGCATGAGCCTCGTTATAGCGCTACTCGGCTGCAGTCTGAGGCCACCACATGGGTGTCATCAGCCACGGCCTCTGCGGGTAGCCCTTGCCCCCGAGGAACTATCCCTGCAGCCTCTGTGGACCCTGGAAGATGTTAGGGATCTGTGACTGACTGAGAATGTAGGAGCTGTGGACACTCCCTGGGAACTGTGCAGGATGCGTTTGTGGTGGTCACACACCAGCTGCACATTCAGCGAATGGCATCCCTTGCAGTTGGTATGGTTTACCGCGTGTTGTGATGGGAATCTAAGCACCACGTGAGGGCAGTCAATGGCACCCTGCACATGTGGGAAACCTGAGATCTGGGCAGATCCAATTGCTCTTGCATCCTGGCTGTTCTGGTCTCAGGTGAAATGCACAAAATTGTGTGCCCTCGTGAGGATGGCATCTGTGACCTCATGGCTGCATTTGTGGGCGAAGGCTTGTGATAACCCACAGGGATCACCTATGGAGCCCTGAAAGGAGCCATTGGCTTAGAAATTGAGTGCCGCTGTCACTTTCATGGCCACTGGCAATGGATGCCCTCCATTGTCCCGTGGTGTCAAATCCTGCAGTAACTGGCAGATGTGACCAACCAGTTCCCTAGATATCTGCAGGCTTTGGCAACACTGGTTCTTGGTCAACCAAAGTAGAAAATGCTGGAAAAACTGAGCAGGTCTAACAGCATCAGTGAAGAGAAAAACAGAGTTAATGTCTCGAGTCTGTATGACTCTTCTTCAGAGCTCTGCTCAGGTTTTCCAGCATTTTCTACTTATTTCAGAATTCCAGCATCTGCAGTATTTTGCTTTTATCTTACTGGTTCCTGGTCATCTGCAGGAATGAAAGGCAGCATCTACAGACCCTGGGTCTAGATAGGCACCGACCAGCGACGGCTCGCTGTGGCTCTTCAGCTGGGTGCATGGGAGTCCCAGCCGTCCCTTCTCCCAGAGATGCTACTTCTCCTCGCTGCATAGCCAGGCACCTCGGTTGCTCTCTTCTCCATCGTCTTCAGTCTCTGTATGCCATCCGATGCACCGTTAGGTCACCAGGCTCCAGGATCCTGATGTTGTACCCCACCATGATGAAAGAGAGAGACGTGCTGGTCAGCATATGTGTCCTAAGAACCTCTCTTGGTTAAGTCTGAAGGCCCCTTAATGCATCCCGAAGAGGGCCGGACACCACTTGGATGGTCAGAGATTAGTGCGCTGCATGGCTGCCCAAAACCCCATCCTCCTCCGCCCCACTCCACCTGACCGATTGGCAGCAGCCTTCCCCTTTGGGCTGCATGCTGTGCTCTCAGCTCAGGCGCAGGCATTCTCCTCACCCAAGCTGCAAAGCTGCACTGTTAGCTTGAACCATGGGGAAGACTGGTCCAAACTGGAATGCTGACATTGCAAGGGGCTGTGAATGCTTCCACCCATGACTGCTACATGGCCAGCTTTAGCAAGGAAATTGTACAACGTGCCCAGTCTTCCAACTGTTCTGCAATCTACTAAAATGCTCAGTTTGCAGTCTGTGCCCAAGGGGTGAAAAGCTCTGGAGCACTTGGTGACACTTTCATGCCTCTGTGTTGCTTAAGTGGGCAGAAAAGCTAGAGGCCCAACTTCAATCATATCAATGTGGCTGCGCCTGAACTGTTTCAGCTGCAGAAGAATGGTGTCCCTAATACAAAGTGTCCCTAATGCGTGGCTGCTTCCCTCGCTCACCACTACTCCCTGCCCAACACCCCCCCCAATCCTCGCCATCCCGCACATGTTTGTGCGCTACCTTCAACCACAGGGCAGCCTTTGCCCCCCCACCCCCCAAGTCGGCTCAACCACAGGGCAGCCTTTATCCCCTCCCAGCAGCCCCACAATGTGCCTCAACCTTGAAGTCTAACAGGTGTCCCTCGCATGTGCTCTGCAACATTACTGTACACTCACCTCTGAGTTCCCCTCAAAGTGCAGCCCTCCAAGTGCACGCCAAGTTTCTCTGCTATTGTGGCGATCCAGCAGAGGGGGGCTTGGGTCCAGCGGGCTAGCCTTATAATGATATGCTGATGTGTTGCAATGAGGTTCCTGACATCCATTGGCGGGAAATATGACCTGCCATCAACTAGGTGAGTGGACGATTGCAAACTGGGTTCACGACATGGCAAAACCGATTTTTGGCCTTCCCGCCATATTGTCCGCTCATGCCACCGAACACGCCTGACGCCAGCAGACACGGACGATTCCGTCTATACGGTCAGATACATAACATAACCATAAAACTCAATGTCAGCTTTCAGTTTTTTTTATTTAGAAGCTGACAGCATTTTTAGAGGATCAATTTATTGTGGGGACATGTCATGTTTGATCCCTAATTCTTTTTTACTTTGATTTTAAAGATTTCTCCGCCACTCTAAATTCCCCTTGATGCGCTTGTGCAGAAAGCTGCTATGAGGGAAATATTTGCTTCACTGTGAAATGATTTTCTTTGATTGCGTGATCTGTAGAACAAAAATTGCCAAGGAGAGTATTACAAGGTTGTAAAATACCAAATAGGATTAGGTGGTATCATAAACTGTAAGAATGAACTCAAATGCTTTGCACCACCATCTTGAACCCAAAAGAGTGCTACTGTGTTGAAGTTGCTCTTGGACACCATTTTATAAATAAGTTCTATATTGTCAGCTTGATTCAATTGGTAGCACTTTGAGTCAGAAGTTTGTGGGTTCAAGGCCAGGGCTTGAACACATAATCTATGTTAACATTGTAAAGCAGTAAAGCTGAGGAAGATTTGCATTATCAGAAGGTTTGCATGAGGCTTTAAACAGAAGCCCCATCAGATTGCTGGATAGACATTAAAGAACCCACAGCAGTATTTAAAAAAGAGCAAGAGTTCTACTGACTCCCTATTGATCTGTAATTTAAGTGTACATTGAGAATTTCTTTGGAGAGCTAAAAGGTTGTCACTGTGAAAAAAAAATAAGTATTTTCATTCATACAGCTCCTTTAATATAGAAGGCATCTAAAGGCATTATACTGCATAGGAAATGAACTCGAAACAGGAAGAGATAGTTGAAATAGGCGACTAAAAACATGGTTAATTGATTATAAAGGTCTTGAGAAAGCTCTTAAAGATAAAATGCAAAGGCACGGGGGTTTATAGGGAGAATTCCAAAGCAGGTCCAAGGTACCAGTGGTGGATGGAGGGAGGTTGTGATTCACAAAAGATCAGAAGCATATGACCAAAGGTTGCAGAATGAGATATGAAGCTGAAGAATTGTGAAAAGATAAGTCAAGATGAGGCACTGAAGATGAGATTAGAACTTCGAATGCGTAGAAAATAGAGAGCCAGGATAGGTCATTTAAGATGAAGGTGATGGCAAATGGGGCGCACTGTGTTTTTTACAAATTAAAGTTTAGTGCACAAGGAACATGAAAGGAATGAAAGAAGTTCCTTGGTTTCAGCGATGAAGCAGCTGAGTTAGGAAGTAAGCAATGTTGCAGTGGGGGAAGTAAGCAGTCTTAGTGATGGACATACAGGGTTTGCAACTGGCTTGTGAATAGAAAATTATGCAAAATGTTTAGCCAAAGCAAATGATCTAGGAGAGAGATAGTAAAGGAACAAATTAATGGTGGCAGTTAAAAACAATGACTTTTGTACCCCTATGTTCAATCTGTGTTATGTTGCCTGTTTCATAACTGCCATTTAGGGAGGGTGGTGGCGTAGTGGCGTTGACCCAGGGTAATGCTCTGGAGACGCAGGTTCAAATCTCATCATGGCAAATAGTGAAATTTGAATTCAATAAAAGTCCAATGATGACCATGAAACCATTGTTGTTTGCTGTAAAAACCCATCTGGTTCACTAAACCTCTTTAGGAATGGAAACCTGCTGTCCTTACCTGGTCTGGCCTACACGTGACTCCAGACCCACAGTAACGTGGTTGATTTTGAACTGTCTTCTGAAATGACCTGACAATCCACTCAGTTGTATCAAAGCACTAAAAAGTCCAAAAGGAATGAAACCGGGCGGACCAGCCGACATCATCCAAGGCACCAGAAATGACAATAGCAAACTCAGCTCTGTCGACCCTGCAAAGTCCTTCTTACTAACATCTGTGGGCTAGTGCTAAAATTGGGAGAGCGTCTTAAAGGGATTAATGCTGGCCCAGCCAGCGATGCCCAGAACCCATGAATGAATTTTAAAAATCTGTAAGATGGCTTAAGAAGCCTCAGACCTGGGAAATGCTATGGAAGAAAGCTTGATGAATGGCTGCAATGCATTCTGTAAATGTTACATACTAAAGCCGCTGTGTGCCAGTTGCAGAAGGATTGGATATTGAGTCGAGTGGCTGGGATGCTAATCAACCAAAAAAACAAATGCAGCATTTGCCTGTAGAACTCAGTCATTGTATTTCACAGGAGTTCATATGGTGTGAAGTGTTTTCAGACATTTCTGAGAGATGGTGTAAAGTGGTATGTAAATACAGGTCTTTCGTCAGGGTTCTTTACCTATTGAGTTTTTGGAATTCTCCATCTTCTGCTTGTTCCATCCTGGGATCATTATAGCTTTATGTTTTTCTAAATGACCTGAAGGAGAGAATTTGTATTTTAGAATATTGTAAAATGAATTTTGCTGTATTATTTAGAGTTTGGATTTTGCAAAGATGGCATTAACTGAGGAAATGCACCTGTCTGTTTAACACTATTTACAGGAAAACACAAAGAGGTATTATTGGTAAGTAGGATTTCTAAGAGACTCCATCTGAGTGGAGCGGCAGTGGTACTTGAGGTTATCCCAACATTCCCCCCCAGGGAGCTGTTAAAGGATTCTCTGACTGGTGATGTCCCAGAGTTGTACAGGTGATAAACTGGGATATGCAGTAAAAAATACACAATATAATGGCATAAAAGATATACAACTCAACTTTAACTCCTACTTCCCTCCTCCCCCCTGCCCCACCTGGAAGAAACAAGGGCTGTTAAGATGGAACATGTGACATACCCACCTCAACAATTTGGCCAACTGTAATTTTAAATTGCAGGTAGCAATGTCCACAGCAGCATCCAGTTGGCAGATTGTTGTTTAAATATACAGATAATGTCACTGGTGGGGGGCCTGATCTGCCATTTTAACCTGAGACCTGAGTGGAACAACAGCAGTGACATGCCTTCCAGGCAAATCCTGCTGGAAACAGCAGTCAAGGCCGAAAGAGGTGCAACAAATTAAGTTTCTAAACATTGTTAGTATCCTTGTGGGCCAAGAGCAGCTGTAGTGCTGCTCTCAGACAAACACACCACTCACTAGGGCATATTTCCTTCAGGAGTTAAGAACAAGCCTGTATCACAGTAGATACAAATTAGACTGTTTAACAACAACTTGTACATGGACAGAATCTCTAACGTAGAAAACATCCAAAGCTAGAAAACAATTCTGTGTATTTGACTTCTCGGGGTGTTACTGTCTCTTGCTGTCTCCAAACATGGATAAGGACCTTAGCAAAAGCTTCTGATTACTGTAGATGATAATTCACTTCAGTTTATCTCTACGTCCGAGTTCAAACCTTCTCCATGGTATCCCTGGACAGGGCAGCAAAAGGTTACTGCTGTCCTCTAGGCTTCATATGGAAGCTAGATGACAATCCAGGATGTCACTAGCATCCATTTCTTCTCTCTCCTCCCTCTCAGGTGGCTTCTTCTTCCGGGAAATCTGCAACGGTTGGCACTTTTTGCAGATGCGAAAGTATGATTCCTGAACACCATGCTGAATTCCAAATGTGATTGTACATCTTCATGGAAATGCAGCTTAGAAATTGAACATTATGAGTATTATTTTAACCAGATAATCATTACAATATAGAGCCTAGAAACATGTCAATGCATGGTATTTTGATGTGTTCCTTTGTTGGCTATTTTAGCAGATGCAACATCCTATATTTCTATCTGATTAGTATATGCACAAAAATAAGAGAAATAATGAATGAACAGATAAAGCATTTGTTCTTTTAGATTGCTAATAGTAATTTCCTCTTTGCAATTTTTTTGAGGTCTTTCAGCTTCTTTCTGCGAACTTCTGCTTCTCTCTTGATTTTTTTGACATTTTCTTAATTAGTAGCATAATTTTCTTCAGACACTTTGACAGTTAAGAGCTTTTTTGAGCTCATAATTTTCTCATTTCTTTTAATGAATTCCTTCATTGAAATATGGAGCTTATGATTCATAAAATGTGACTAATGCCCTGGTGAAGATATTTTGCTTCAGTTGGCACCAGTGGAAGCTACATCAAACCCATTAACAAAGGTCAGACAAGCAATTCATTTCCAGTAATGAAACTGTTTAACGTGCAATATTATAATGTACAAAGAAAGGCTGAAAGCCTTGCATTTATATAGCACTTTTCACAAACTCGGGCTTTCCCAAAGTGGTCTGTTGCCAGTTACAATTTTTTTTAACAATTGTAGTCATTGTTGTGACTTAGGAAACATTTGATCCATTGAACGGAACAGTGTATGTTCCAGAGAATGATATCACTTATCATCAGCTTTTGCAAGTTGAAGTTGCTTGAGGAGATTTGGACTTTGCGGGCAGAATGGATTTTCCTTCTCTTCACTGCCTAACTCAGGTAAACTGGGATGGAAAATTGGTTGTGGAAGCTCCCGCTAGTTGCTGCTCCTTCCAGTATTTTGTACCAGGAATTGAATCTATCTGTTCAAAAATCTGTAGGCGTATTCAAATGATGGAATAATTACAGCACATAGAGTACTTGCAGCCATAGCAACGCTGGATGCAGGGCAGTAATTTGTTACTGGCACCCAGCATTGCTAGGAGCAAGAGGCAAGCAAGAATTTAAAATTTAATCCTTGCCTCAGAGCTTTCATTTATTTTAAATGTTATGCCTCTTTGCCTGGTTGTTTCTAGAACAACTAGAAAGAGAGAACAAAATTAGCAGCATCTCCATATTTTCATAGCAAACAGGACGATAGGCAGTAAGTCCAGATAGACCTGTAAACAAGTAAAAGATTCCACTAATCTTTTGCTCCAGTTAGATGAATCGATTGGAAGCCCCTTTGAGGAAATTTGCTGGTACATTAAATTAATTTAATTTCAACGGTATAAAAACTCCCTCATCTCTGTGACCAAAATCTTGTTCTTTTTAAAAAAAACAAATAGGCAGTATTTTCCTCTTATGGTAGAATCCAGTCCTGCCAGTGCTGGTACAGTACTATCCTTTCTATTTAAGTACCATCTGTAAATTTGAACAACATTCCTTTTACCTCCTATATACAAATCATTGATGTACACAGCAAACA
This sequence comes from Carcharodon carcharias, assembly GCF_017639515.1. Lineage (NCBI taxonomy): Eukaryota > Metazoa > Chordata > Chondrichthyes > Lamniformes > Lamnidae > Carcharodon > Carcharodon carcharias. The sequence continues at coordinate 32,984,618 of NC_054468.1, read as the reverse complement.
GAGGCAGTCCCAGAACAGAACCTGTTGGATGTCACCATCTGCCGTCAAACATTCTGAGAATCAGTGACTCTTAGTCCCAGCTTTTCCATGAACTGTAAGGAATGCTTAGCATGCCAATTGCAGGTGGAATGTGCCACAAGTGCAAAAACAAAAGATTGGGAATGGCAAATCAAAATAGAATATTTGGACTGGATTTTAAAATCCTGATGTGCTGGCAGTAGGGGGATGGAGCTGAGGGTGGGTGTGTCTGATAACATGCAGGATACCTGCAAGTAAGTGCAGCCGGTCCGTTCATGGTTTTTAACTCAGCCACTGCATCAACATATTATTCCCAGATTTCTCAATTAATTGGTTTGAATGAGTCATAATGGATGATGGCCTACATGAGTCAAGTTCAACTCCAGTATCTGCAAGCATTAAATTTGACGGAGGGAAGTGACTGAAGATTGGAGTACAATTGTTCAAAATGGCTGGGCCTTGTTTGAGTGATCTGATGCTGGTGCTGTACAGGCTCACAGAGAGGTACTGTTCCCTGCTATAATTAGGAAGAAGCCTGTCAGTGAAACAAAGAAGGTGTGTTTGCAGGTAGCAGAGGATGTCAGCAGCTGGGGTGTGGTGCCACACTCATGGATTCAAAGCTGAAAGCAGTTTAATAATCTAAGCAGGGCAGGACAGGAGAGTATATCAACACATTCAACTACACCCTGATATATGTTGATATTACACCAATCTCTTACTCTTCACAGTGAAGAGTCTACTCCAGCATGTCATTCCCTATGCCAACTTACCTTGCAGATAAACACATCCCTCTCTGCCTATGCACTTCCTATCTGTCCATCTGACACTTGCCCCACCGTTATGTAACATCATGCTTCTCCCTCATTGTCACCATCAACAAATGCCAGTCCATCCTCACAACACACACCAATACTCTCACTCATAGATCCCTTCTTGGAGGAGAAAAGAATATGAGGGAGAGGCAGAGAATCTGAGGTGGCCTTCCAGCCATCTCACAACTGACAGCTGCAGAGGAAGAGGTGCTGGACATCAACAGAATGTTGGCAGTACTTGGGGAGGTAGGAGCCTTCCAAGGACCGGAGACAGAATTAGAGTCTGTATTTTCACTGAGTCGAGATGACTTGTGGGGGCCCTTTAAAAATGGCAGGCGGGTCCCAATTCCAGGATTCCCGAACCCATTCCCTGGCTTCTGATTTTCAACAGGGCTTTTTAAGGATGCAGGCTGGATTGGGTCGCAAGCCCTCACCCTGCAGACCTGACTTGGATAGCTTCATTGTGGGGATATGCATGTCCTGCTGTTCTGCAATTTTCATGGAGTTGAGCCAGATTTTTAAAGAGTCATTGTTCAAGGCTCCTCAGAGGTGTTGTGAGCCTTAGCCTGAATGAAGGAACCTTTTGAAAGGTAGGTTCAAAATGTCCTCCTCATGCCCCCTATGCCAGGCTATGCCCCTCCACACACCCCCATGGCCTCTCATGCCCCCATGCTGAGCTGTGGCACTTCCATGCCCACTATACACTGTTTAGAGCTAATGAACCCTTTAGTGACGATAGGATGCGTAAAAATGATTTTAAAAAACAGTCACTCATTCATAACTTTCCAATATGTTAAAAAAAGTCAGGGCTTCTCATGCAGCAATGTGTGCCTCTGCTGGTGTCTTGACCACATCATATTCCTCCTCCTCCTCCTCGAAATCATCTGAAGAGTCTCTGAACTCAGTATTTTGTTCTCCTTGAAGGTCCAAACCTCATGGCTCTGCATGAGAGCATCTCACCACTAACATTCTGGAGACCCTGGCTGGTACGCATTTAAAGATGTCTCCAGATCTGTCCATGAACATTCATTGGTGGCAAAGTTGCTTTAATTGCTGGCCTGGTAAATAAGCTATTAGTCACTAACCTTATGGCATTTGTGTGCCGCTGACTCCAAGATCGTGCAAATGTAAATCTGGCAGAGCCCTGGAAAGCTCCAGAGGCAGAGAAGCTGAGAGCAGTGGTGACTTTGGCAGCCAAAGGTGGATTGTGGTCACCTGGTCCACTTGACAGCAGGTCTTTTCCAGCAGGCTACGATGCCTGTCCTCGCCAGAAATGAAACCCAGAGCCGCCTGGGGACACTGGCATTCCAAGATGTCGAGGAGGCGAACCCTCTGCCTCGAAGCCCTGCGTGCCGGTACGACATCCTGCCAGCTGCACCTCTCTGTTCACCCCCTTTGACTCTCGGCTCATCCTCTCCTGTGAGGAGCAGTCTGTTGCTGCTTCTGTTGTTGCTGCTCCTGCCACTGCTCCTGCTCGTGCTCTCCTAGCTGCTCCTGCAGTTCCTGGTGCTATTGATGTTGTTGATTACTTTTGCCTTCCTTTGAACTCCAAAATAAAACTGCCTTAGTAGCACCCATGCTGATCTAATAGATCAGAGCTCCCAGCTAGAGATTTGATGTTCAAACCTCCAAAGTTGTGAAGGTCACCTCTCAGCACAATACTTTTATCAAAGCCTTTCATAGAATCAGGCAAGAAAGCAGCTGTGGCTTTTCAGTACTTATTGGTTTATTTCCAGCATATCAATTGTCACTGTCTGCTTTCACTGGAGCGTTCCAGGAAACCCAGGAAACGAATGAACCCACAGTTAAGTTGCAAAGCCCGTGCTGATATCACTATAATTGAGCGATTAAAGTATTGCAATTGACAAACCCCCTCTCTCCGGGGGATTGCTGACACACGGCCCAATATAATGCAGTTAAGTGCGGAAGTTGGTGGGTTGGAGCAGACTTCCTGACACATGGTCAATTCCTGCACTTTTAATCCCCCATCTGTTGCCAAACCCAAGAGTTCCTACAAGTTAGAATTCACTGATTTGGCCACCTTCAGCTTGTCTTTTCTGATTGGAGAATGACCATCAGATGCAAAGAAGGCCTATTTATCCTCCCATCTCAAGAAAAGTTTCCGCTACTGAGCAGCCAATCATTTCAATATTGTGCTTCTGTTTGTTGATGCAGTTCATTTTAAATGTGAACAGGATCCCTTTAAAAGCTACTGCCTATCCTGCCCATGTGGCATGCTCAGAGTGCCACTGTGCACAGAGGACACCTACAAATTATTATAGTGAGCTGATCACTCAATCATTCAAAGCCAACTTCCTTTGCGAAGTGTGTGAATGCACATGCAGGAAGTGATTTGGTCCATTCACCTAGTGCAGCCCCAAGTTCTGTTGAATTTCCTCCATAGAAATTCCCTTCTTTTAATTCCCTGCAGGATGTTCTTATTTCATATACGGTTAGGTTTGCAGTAAATGAGGTAATTCTAAATAGTGTGTGAAACACAAACCTAGGAAGGCCTACCTTTAATCTATGAAAGAATTTAAATCTTTGTGTTAGCTTCTCATGGTATTGTACAAAACAATTCAGCTTTTTTCACTGGGATTGAAGGTTGTCAGTATCAACCAATCACTGGATGGTGGTATTAGCTGTTTGAAGCAATCAATCAGTTGTCACTTTCCCCTGTCAGTTGCACACAACTTGAAGCAGAACCATTTTCAGATAACTGGTGGTTTCTGAAAGTTGCAATTACAGCATTGTTTGTTGGAAGCTCCTGACTCATTTAAATTTAAATAGGTAAATTTAATTACTTAATGTGTGCTTTTCTGACCTCTCCATTGACTCTTGCTGATGGATTTGGCCCCCTGAACTTTTAAGTGATAATCATATTGCAGCAGTGATGATGACATTGAGTTGCAACTTTCACACATTTACTGGGTCACAGCTTGTCTATGGCAGGCAGCCTCCATACTGTCAAAATCCTGTAAGTGAAAATGGCGGCTGGAATGGGGAGGGATATTGCTGGCTTAAGATCCAAGTTCGAGTGTTAGCTTTTTACCACTTTTCTACTTTGGCACATGTTATGTCTTGTGGTTCCAAGCACTTTTAAATAATACATTTAGGCACAATACTGGAGCTTTCACCAAACTGTGTTTCTTTTGTGGGTGGTGGAATGATACATTGTTGGTTTGGTGCAAGACTGCAGTGCAATAGTGAGTGATGTGGCATCCTGGATACTTACGTATATATGCACAGAACAATATAGTTCCTAACTCTTCATAAATAGTATAACGACAAATATCCCTCTTTCTTTAAAAAAAAATGCCTTTTTATATCCATATAACTTTTCAAATCGTTATGTTACAGACATGAGGGGTCTGTTCAAACAGCATTGTTTCCCTCTTACTACCTGCCCATAAACAGTAGGTGTTTTGAATTAGTCTTTTTTAGAATAAGCAGTGACGTATTTTCCCAACACTTCAGTTTTTATGTGATTCAATTTTACTAATAACCCCACAGCAAACTCGAGTTAGGGTTAACTCAGAAGGTGAGTTTATTTTACATAATCAAAACCCGCACAAAGGAGTGTTAGCAACATCCAACTCTGCATTCACAGAGTAAAGGGAGGATTAGAGAAAGGGGGTTTACAGTACAGGGACCACAGAAAAACTGAATATTGGTTCACGTGAGTTCCGGAGTCTCAAAGTCAGAATCCAGTGAGGAACTCTTTCCCGTAGGCATTCGATGGTCAGTTGGCTGGAGACCAGTGTTGTAAGATTCACTTTTCAGTGGTGTTGATGTTGCAAGATGAAGTAGGCATGCAAATATGGCATCAGTTCTGTAAGTGATGATTCAAAATCTTCCAGCAGAGTCAGCTAACATGGACCAATGGTTCAACCTGGACAGAGCTTGTTTTTCTGTGGTTTGCCAGTTGCATGTTAAACAGCAGACTGGCTGAACAGTTCAGAAAGGTAATATTTAACTGCTCAAAAGGCCAGAGTCTTGGGTTATGTGACCTTCCTTCTCCATAGTGACTTCAACAAAGGATGTTTATCCAGCGCCTGGAATTTGGCTTTGTTTTCAGGAGTGACAATGTCTCAGGCATTATGGGTTGAAAGGGGTGCCATTCATATTGAGGGTCTGGTTTTGGGAAACCATTACCTCAACAGACCCATGGAGTCTGCTAGCAAGGTTGGCTTATCAAATGCAAAAGTCATTCCTGTAGCTCCCTTTGAGATTGCTCCGTACAGTCCCAGGTGGTCTGTTAGAAGTTCCTGGGCATAAAGAAGTGTGACATTGCTGAAACTGAGAAGAAAATTATTTTGTTCTGGAGACTACTGGGAATAATTTCCAGACAGAAGGTCAACCATCTTAATTGTCTTTGTTCAGTAGAAAAACCCAGCTTAAAAATAAGAAATAGTAATAAAGATAAAGTTTTATTAATATATACAGGGTTGGGTTTCTGTTCCATTTTGGAGAACCCAACAATTAACTGTTTTAAGTCTAAATTAAAGAAAATTAATGATGAAATTTTATAATTAAACTTGTAATTGCAAACTTTTTTCTCAAAAAACATTATTCATGGTATCACTTAAATGGTAAAATGTTGTGCTTCCATTTTTTGCCCCCTTCTCGTGGATTTGGTATTCATCATTCAGAGTCCTTTAGTAGAAGCATCTACTTGCCGAGTGACAGGTTTAATTCTGTTGTAACATAACAGACTTGTCTCCTTGCATACTACGTCTTTGGATTTGATGAAACTTTTCTCATGTGATTCTGACCACTGGTACTCAACACCTCTTGAAGCTCTTGTAGGTTTGCTTTGTGCTCTGACATGTGAGGTATGAAAGAACTCATGTACTGGATCAAGCCAAGGAAACTTCTCAGCTCTTTTTTGTCTCTCGGAGCTTCTGTCTCAGAGATATGGAAGTGACTTTTTCAGGACTTGGCTTGACTCTGTCAGGTGACTGCAACATTCCAAAGAACTGGCACTTGGAAACCTTCACAATGCATTTGCCGTGTTTAGCTTGATTCCATCTTTCCCGGTTCTCTCCATGGCTTAATATGCTCTGGCAATGTTAACAGCCTGCGATATTGTGAGCTTGTCCTTTCCAATCAGACCTTGTTGTACATCAGGGTGTGTAGATCCCCAAGTGAGCTGAAATACCAGCTTTTATCTGTTTCCTTGAATTTACACTTGCTGGCTATATCTCATTAAGAAACTGACAACAGGCTCACCTGGTTCCTGCCTCAGTCTTTGAATTTCATATTGGTGGATCCTTTAGTTAGGCTTTGGCTGGAGATGTGTGCTGAATTTCTCAAACAAATTGTATTGGTGTTTCCTGTCATCCTCACTCATTTCCCAGCTATTGAAAGGATCTAAACCTTTCTCTCCTGCCCACAAAAGGACATGGCTAACTATTTCCTCTTCACTGTTGCCTTTTATAAAGCTACTGAATGTCAGTCTGCATTTTTGTTTAAACTTCCCAAATCCCTACTCAATATCATTGGCCTGCCAATTCATTATGGGCTGGAGCTTGTGTTCATCGATGCAGGCAGTGGCCATTTCATTTTTGCATGATTCACTCAGTTTTCCTCTCTCTCCCTGGCACTAATTCAGGTTGATTTTCATCTACTTATCTCTTGCAGGTCTCCTGTGGCTGGTGGAACCGTACTGTGCTGCAGTAGTGAATGATGTGGTGTCCTGAATACTTATGTATATATTCACATAACTACATAGTTCCTAACTCTTCTAGAATAATACAACTGCATGTATGGACTACACCTAGTAAGTTGGTCACCACTCTGGTAGCTGTTGGGCACTAGGATTGACCATAGTATTTGAAGTATAGGGAAGAGGCAAAAGCAACAGCCAAAGTTCTCTCTCCTGCTTGCTATCCAGTAACTTATGCTGAAAAGTGCACATATGTGGTTATTATACAACTGAGCTCTCATTCCTATGGCATGACTTGTTGACATGGTCATTTGGCTGAAGTGCCAGTGGGCTGGTGTTGTGGAGCTAACTACTCTACTTGAGCCAGCCCCTTGCTGAATGATTTGGCAAAAACTGGGGGAAATGCCTCATGGCCAAAAAGCACAACAAATACATCTACAAGATGCTATTAGTAAGGAATACATAGAAAAAAAATACATAAGTGAGTTAATTCAGTGTCTTTACATTATCAATAGCATAACATGGAGCTTAGCCTTTTCCTTTCAAGTGATACCATGTGAATCAAAGGATATCAATCTTCACAGTCTGAAATTTAGATTGTGTAAATTTCATATTAGTGTCTTCACATTTGTGAGCCTGTGTGTGCAGAGTATACAGTAGAAATGAATGCTCAGATAATGGGGCGATGCTGATCATTTGCCAATACTGTTCCTCCGAAAATCTACCTACATGTGTAAACTTTGTACTGAGCAAAAGTTGCCTGCTTAATCAGCTGCCCTTAGTCATCCAACATTTACCCAACCATTTACCAATTCTTCAATATTCCGCAGCAGGTGGTTCCAGAAGCAGAGATAGAAGATGTCAAAAGGTTTATAAAAATAACTCATCACATCATTGAAAGCTAATTTTAATCTCCAAATCAGGGTAGTTACATGTTATACAAAAATAAAAATTGCTGGAAAAACTCAGCAGGTCTGACAGCATCTGTGGAGAGAAAGACAGTTAATATTTCTACTCTGTATGACTCTTCTTCAGAGCTGAAGAGAAGTAAAAATGTTGTGAAATATATACTGTTTAAAGGGAGTGGGACAGGTGAAGCTGGATAGAAGGCCAGTAATAAGCGGGGACAAAGGAGGGATTGCAAAAGGTGTCATAAACAAAAGGTCTGAGGGGTGTTGATGGTGGCGACGCTGACTAAAGGAGGTGCTGATGGTGACATTAAAAGTATAAACCAGGATGAGCAAGTGACCCTAGTGGGGGCAGGGTAGGGGGAGGGGACAGTGTGGGAAAAAGATTGAAATAGGCTATAAGGTGGGGATAAAAACAATGAACGGAAATACATTTTTAAAATAATAATAATAATAGGTGGGAAAAAATAAATATATAAAAATTAAAAAGTAAATATTTGAGAAAAAGGGATCAAAAAGGGGTGGGGATAGAGGAGAGAATTCATGATCTGAAGTTGATGAACTCAATGTTAAGTCCGGAAGGCTGTAAAGTGCCTAATCGGAAGATGAGATGCTGTTCCTCCAGTTTGCATTGAGCTTCACTCGAACATTGCAGCAGGCTAAGGATGGACATGTGGGCATGAGAGGAGGGTGGTGTGTTGAAATGGTAAGCAACAGGAAGGTCTGGGTCATGCTTGTGGGCAGTCCAAAGGTGTTCTGCAAAGCGATCACCAATCTGCTTTTGGTCTCTCCAATGTAGAGGAAACCGCATTGGGAGCAGCGAACGCAATAGACCAAATTGAGGGAAGTGCAAGTGAAGCGCTGCTTCACTTGAAAGGAGTGTTTGGGCCCTTGGATGGTGAGGAGGGGGGAAGTAAAGGGGCAGGTGTTGCACCTTCTGCGATCGCATGGGAAGGTGTCATGGGAGGGGGTTGAGGTGTTGGGGGTGATAGAGGAGTGGACCAGAGTATCCCGGAGGGAACAGTCTCTCCGGAATGCTGACAGGGGTGAAGGGAAGCCTCCCGGCCTTAACATTGAGTTCAACAGCTTCAGATCATGAACTCTCTCCTCCATCCTCACCCCTTTTTGATCCACTTTTTTCAAATATTTATTTTTCATTTTTATATATATATTTTTACCACCTACTTTTATTATTATTATTTAAATGTATTTCCATTCATTGTTTTATCCCACCTTTTAGCCTATTTTGATCTTTTTTCCCACACCGCCCCCTCCCCCCACTCCACCCCACTAGGGCTGTCTGTCACTCATTCTGCTTTCCACTCTTAATGTCACCATTAGCACCTCCTTTAGCCAGTATCACCACCATTAACACCCTTCCCACCTTTTGTTTATGTCATCTTTTGCAATCCCTCCTTTGCCCCTACCTATTGCTGGCCTTCTATCCAGCTTCACCTGTCCCACCCCCCCTTTAAACAGTATATATTTCACAACATTTTTACTTCACTTTAGTTCTGAAGAGGAGTCATATGGACTAGAAACGTTAACTCTGTCTTTCTCTCCACAGATGCTGTCAGACCTGCTGAGTTTTTCCAGCAATTTTTGTTTTTGTTTCAGATTTCCAGCATCTGCAGTATTTTGTTTTTATCTTAGTTACATGTTATCTTGACTATAGAATTAGACAGCTTCAAATTTCCAGTTGTACAATATGCAATCAACAATATGTTTTTAAGTAAACCAAATCCAAGAATTGCTCAACACATCTGCGCAAAAAAACATCTTTTAAAGAGATGAACATAGTATCATTGAGGAAACTTAAAGCACTTTTTTGCTTGAAATGGCAAAATTCCAAATGGAATTTCTGAATAGCAAGGTAAAATAAATGGTTTCTAATGGTTTTCAATCAATGCTTATTTTCAACAATGTGTCAACCACTAACCAAAGAAATGCCATGCAACAACAAATTTAATCAAAGACGCAATCATAGTATAGAATGGCATTCCCGCTCCTAGCCACATGTTGTCCATATGTGGTGAATCGGGCACAGGATGAAATTGCTGTTCATCTTTGGAGCTACACCATACTGAGTTGTGTTAAAGTTGTAGCGGTGGGTATTAGTATGGGTGTCACTCACTAAACTGCTGTTAACAACCACATTTGCTGTTAGACAGGAATCACACATTGGTCAGAACACGACTATGTTTGTCAGAATATAGTTCAGCTGTCAAATTTATGGTGACTTGGAAGCAAAAGGTCATTTACTCAATGAAACAAGAAAAATAGACTACCGTTTGTAAACTTCTTTGTTCCTGTTCTCTCTGCGGGATTGCTCTGTAAAATACTGTGAAAGCAGGGCTGGCCACCAGAAGGACATCAGCAGACTGCTCTTGAAATTTCCTGGGGGAATGCTAACTGAAGAACTTGGTTGTGCTTAGCTGCTAGTTGGCAGATTTTTGCCAAACAGTTGAGGAGCCTGAGCGGTGGACAGTACTGCATGACTGCCAAAGAGAGTCGAAATAAACAATTTTGGCAAGCTGCGATGGTGCTGCAAGATCCAAATTTGTTCAGCCTTGATCTTAATAGACCTTTTGAAATGTGTGATTGAAAGAAATAGAACACTGCAGGGGTATAAAAGGAGAGATTATGGGAGATTGGCCATGAGCCAAAGTTCTATTAAATGTCTGGATGTTGTTTTTGGAAATGGCAGGCGACAGACAATAAGTAATGCAAGGGTCAGAGTGCAGTAGTCAATATGTAGAAATTGGTCAATTCTTTTCCCTCCCTGAGTCTCCTAATATATCAATTCTGATAAGGGAAAGATTCTGCTCTTGATGAAATTCTCTCTTTTTTTAAATAAACTAGAGCACACCATCAGAAACAGAACATTTCAATTAATGGATTGTCATCACCCTTTGAGATTTTATATAGGCTGGCTTTGAGAAACAGTTAGATTGCAAAACCCTTTTGAAGCTGCACTCCCAGATCTGGCAGTGAGCATAACAGTCTTGACAGCCAACAGTTTAAGACCTCAAACCTATTTCGAAAGATTGCGCACTTGATCTATTAATATTGCATATATTTTGTCATGTGGTGAATATGGTGACTTGATTGCTAGAATGCAAAGTTAATTTTGATTATATTGTTAGTAAAAAGAGATAAGGCAGAAAATCATGTTGGTGAGAGAGCATAAGTTTGCAGCGAAATTTTCTGATCAAATATAGATTTTGATGCAGCTCGGACAATGTGATTTCTCAAATAAATAAATTGCCAGGTAACTGGTCTAAGTGTAGAATATTTAATCTGATAACTGTGGAATGTACATGCTTTATAAAAATGGAAAAACAAAAATGATGGTAGGCATACTCGATAGGCTTGCACTCCAGGTACTTACAGGCAGCCTTCTTGAAAAGCACACCAAACATTTTGCATCAAACTTTACCAGACTCGAGGAATGTGGTTGCATATTGCTTAACAGTGTTGGAAACTATGAGGAACTTAACTGAAAAAAGAGCATCAAACTTCAAAGCCAAGAAAAATCACCCTGTGTTGAATGATATATATGGATGGATGCTTTTGATTTTAACTTGTTAGATATATGAATGAAGTAAAGTAAAGCAAACAGAAAGAAGTTGCACTTGTAGCACTGAATTTTAACCTGCCATGGTGGACGAGTGTCAGTGTTTGCAGGAAGTTAAAGAAGCAAAAAAATGCTGGTGGGTCAGGAACCCAGCAGAAACCCACCTATTTCCACATTTAACTCAGGGACATTTGCTGGCAGACAGGAAACCCGGAGGGACAAGCAGGCTTGTGATTAACCTATCCTAAAAGGCAATTGACTGTCTTTAACGTTGGTTTCTGGGTTTAACTGCCTGCACACAGGTTTCCTAGCTGTCTGAAACTCGCCAAGTTGAATAAGGCAAGAGGACAGCAGGGACTGATGGAGTTGAGAAATTGACAGGCAAGAAAGTCTTTAAATACTGACACCTGACAGCTATGTTGTTTCCTAGATGAAAGGGTTTTATTCACAGGACTAGTTCTGGGAATGTACTTTTACTACCTTGGAGCTGATTTCCAAGACTTTAGAGGTAATTTCTGCTGCCTTTGGAGTTTGTGGTTTTGATCTGCACTTGTCTGCGGTTAACATTCTCAGCAGCTTGGGTGCAGCATAATCAAGAGGGGCGGCAACAGCAGCAACGCCAGCAGAAGCAGGAGCAGTGTCATATATGGGCAATAGCTGCCTTTTCCTCACCCACCTGCCAGTCCACAGGATAGAGGGGATGATCACCAAGATCCAGCTTACAGGAGACTATATCTTCAAAATGGCACACAGATAGAGGATCAGCTCATGGACACGATTGAGCAGCAGTTCCTTAGGAGGCTCAGACTTTCACAGCAAGTTGCTGATGATAATTGCAGCCTCCTGGAACAAGACCTCCTTGCAGTGGACCAGGTGGGAAAGCATTGCCAGTAGCCATTAACACAACTCGGAATTTCTTCCTCTCCAGCTCGTTCTAGGTTCCAACTAGTGACATCTATAGGATCTCTCAATCTGCTGCACACAAGTGGCTGATGCCATATTTGCCAGAGGGGGCCACTTAAGTCTACTTCACTGCTGTCAGAATGCAAATGCCCTCAGATTTACTGCAACGGCTGGATTCCTACATGTACAGGGAGTCATAGGTTGCACACTTGTGGCCATCAAGGTGTCCTCAGATCAACCATCAGTACTTATCGATCAAAAAGGATTCCACTCATTAACATTCGCCTGGTATGCAACTATCAAAAGATCATCATGCATGCCTATGCAAGGTACCAATAAAGCTGCCACAAGGAATACTCTCTGAAGGACATGGTTGATGACACTTTTTGAGGAGCCCACCAGCAGATAGCTGCCCAGGGAGGGTACAACCAAGGCCACATGAACACTAGAGTGGTCATTGAGCTGATAATCAGGATGCTGAAGGTGCAGTTCAGGTGCCTGGGCAGATCAGGAGGCTCCCTTCAATATGTACTAACAAATGGTTGTGATCTGCTCACCTTGGACAACATAGCACAGCAGCAAGGACTGAAGATGCAGGAGGAAGAATGGGATGAGTGCTCCACATCTTCGGAGGATGAAGATCAACAGGACAGCAGGAGGAGGAGTAGGAGGAAAAACAATGATGGCCAGGTTACTTGCTGCCACAAATTTAGCTGCCCAGGATGCCCAGGACAGAATAATTCAGGCTGTTTCAGCTGTGTGGCTCACCAGTGGGTATTGAACCCACTGTGCCCACCCCAGCCCCCAGTACAAAGTAGCCTCCAGTCAGTAATCCATCCCGCTCACTGACCCCCATTGCTCACCTTTTATTTTTGTCATACCTTTTTCTTTAAGGATGAAGACCACTTGGCAGACAACAGGCAACAGTGGGGATGACTGGACAATGGAGATTTGAGATAAAATTTTTGATTTGATAAACTTTGACAATAGAAGCTACCATTCCAATAACGACCCTCCACTGCTGTCACTATCTTCAACACCTTCTCCTGCTCACCTTGGGATGTATTGCTCACCATGTCCTAACCTAACGACCTAACTAGAAGCCCCTACTGAGATATGTATATCTGAGCTGCTGGAAGGTGACCATGAACCGTGTGACAGCATTTCTTTACAGTGCGTGACTATCTCTGAGGAATCATTCAATTCAATTCAACTTCACTTTATTGTCCATGCAGAAATTCATTTCGGGTACATTGCTCATTCATTTAAAAAAAAATGCATAATATCAATAAAAAGAAAGAAAACTACTCTATCGCAGAGATCTAACTGAAATTAAAATATGTATTTTAACAAAAACTATTCCAATGCAATTAAAATGATCAGTCAGTGTGTCCCATCATGAGTGCATATCCTCATCCATTCATCAAATTCTTGTTAAATGTTCTTATAGCGGAGGGCTCAATTTGACCAAGTTGTCCTACATCTGAGGGATTGTATCCTTTTCCCTGAACACATCCAGCAATAATACTGTGAAGTGGGGTAAATCTTATTGTTCATGACACTCATTACTTTCATCAGTATTCTTCAAAAGCAGATTTTGCCAAGAGAGATCTGCTTATCAAATTCCCTCCCTGCCTGATTCAGTAATCTCTGTACTCTTAAAGAGTCTGCTTTCCTAAGGCTGCAGTCTCAGGAGAGAGACGTCCAAAAAGGATAGTACTCTCAACTACAGCCGTATAGAAGAGTTTCATGATTGTGGGATGTAAAATTTTAATTTTCTGGTAGTATAATCATGTACATCCCCTGACCACATCTGTACACTGTTCCCTCCAACTCAGCTTATCATCTACTTTGATACCTAGATACTTTCAGTTAATAACTATTTCAATGTCCACATGAATCTTTTAATTTTTTTTTATTCATTCATGGGATGTGGGATTGGCTGGCTGGGCCAGCATTTATTGCCCATCCCTAGTCGCCCTTGAGAAGGTGGTGGTGAGCTACCTTCTCAACCGCTGCAGTCCATGTGGTGTAGGTACACCCACAGTGCTGTTAGGGAGGGAGTTCCAGAATTTTGACCCAGCGACGTGAAGGAACAGCGATATATTTCCAAGTCAGGATGGTGAGTGACTTGGAGGGGAACTTCCAGGTGGTGGTGCTCCCATCTATCTGCTGCCCTTGTTCTTCTAGATGAAAGTGGTTGTGGGTTTGGAGGCTGCTGTCGAAGGAGACTTGGTGAATTCCTGCAGTCCATCTTGTAGATGGTACACGCTGCTGCTACTGTGTGTCGGTAGTGCAGGGAGTGAATGTTTGTGGATGTGGTGTCAATCAAATGGGCTGCTTTGTCCTGTATGGTGTTAAGCTTCTTGAATGTTGCGGGAGCTGCACTCATCCAGGCAAGTGGGGAGTATTCCATCACACTCCTGACTTATGCCTTGTAAATGGTGGACAAGCTTTGGGAAGTCGGGAAGTGAGTTATTCGTTGCACAATTCCTAGCCTCTGACCTGCTCTTGTAGCCACAGTATTTATATGGCTAGCCCACTTCAGTTTCTGGTCAATCATAACCCCCAGAATGTTGATAGTGGAGGATTCAGTGATGGTAATGCCACTGAGCATCAAGGGGCGATGGTTGGATTCTCTCTTATTGGAGGTGGTCATTGCCTGACACTTTGGTGGTGTGCATGTTACTTGCCACTTGTCAGCCAAAGCCTGGATATTGTCCAGGTCTTGCTGCATTTGGGCATGGACTACTTCATGGAAATAATATCATTAACTGGTTGTATTCTAAAGTCTATAACTATAACTATTCCTTGCATCTTCTTTTTGTTCAGTTTAAGAGAATTGTTATTGCACCATTTTAAGAACATCTGCACCGAGTTCCTATAATTTCCTTCATCATTTCTTACAAAAGCCACAAGTATCGAATCACCAGCATACTTCAGGATTGTTATGTTGTTGTGCTCTGATCAACAATTATTCAGGTAGAGGATGAAAAGCAAAGGTGAAAATAAACAACCCTGAGGGGATCCTATGTCCGTTAATATGGCCCCTCAGTAAATCCCGGAGACTAGGCTGTTGGGTCCTGCTGTGAAGGAAATCACTGATCCAATGTAGAAGAGTAGGATTAGCATCAAGGGTTTTCAATTTCTCAATAAGCTTGAATGGTTGCATGGTATTGAAACCTGAAGCGAAATCAACAAAGTACTGCAGCATAGTAACATAATCTATCCCTGGGCTGTTGGATCAAATGGATCAAGGTCAGAACAGCATCGTCCACTGCCTTCTGAGGTTGATAAGCAAACTGTAACTGATCAATATGTGGAACAAGAGGATCTAAAAGGCATTTGACACAATGCCCTCAAGATACTTCATTACAATTGATGCAAGAGCAACCGATCAGTAATCATTCAGCTCAGCAGGCTGTGGCTTCTTAGCAACCAGAACAATGATGGCTGATTTCCAACAGTAAGGAATTGTATACATGCCAAACAATTTCTGAAAGACCAGAGAGAAAGGAATTTCTTCTTTGTTGAGCATCTGCTCCTGAGTAATATTTGAAGAACTTGTGGGAGGTGAAAGACATGAATTAGAACTAACCAGGTGAATGCGTTCAAAGTTATCATTACGCAGATAGTCATATTTCAGTGGCTGCTGACATCAACATGTGGGAATGTTATGTGTATGTAGCTGTGAGGTATTTAATTCTGTCACCAGGTACCTGGGGGAACACCATCGCTCCATCTCCAATGGCAATAAGCATTCCAAGAGTCTTCTTATCTTAATGTGATGAGCAAATCAAAGAACAACATTTGTGGATGGTTATGAGGGATATGTGTGATGATAAGAAGGTGAGTTTGAGAGTTGGCCATTCAGATGGGGATGTGAGGAGATGCCTTGAGAGAGAGGAATGAGCTGCCAGGTGTGTTGGCCTGAGGAGAATGCTGGGGTAATTGAAATATGGGGGTTGCCTTGAGTATGGCATGCCACTCACCTTTCCTGTCCTGATGAGGTCATTGAAATTTTTCCAGCACTATATCCATGAGCAAGGGACCATGCTCCTGCTGCTCACCTCCTCAGCCACTTTTCGTCAAATCTGCTTGGTTTCAGAGTCAGGATTCTTCCTCACATCTGCTGGGAACAAAATTTCTCTGTGGGGCCTTTTGGCCTGCAACATGATCTCCAGGGATGCCTCCAAAGGTGGGGGTGGTGGGAGGAAGTCTTCCCTTTTTGATGCTCTAACACTCCCGTTGCTGTCTCTTTCCCTTGTCTGTTTATAGAATGGTTCCATTCTGTCCCTTACCAGGGTCTCTTTAAATACAGAGGCTTCAACAATCAACTTCCCATCATCATGGCGCCCACCCACACCAATTGTTCAGGAAACCTGGAAGAAATTTCTAATTTTATAGAGCTACTGAGGAACCCGCTCCATATACTTTCAGGTCCCTGACCCACTGCCACCCTTCTCTGCTGTGTGGGTTCAAACGTTAAAATTCAGCCCATAGTATCTTTCATGTTCTCAGGATGTCCCAAAGGTCTTTACATCCAATGAATGTGGTTTTTAGGGGTGCAGAAGCTGTTACATAGGTAAATTGCTGTTATATAGAAGTCAGTTTGCACAAAGTCAAGCCCCACAAACAGCAAATTTACAAAAGACAAGATAATCTATATTGGATGAGGGATAAATATTAGCCATGACACTGGGATCCTTTAACCTACCTAATTAGCAAATACCATAAGCAACTCACATTTATATAGCACCTTTAATGTAGGAAAACACTCTGAGCTACTTCATATAGTCAGGTAAATATCATCAGTTTAACATTTCATCTGGAAGATTGTAGATTTTCAACTTACCCTAGGGTGTAAAACTGG